>NW_025336598.1:13699086-14219845 GCF_004798865.1 Varanus komodoensis
ACAACAATATTTCAGTCCTGAATAAAATAAGTTAACTGTTCCACACTGAGCATAAAAATCAATTTAAAATAAATTAAATAAATCTAACACAATTAAAATCACTGTATGTTAAAATATTGGTCAAATAAAAAGGTCTTGACATGGTGCTGAAAAGCATATAATGACGGTGCCAGGCAGACCTCTTTAGGGAGCCTGTTCCATAGTCGGGGCGCCACCTCAGAGAAGGCTCTCCTCTGAGTACTCTGCCTCTAAGAATTTGAGAGGATCAGCCCCATAGTGCTCCTATCCTTCTCTGGCACAGTAATCTGTCAGGACAACCAAGGTAGTTGCAGTAGCAAAGCGGGGTTGGGAATTAAATTAGAATGAATCCAAATAATTTTTGCTCTATTTCAGGCAAATTTAATGTATGTTCAGAATGGTAGCTGCCTGAATCATATGCTTTCAGTTCCTTTCCTCCTGGGCCTACAAATATTTAATATCCTAGAAACCGCCACCCCCACACCCCCACTCACATTGGTAGAAATATGCTACTTTGTTTGGATGCCACTGTTGTCTTAACCTAAGGCTGAGAATTATTATTATTATTTATTATATTTCTATACCACCCATAGCCGAAGCTCTCTGGGTGGTTCACAACGTTGAAGTCCCCCATCCTGATGCCAACCAGGCCTGACCCTGCTTAGCTTCCAAGATGAGGCGTGATCAGGCCCTTCAGGCTGCATGGAAGCTACTAAGAATTAAGCTCTATGAGGTAGAAACAGACCTTTGATGGTGCCAGACATATTGTAGAACTTCCTTCCTAGGGAAGTCCCTCAGCCTTGGTCTACTGTGATATTTAGGAGATCTGCTAGACATGATGAGGTATTGGTATCAGTGTCTGTACATTTTACTTCAATTCTTTAGTGCTGTATGACCATTTGATGCTTAGTTGTGACTGAAGAACAGCCTTTACATTTAAATGCCCTGCTGGTGAACATCCAGAAATCTTTGACTGGGTTTTGATGGATACATGATGCTGAACTCTTTGGGCCTTTGGCCAGGGCCAGAAAAGCATTCTTTAAAAGGTTGCTTTTAAGATGTTTGCTGCAGGTAGTACATGGAACACCAGATTTACCATGGCCCTGCATTCCTTTCTAGACTTCTTAAGTTTGCTTTTGCTAAATCTCAGCTCCATTGATTTCAGTGAGGACCCATCAATTCATTCCAGTTGAGTCCCATTAGTATAATTGGAACAAAACTTTTTCACAGTTGTGTTACAAAGTTTCTCTTTAACTGATTTAGATTATTTGAAAGCCCAACAATTGATTACTAGCAAACCAGAAATTTGCACATGGGTCCTGCTTACCTCAGCATTACATAAGGAGATTCTTGTCAACCATAAAATGATAAATGGGGACTCTATTGGCATAACAGTCCCTAATGGAACCACCATCCCCTGTAGGTCATCTTTGATTCCACATTTAATACTGTGGAAAAGGAAGGTTCTGTATTCAGACTGTATTGGAAAGACAAGAAACCCAGACAAAGCATGCCTCCCGCGTTTCAAGTAATGAGATTGCTTTTGAGATGGTATAGACCAATTTGGATTCTGAAATAAAGCTAGGGGTTAGGGTTGGGGTAAGGATGAACAATGCAAAGACAGACAAGGCTCCTATAGCTTTAAGGCCTGCACAGGAGAGACCTTTTTCAACAGCAGTACCTTTGTGTTCCAAGCAGCACCTGACAATATTCCAATATTTGATAGTGTACTTAGGGAGGGCAAGAAGTTAATGAGGGACCCACAAATTTGCAGCCACTGCTTCTCTCTTACACCTGGCTTTTCCCTGATGGGTAATGATTTTCTTTTGCAGGGGAAACAATGTTTTGAAGCAAACTATGCAAATAAACTTTGCATGCTTCCATACCAGAGAGCCTAAAAGAGCCATATGGACTCAAGTGGGTACTACAGACATGAATTCTTTATTTGCATGTTCCAGATGGAGTGCAGTGGTTAGTTTCCTCCTTTTTTCAGCTTCCCCAGCATTTCCCTCACTAGCTTTTAGATACTTCCTTACTCCTTGCTTTCTCTTCCTACTTCTATGCACTAGAGATCCACATTCTCCTTTCCTCACACTCACCATGCCCAGACATGGTCCTTATCTATTCCTGACCTTTCTCACACTTTTGTGCTTCTGTTTTTGAGCAGGCCCACCCTTCAGGGTACATCTCCACCCATGTTGCTTCTTTAGGACTTCAGAATCCCAGTTCTGGCAACATCTCTGTCCATGCATCTCTTCCTGGGTTAACAGGAGCCATGGCCAAGTGGCCATCTGTCTCCCCGGCATGGCAGTAGGAACTATCAGTTACCATGTGCTTGTTCCAAGTAGAATGATTACAAGAGTTATCTTGTAACTAGACTTGAACAGAAGAGCCCTTCAAACAGACCATGCTTTCAAATTAAGGACTGTCCTCTGTAAAATGGAACGCATGGCTCCTATGAAATAGTTAAACATGCACCACCCATAACGTTAATTTGCAGTCCAAACTGATACAGTCCAGAAAGAGTTTTATTACTTTCCTTCTATTTGTGTAGGCCAGAGGAAGCAAGTCTTAATGGTTCCTTCTCCTCTCTGGCTCTATTATTAAAGAAGTATTAAGAAAATGCAAAGCCTAGCAGCAGAATTGCCCATTACACAGTAGTCAGCCTTGCCTCTTCTAACAGACTCACGTAATTGTAACTTAACATAGACATCGTATAAATAAATTCTGCAGGGTTCCTTTTCCCAAAGGCATCAGGTTTCTCTTGTCAAGATGATTGTCTTGTTCCTCACCAGCTCCTTCTATATTGTTTTCCTCCAGAATGTCTTCTTTCATCAATGCAGCCAGAGAGAAAATAATCAGAGATTAGAAGAAGGGTTCTGTTCTGAGGCAAAGGCAGACACAGCTGGAATATGTAGTGAAGGGAGAAGTGCTCTGCATTTAGATACTTAGGTATGCCAGAGGGATAAAAACAACAAACCAACCAGATTTTATGCATATGTATCTAATGAGGAAAAATAGAGATTTGGTTTTATCAGATTATGTAAATTAAGCCCTTATTTATTAACCACATCTGATCTTAGATGTAGATTTGAAGCATGGCCACTTTCTCCCACAAAGGCTAATCCATGGCCAAAAGAGACATTATTTTAAATCTATATCTTGCAGCAGTGGAGTTTGTGTTTGTCCTTGTTGTTCCTTTTTAGTCCAGAATAGGGACAAGGTACCTAATCTGGATCTTAAAACCACCTCAGACTCCTATGCTAGTGTTCCAATCTGAATTGGGACTAATGTGCCTACTCTAGAATTAAAAATGGCACTGCTAGATATGGATTTAAAGTAATGTCTCTTTTGGCTCCTATTTTTAATGTGGGAATCCCAGATGTTTTGAAAGCCATGAGAGATGTTGATAGTATTCTGTCAGAAGTTTAGAAATGCGTTCTTGTACACATGGGCAATTGCCCTGATCCAGTAAAGGGAACATCTGTAAGTCATGTGGACAAGTTAGCACAGATAGCTCACTTCTGTTCTATCACAACAATGAGGAGCCACTCTGCAGACTCTCTACTTCCAGCACCTGGGGTTGCTTGGAAGATTTGACCATAATCTAGAAATGTCAAGTGATGATCTGCAGTACTACTGCTGAACAGGATGCCAACCTCCCCCACCAATACCTGCATACTATAGCTTGAAGCTCTTGCTGCCAGTTTTAGCTTTAGCTGAGGCATTTCAGCCCTTTAGAAATTAGGGGGAAAACTGTAGTCTGTTGTTGAGGGAAAGGGGGAGTAGGAATCAAAGGGGCTCTAAAGGGCTTGCTGGAACCACAGGCATGCTGGGTTTGGCCCCTGAACATGAGCCTCCTCATCACTAAACCAGAGCCACATTTGGATGATGCTCTGATGGTATGTCAGTGTGTAACCTATTCTATTTGGCTGTCCAGGGTTTCAGGTCAAAGTCTTTCCTACTCCTACCTGGAGATTATCCAGGACTACTGCATACAAAGCACATGCTCTGTTGCTTTGAAATGTGGCATTGGTATGACACAACCAAATCATTCAGGTACAGTTAAGGCTTTTGCAGCTGTTTTGAACCAACTACAGTTTCTGAGTCATTTTCAAAGCTCCACTGAACCGGTGCTACAATAATCTAAGGTATGCTATCTCCATTTGGGCATGGTTGCAACAGATGTAGTAGCCTAAGGCTTAGGCCCAAAGCCATGTACAGGCAACCTGGTGCCCTCCTAATGGTTTGGACTATTACTCTCACCATGACCATAGGCTATGCTGACTGGGGCTGATGGGGGTAGTAGTTCAAAGCATTTGTAAAGCACCAGCTTACTTAATCCTATGCACCAAAGGTGTTTTGACCCACAGAAACCATTTGTACAATGGGATACCACATGCAGTTTGAAGCTGTGTCACAGTTGGCATATCCCATTGCTACACTATTCCTGCTTGACAAAAGAGCGACATAGTTTGATTTGAGCTAGAATTTCATTTGGATAAAACTTTCTTAACCATAAAACTCCAGCTTTCAGCCTACTTTATCTCCCACTAGTAAAACACTTGGGTTCCTTGGGTAATGATTAGATGCAAGTTAGGTTAAAGAAGGTTTAGTTGCTCTTTTGCCTTTTAACAACTTGAATTTAAATGAATTTGTATATTACCAGAACCTTTTTAAGGGCCTTTTTAAGGTCTTGAGAGAAATATGTAAAATAACTATAAATTTAATCAAGAATTATATCCCCTCATTATTTGAAGGAGAGGCCATCTTCAGTATTTACTTTTTAATTCCCTATTACAGTAACATACCAGAGCTGAAGAAGGTAAAAGGAAATGTAAAACTAAGAAGCAAATGTTTCCTTAATTCTTGCTTAACATTTTCTCCATTAATCAACTAAGACTGCAGTCTTATACACACCTTCTTGGGAAAATAACCAACTGAACTCTGTATTACTTTGGCCTCCTTAGGAAATTCTACAGCCCTGAAATGAAAATTCCTACTCTTTGTCAATGGTAACCACTGCCAGAAAGAACTAAAAATGTAGAATGGTATAATGACAGGGTACAGATAATTTGCAAAAGATGTGACAGAGCAGCAACAGGGAGAAAACCTACAATTTTAAGCAGCACCTACTCATTTAGCATATATGCATTCTCTCACATCTTAACAAAATTAAGTTCTGTCTTAGATAGATTTTGGCCCAGAAAAAGAGCCCTGCTTGAAGCATGTCAGATACCTATTTCTTACATAAAGAACTTAGAATCGCCAAGGCCTTTTCCTTTCAGTTCTCTATTCACTGGCCTACCTTATAGAGCTGTTGTAAGGACTACCACATTCTTTATTGTACAGTGCCTTGACTATTAGATTGGTCATATTCATAAAAATATTGTTATAATTGAAACCAGATATCTCATAGTCAGAGAATACTAATTATGGAAACGTGTATTGTTCTCTGCACCTGTGCTACTCTATGTTCTAATTCTGATCCACATTTACAATCCATTTATTTCCATTTGGTATTTAATCAGGTGCACAGATGGTGCTAAAGATCAGGTAGAAGTGGTTAATAACCTGTGAAGTTTAGGCAATTTCCTTTTGTCTGTTGAGGAAGTTACTGTGTTGAGTACATGGGATTTTTGTATGACAAATTTGCATTGCCACAATACTTTTCGATCAGTCACCCTGTAAAATGCTCACAAAGTGCTTGGTTCAACTGATGCAGAGCTCTATCTGCTTCTACCTTCCCAGCACAACAGATGAATCATGCAACGCTCAGTATTTCTATTCATGCATATCCTACCTTTCTGCACCATGAATTGTTACGTTTTACTGACACCATCTGCTTCTTGTGCCTAAACCAATTTGTATTCCATTTCAGATGTTGTCCCCTATCCTCTGTTGCCTGACCTTGTAAATCCATCTCCTGGTGAAGTCATTTTAACAAATGCTTTCCTGAAATCTGGATGGATTATATTGATGGTTTCATCTTTATCCTTTCAATAATGTGCTGAAATCACCCTAAGACATTTGTCACACATGATCTTCATTTAACTGGCCCATGCTGACTGGTCCTTTACTAAATCATAACCTTAATTGAATTGCAATCTTCTCCCTTATAAATGTTGCTATTATCTTTTCCACTATTAACATCAAATTGCAGAAGTCTGGGTTTTGCTGGATTTTTGCTGGACACCTTCTTGACATCCAGAGGAGTCACTTGAAAGATCAACTCTGCTTTATATAAATGACAGGCCTCTTAAAGAGAAAAATACTGAAGTCTTGCAGAGTGTAATAGTTATATATAAATGTTCACTGAAATGTGCTAGAAGATGGTGGATCTCTTTACTGCTAGCAAGCAGTGACATTGATGGATGAGGGCACAGGCATTCATAACGTGGCCAAAGTATTGTGCTGTATGGGGTTTTATATAACTGCTGCTAAAATTCAGTTAGCTGATTAGATGAAAGTTTAAAATATAATGAAGACTAGGATACCAAATCAATTTGAGTGGTGGTTTAGAGGTATAAGGAGAAAGCAGACTTCCCTGTGTCATGTTCATAGTTGCAGTTTTAGCTGGGTCTGTAAATCTAACACAAATCTGAGTACTGAGGGAAAGCGTATGCAATTTAAGATCCATTCTGGGAAAGAAATATGTGAACATGTTATAAATGTGCTGCACAAAGAATAGCTTGAATGTTATAAGGGGCCACACAAATATTAAGAGGATGCTTTTGAAAAGAATAAAAAAGTTGATAGATGTAAATAATGAATTCTATCAAGTTCATGGCAGAGGAAGGTAGACAGGCAAAGGACCATAAATAAAGGGGAAATGACACAGAGGTCTGACCTAATAGAAAATAAAACATGGACATCACCAAGAGATAGATTTCTGTCAATCACTGTTGAACCCAATGACTTCTTAGACTTTTTATCAATCTAATTGAAGTATGAATTCTTTAAGATAGGCAGACCTGGAAAATAAGCATACACAATAATAATGAAGTCAACTTCTCCCAGCAGAAGTATCCTTTTTTGGTGATTTTTGTAGAATTCCTTATTTTGTTCTGTTTCCTGGCACATTTCTGTCAATGCAGTCAACCATTTACCAAATCGTACTCACCAAGGAATGTAAATACTGTTATAATGGAATTGCTGTATCAACTTGTGTGTGTATGCGTGTAATAAACTGAAGTAACTCATTAGGACAAATTCACCAAGATTTTTCTGGGTTTGATTAGACCCACAACCCATTTTTTTTCCAAGTGGGAGTCCTGGAAGTTGTCTGATATGGACTGCAGTTCAGGATATGGCATATAATACAAGCTTCATATATCTGCTTCCTTAAAAGTATGTGATGTTGTTATTTCATGGGTCTGCTTTTTGGATCTGAAAGGCAATGTATATTTTGTGGGGACAGTAGAAGCAGAAGAAGCTTTTAAGAGTTTTTTTCCTCTAAATAACTTGGGTAGCCCTGCTGTGAGAAAGAATTGCAGGTGGGCAGTGGTTGGTTGTTCACCACGTACATTTTTAATGTCAAAACAGAACATTTCACAAAGATTCCCAATAAATATGTTATCTGAATCCTGAAAAAGAAATAAAAAACTTCTGTGTAAGACTCTCAGGAAAAATAGATAAATGTAGAATTCTACCTGTTTCAATTCACTACACCTTAGAATGTCTTCATCTGTCACCAAAACACATTAAGTATAAAGATGCAGAAAGTCATTGAAAGCATGTCTGTGCCAGGACCACAATCCTCAGCCATGACTAGGATGTGTCAGGTGTCAAATCCAGCGTGAGAATGCCCCTCTAGTGTAACTCTACATGCACAGCCTGGCCCCTCTCACAGTGTTCTGGGAAGGAGGGCACAAGGTCCCTTCCAAGGTTTTAAGGTTGGGGTCTAGCAAGGCCATCCAGGCAGGCTGTTCAAATGAGTCTAACTCATTGGACAGGCTAACCCTCGCTGTTTTTGTACTGTTCTGGAGATTTGCTGAGTTACTGCTGTCCTCAGAGATAACAAGTTTAGTTTAGCACCCTGCAAATATTTTGGACTAAATCTCCTGGCTTTCCTTACCATTGACCATGCTAGCTGGGGCTAATGGGAGTTGAAGTCCAAAACTTCTGGAGGAACACCAGGTTGAGAAAGCTTCCATAGGCTGCTCTAGAATAGGTGTCTCTCAATCCTTTCCTCCCCACGAATGAATGTGATGTAGCTAAAGCTGTTGGGACATATCTCTGAAAGTTAACTGAATAGAGAATGAGTCATACTTTTGTCCTGCCAGAGGAGGGAGCTACTCAAATCTCCTGTTTAAGTGCTGGAACCGAGCCCAAGGAAGAGACAGAAAGCAGAGTTTATTCTCTGCCCAAAACCCTATCTGATGGGCAGCTGGAATCTGTTGGAAGGTCATATCTTATGCTCAGGCTATGAGCATGTGAAAGCAAGCCTTATTTCAGTCATGCCATAAGCTGCCTGTAAATCTTCTCACCACTTAGACATGGGTTGCACACCATACACAGCAACCACCCTGTTTAACAAAGCCAAACCCCATTTTCTACTGGGAAGTGTTGCCCTTTGGAGAAGGGTCTTAGGATTGCTTGCATAGTGGCTTGTTTTGCTTTGGGAAGAGTTGCTCAGTGTCAGAGCATGGGCATTTTGTACAGCAGGTTCCGTGTTCAGTCTCTGGCATCTCCAGGTAGGACTAGGAGAAGCTGCTGTCTGAAATCCTGTCAGTGTTGACAGTACTGATTGAGATGGACCAGTTGTCTGACTTGGAATAATGCAGCTTTCAGTATTCACTAAAGCTGTTCAGGCTATAGCCTTTTAATTTCCAGGAAGCAGGTGAGAATCACATCTTGATTCTTTTGCATGTGCATACATGCATTCATATAAGATTCAGGTTCACAACTGCCTTTCTGTCTCTCATAACCATTAAACACTATTTTATTGAAAAGGAAAAAGAAAGAAAACAGTGTTGCAGTCAGTTTCCTACCCCATCTAGGCCAATGCACAGAAATGAAATACAGCAACAGGTGTCAGAATTTTTCGGCAGGACAATGGGGCAGGCAGTGCTCCTTGGTTTAAGAATACATTTGTTATGAGTCACCTGAGGGGCCCTACCTTCTGTGAAGAAAACCCCTATGTTTTGATGTGTCTGTGCTACTAGTTGACGGCACTGAGGGCAGTGCAGGATGGGAGAAGCAGGTGAGAATGCTGTCCCAATGCTGGGCCCTAGCCAAGGTCAAAGGTCTTCATGTTCCCGTGCAAGAAAGCCATAAACATCATCTGTGCCAGCTGTAGCACTCCAGCTAGATCCACCACTCATGCCTTCTCCAATGTGCTGCCCTCCAGATGTTTGGGACAGCAATGAGATGGAGGTTACAGAGGAGTGGTTCATGCCATCAGCCAGAATGGCCAGGGAGCACCAAGACTGTTGGGGCCTGTCTTCCAAAATATCCAGAGGGCACCAGGTTGAGAAAAGCTGTGCTACAGCTAGGCAAGCATAAAACAATGAGAACTCAGAGGTTCAGATGAGGAAGAGGATTTCTGTCCACTCGCTTTCTGCTCTCATTGGTCTGTACATGAGATGCTCCAGCAATGAAGCATCTCAGCCCCATTGACAAAGCCTCACCACACAAGTGAACTGAGCATCTGAGCAAGTATAACAACAGGGTGAAGGGACCAGAGTGGCTAACTCTTCTTAACCTTCTCCCAGTACATAACTGTGAATAAATAACTATACATGTAAATGAATAACTATTAAATTTCCATCCTAGTAATTTCTCCTAGAAATTGACTTAGTTTTCCAGGTAAACAAGCCCAATAACAATAAAAAACAGTGATGGAAGCAGGAACAAGGGGGCTATGCAGTGTATCGAACTGAGCACCACTTATATGACAATCTGCTTGCTCGGCAGAAGTTGTATGTGCGCTCAGTGTAATGAGCTCCTGGCTCTCAGGAAACAAGTATGTTACCTTGAAGCTAAGGTTGTTGACCTGGAGAAGCTGAGAGATCTTCAGGGGCCTAATAGTGGTCCTGATCCCTGCCTGAACAACCTTCTGCTACTATAGAACGCATGGGTCTTAAGGAGGGAGAGCATTATTCAGAGGAAGATGGGACCCTTTCCTAGGAAGAAGAACAAAATCTTCTCATGCTGAAGTTATACCTCTAGAATGGGAAATAGGGCTTGTGGTAGTTGGAGATTTGATCAGTAGACACACAGACAGCTGGGCTTGTTATGGGTATGTATACCACATGGTAAATTATTTGCAGCATGCAAAGGCTGTGGGTATCCCATAGATAGCTTTGTAGACAGTACTGGGGTGGGATCAGTGATTATGGTCAATGCTGGTACTAACATCATAGATTAAGTTGTGAGGTTTTGAAAGACAAATGTAGGTTGCTAGGTAGGAGTTTGAAATCTAGGATCACTGAGGTAACTTTTTTTCAGATGCTACCAGTTCCATGTGCAGGCTCAACAAGACAAGCTAAGCCAAGGAATCGCAATGCATGGATGAGATGGAGGTATACAAGGAGTGGTTCAGACTGTATAGAAATTGGGGAATGCTTTGGGTCAATCCAGACCTGTAACAAGCATGATGGACCTCACTTGAAACAGAAACAAAGCAATTTACTGAAGTTTAACATAACTAATGTGGCAGAGCAGCTTTTAAATTGAAACCCTGGGGGTAGCCAAGAGGAGCTGAGAAACATCTAGTTGCAGTTGATTCATGAAGACAAAAATGTTTCAAGTTGCTCAATTGGAAATAGGGAAAGAAAGGGACATCAACATATGGTGAAATGTAATAGCCAGTCTAACAGGCCTAAATGCCTTAAGAATTTATGTAAACAGCAGAGAAATCTGGGGGAGCAACGCCATATTTAGATATTTCTTCTATAATGCTAGAATCTCTGAGCCAAAATGGGAAAGCTGGAGTGCCTGGTTTTACAAGATAATGCAGATATAATGAGTTTAATGGAAGGCAGGTAGAATGGAGAGAACCGGTGGGATATGGTCATCTCTGAACAGAAATATAGCAAGGACTGGGGAAGACATACTGAAGGAGCTGCTGCTCTGTATGTCAGAAAGGGCATAGTGAAAAGCAGGCTGGAAAACCTAAAAGGGACTGACTCTGTCAAAGAACCTCTGTGGCTGACCATACTGAGCTCCAAAAACAATTGAGTAGTAGGGACAGGCTATCATTCCATAGAGCAGAATGCTCATGGTGATCTTGAAATGAGGAATTGTTGCAGTAATGAGTGATAGCAGGTTATCCCCACAGTGACTGGAAAAAATGCATGCACCTACTTATGACAAAGAGGTTAAATTTATCAATACCCAAAGCAGATATGCTGTAGAAGGGTTGGTCATGGAATTGATGACCCTGGATTTAAGTCTAAAAAGATGCTTCCCTGGACCCAGCAAGAGGCATGAGTGTTGTTGGAAATAACCCCATTGGCAGACTTTCCCACTACAACCATCCACCTGTAAAATCTGCTCCTGAAGGTCAAGCAAACACTTGAGTAAACATGTCAAAGGAGTTCTAAAAGAGTAAAAGGAGATTGAAGAGAAGCTGAATGTATTATTTTCATTTGTTATCACTGCATAAAATATAGGACAGGTACCTTTGCCTGGACTGATGTTTTTGGGGAATCTGAGGAACTGAGACAAAGACTAGTAACATTATAGGAATTTCTGGACTTTATTGAAAAACTAAAAGTTAATAACTCATCAAGTCCATACACCAGTGGTATCCATCCTAGAGTTCTTAAAGATATCAAATGTGAAATTGCTGATTTTCCAATAAAATTTGTAAAATATAAATAAATAGGTAAAATGGCTCTTAGATCAGCATCTGTACCAGAGGACTGGACAATGATCAGTATAACACCAGTTCTTTAAAGAATGCAGGGCTGTGGGTGACCAGTCCAGGAAATTGCAGTCAGGTTAGCTGAATATCCGTTGCAGGTAAATTGTTTGAAAGTGTTACTAAAAATAGAATCATTAAGCATATGGAGAAACAAAGCCTGCTGAAAAAGAATCAACATGCCTGCTTCAAAACTAAGTCATGTCTCACTATTTTTGTTAGAGTTTTTGCGAGTGCCCATGACCATGTGGTGATCCAGTAAATTAACTGAATCTCCAAAAGGAAAGACTCCTGAGCTAACTTTGCAGCCATGGAATAAGAAGGGAGCTCCTCTTATGGATCAGTAGCTGGTTAAAGAACAGAAGGCAGAGAACAGGAATAAGGGGTGAATTCTCCCAATGCAGGAATGCACACAGTGGGGTCCCCAGAGATTTGTATTGTGTTATGACCAATGCTTCTCAACTTGTTCATAAATGACGTGGAATTGGGAGTGAACAATGAGGAGGGCAAGATTGCTGATGACCCCAAATTATTTAGGGTGATTAAAACAGAAACGACTAATGAGACCTCTCTTAACTGGGAGAATGGGCATCAAAAGAGCAAATACAGATCAATCTAAGCATGTGTAAAATGATGCATGTTGGAGCAAAAAATCCTCAAGTTTCACGTATATTCTAATGGGATTTGAGCTAGCAGTGTCTGATCAAGAAAGAGAATGGGGTCAGGGGATGGACAAGGGAATGAAAATGTCATCCCAGTGTATGCTATGGAAAAATTCCATGCTAGGCATAATTGGGAATGGAACAGAAAATGAAACGGCCAGAATCACATTCCTGTTTACACCTATGGTGCGAGCACATTTAGAACATAATGTACTAGTCATTGTACATAAAAAGGATATTGTAGAGCTGGAAAAGGTGGAGTACAAGGCAACTGAAATGTTCAAGGAGCTAGAATAACTTCCCTATGAGGAACATAAACTGGTGAGTAACGGGGGGGGGGGGGTGAGTATTATACATAATTCTGCATGGTGTGAAGAACATGGACAGGGAAACATTTTTCTCCTTCTCTCATAAAAGGAATTATTTCTTCAAACAGTGCATAGGTACATTTCCACAAGATATAGAAATGGTCACCAACTTGGATGGCTGGATTGGACAGATTCACGGAGGAGAAGGCATCAGTAGCTAATAATCAAGACGGTTATATATTATCTCCAGTATTGGGGCAGTATGCCAGTGTACAGCAGTTGTTGGGAAAAGGAGGAAAGAGAATGCTGTGGCCCTTCTTGTTTATTTTTTCATTTCATTTCTTTACTGTACAATAGCCAAAACTCTCTGGGTGGCTCACAGCAGTTCACAAAAATTACAAACCACAGATACAATATAATAAAACATAGTATAAATTTTTAACATACAAAATTTAAAACAGTTTAAGCAGCTAAAAACAATTTCAACAAGATGCTGACTATATATTATTCAGCAAACATTTTTGTTTCATGTATATTGGACACCAAAACCTCTCTTCAATAAGAGATTGTCTAATTCAGCTAATAGCTGGAAGTGCAATACAACAATATGATTCTTTAAGAAATATGTTTTGGCAACGTCCAGTAGTTGTTTCTTTTGCAGTCATTACACAGAAAAATTTTGTACTGGAATAGTCTTTAATATCCACTGCTGTGCACAATCCTTTAAATTATTTATCTGCTTCATGGAAATTAACAAATGGAAGGAGAAATGGATTTTCTGTGCCTGTCTGGGAGCTAAAAGACTGATATCACAACATTGGAAGGATAAACACCTCCTAAAAAGCAATAGATTTCAGACCCTACAACCCTTAAATATATGAACATGTGGCATATAGACACTGGCTTCAATTGGATATTATCTGGATGGTCCTGCTTGTTGAAGTCTAATTGCTAGCAAGTTGTATATATTTCATAGAAATCTATGCACTTGTATTAAAAGGGAGGTTCAGTATTGAGCACCCATGAGCACCACAGTGTGGGGCCTTTTGTGGGTACCACTGGAGGCACCTGTGGACAACATGGTGCCCAGGGCCACCCGCCTGGTGTTAGACTTTATAGGCTGAAATAAACAGGCAGCAAATGCAAGCAGGCCAGAATTGGTGTTATAGCCTGCTTGTGGGTTTCTTGTGGGCAGCATGTTGAACACTGTGTTAACAGAGAACTGATCCAGTATGGATTGTCTTATATTCTCTTTTCTGTTCCATAATTCTGTTAAGTTAGCATATGGTTGTGGCACTGGCTTTGAAAACAGAAAATCTGCAGATTATTTATTTTGCTTCTGAACATTTCTAGACTGCTTTTCACTCAACCCCTTCAAAGCAGTTCACAAACTAAAAGCATGATCAAATATCATAAAAACAATAATTGAAACAACAATAAAACAATAATATTAAAATAACCAGGGAGCCAGGAACACCTGGCAAATCTAGCGGTTAAAAAATGTATCTTAAGTTGTCAGTGTGCCCACCTGATCTCAATGGGAAGATCATTCAATGTGACCATTACTTGTTTGTAATGGTTATATGGGTGGCTTGCACACGCTTGCACATTCTCCTAGTCATGAGATTTATTAGACTTACGTCCATAGAGCTCAAAGAAAAACAAAAGTTTTATTTTGTCCTCAAAAAAACATCTTAGAAAAGAGCTCAGACCATCCAGTGGGCATTTTCTGGGTAAGCGGGAATATGAACCTGGATTTTCCACATCCAAACTCTGCACCTCAGCATCTAAACCACAGTGCCTCTTTAGTGACATCCTAATCAAGCAACAAGGACTATAGTTCTTGACGATGGCTGGGCAGAATCTGGATGTCCAACCCTATCTGCAGAGCGAGGTTGGGGGACAGGTCTGGATCAGGCTGGGAGCTACGTTGCTTGTTTTGAACCATAGTTATTGCTCCTCCTCCATCATCAGTTTTGACCCCCATTTTTCTGATGTACACTGGATAATGATCTGCTCTGGAATGAGCACAGCTGACTCTACACTAAAGCTGCACTGTAGTCCTTATGCTCACATATTGAGGAGGAAGTCCCACTGAACACCACAGGATTTGCTTCCAAAAAATGTGCATTTCATTGTGTTGGAAGTCAACATGAATTGTTACCCAATAAAAGCACTAGAACCACGAGGGAACAAATTTGTGACTGTACAAGAAACTGTGGTAGGCATCATCACCACAACATGCCTATCCAGTTGATTGCTGTTTTAGTGCTTCCCCTTTGTGACTATGAGATATGGAGTCTCTGTGCAACAGAGCCAACAGCCAAAAGACGATAATACAACATTGGAAGAATAAAAACTTACTTCCTATCATGCAATGGACTGAAGACCTCATAATGCTTTCAGTATATGAATGGACAATCTACAGATGCCAACTTCAGATGGATATTTATTTAGATATTTGGTCTGCTTTTGTTAAAGCCTATGTGTAGTTGCTAGAAAATCCAAATATGTATATTATACAAATCCAAGTATATTAACAAAAATGAAAATTTTAAAAAAGTTTTAAAAATGTGTGTCTGTGGGTACCACACTGAGGTCCTCTGACAACAAGTGGCTAGCAACTTGTTTGGTGGAAGCCTCTGATCTTGGAATCGTCCATGTAGCAATGCCATGCTGAGTTGCTGGAGGAGCACTGAAAGCAATTTTTTATTTTATTTTTATTTATTTATTTTTCGATTTATATCCTGCCTTTTTCCTACAAAGGGCTCAAGGCAGCTTACACCATTCTCCTCCTCCATCTTATCCCCACAACAACAACCCTGTGAGGTAGCTTGGGCTGAGAGTCCGTGACTGGCCCAAAGTCACCCAGTTGGCTCCATGGCTGAGTGGGGACTAGAACCCAGATCGTCTGAGTCCCAGTCCCATGCTATTAACCACTATACCACACTGGTTCTCATTTTTGCCTTTCCATCATTTCTGTCCTGTCCTGTCCTGGCCTGGCCTGGCCTGGCCTGGCCTGGCCTGCTTGCTTGCTTGCTTGCTTGCTTGCTTTCTCTAGCTGGGTATTTGAGCTCATTTAAAGAAGGCACATTGCTGGGGTTAGAACTGGTTCTAGAAAGAGCAAAGGATTCCTTGTATTCTGGCCTCATTATTCCTCCCTTTTCCCCTCCCACCACTAGAACACTCACTTTCTGACCTCCCCAGTGGTTGCTTTGCAACCTTGGAAAGCAGCCAGTGTGGGTCTTTCCATGGCAGTTGTCTTGGATTTTGAACATGGGAAGGGATCATATACTGAGATCTCTGTCCCAAGATCATGACAGTGTCTATGGCTTAGAAGGGGAAATCCAAAGAATGGGGGAGGGTACCTTGGAATCTCTCCCAGGACTAGAGAATTCCTCTTTAGTAAGAGTGTGAGCCAGAAATCCTTGCTTCAAATTTCAGCTCTTCCAATTATCTGTTCCAGTCCTTATTTGTTATATTAAAATAATACTGACTTGTTTTGCAGCACCATTGTAAGGCTTACTGAAATCATTTTGGGACACACAAAATGTTCTGTTCAAATACTAAATATATATTACAATCTAAAAGCCAACAACATAGGTTCCTATGTTCCTATGTTCCATAGTTCTCAGCGTGGATGCTCATGGTTAGATGACAAATTCAGTAGCGGGCTAGAATAAACCAAGAGCATAAAGAAACCTTGATCACAGAAGTTCTAATATATTCTGAATCTAACCTGTCCCAAGTTGTCTCCAGGCTGATAGATTTATCAATTCCCATCTTGCCTCTCACATTAGGTAATTATTGTGGGTGATAAGAGAGAACGATTAGCAATAGCTAGCTCCTATTAGCTGCTTTGCACATTCAAGTAATAGCTGCAATTATCACATGGTAATGTGTTTGAAGAATTATTAGAAATAGGATGATGCACTACTGCAGTATTAATATGCTACTGGAAAGCAGCCCAAGTATTCTGTGTTATGGCACTCCTGTCACTGAAAGAGATTAGCAATTATGGAGACTGGTGATTCAATCTGTGCTTTCAGTTTGAGAGCTGATTCTTATATTCTGGGAATGGCATGGTCACAGTGCCTTCAGTAAGACAGAATGCAGTAATTCTCACCACTTCAGTAACCAAATAATACAACAAAGGGGGGAAGGCAGGTTCACTTGGAACTAGGTAAAAGAGTTCGGAAATATTTTGCTTTGCGCCATCAAATCATCTCTGACTCATGGTGACCCTATGAATGAATGCTCTTCAATATGTCCTGTTCTTGTATACCGAGGGCTGTGGCTGCCTTCATCAAATTGATGTATCTCACAGATCCTCTTCTTCTTCACTGAGTATTGCCTTCTCATGATGTGTCCTAGTATGCCAGGCTCCAGTTCATCACTTTTGCTTCCAGGGGAAGTTCTGTTTGATTTTATCCAGGACCCTGTTCATCTTTCTATTAATCCAGGGTATTTGCAAAGCTCTCCTCCAGTACCATGTTTCAGATGCAACAATTTTCTTTCTAGCAGCTTTCTTCACCATTCAGCATTCACACCCATCCATAGTGACTAGGAATACAATTGTGTGAATGATGTCAGAATCCCGAAATTTCAATTTGTGAGGAGGAAATAAAACTCAGGCTCGTGGGAAAAATCAAGCATTCGGACCATCTGCTGCTTTATTGTTTGGCCCAGGTTCCTCGTAGGTCCGTACTCACGATAATGCATTACCGTGCAGGCAGAAGTGGACTCGCCGCATGGTTTCAATACAATTACATGGTATTTTATACCCTCCTGGTCATGTCCACAGGTACAGAGCAATTGATGACAGAATACAGACATTACAATAAAATTCTGAGGTCATTACATGCAGAACAGATAAAGGAAGATCAGCCAGTCATACAGTGACAATGAGATTACACTGTTTCTAATTGCAACGTATTGACATTTCAGTTAACTTCCAGAAACTTGAACTCATCTCCTGGTCTGCTTAGACATGTAAATTTAGACTATTGAGAAATCTTCCCTGAAATCAAAAGCCCCTGTATTACATTCAGGAAGTCTGAGACCCTGAGTAAAGTATGGCAAAATAGATACTTCCCGGCAAACTGTAAATTCCTACAAGGATTATTTAGAGACATTGTGAAGGTATATAATTTAGATTCGACTGAATGGCCTGTCTACTCTGGCTTACAGCTAAAGGTGAGAGAAAGGAGGGGGGAGGAATGCCATTTTAAACAGTGACTTAGCTTGGAAAGCTGGTGCTTTTGAGAAGGAGTGCAGGATTGATTTATAACGCAAAAGCACACATAAACAATGTTTTCTGCCAGGATTTATCCAAATTTTCCCAACAAGGATCATGGCCTAGTGAAACATCCTGACACTTGCGTTTTTCTTGTCTTTTAACTGCTGCCCTTCTGAGTCTCAGTCTTGGCTGCACTCTCCATTTGAACTGATGATTGAACCAAAGTATGCGAACTCATTCACAATTTCAGTTTCTTCCTTCTTGACAGTAAAGTTCTGTAATTCTTCTCTAGTCATGATTTTTGTTTTCTTCCTCTTCAGCCATTGTCATAGTTCTTTTTGTTTTTACGTGATAATCATTGAAAAATTGCATCCAGAATGTTGAGCCTGTTTCTGTCACCTTTGCTTCTCAGATGTCCTTAGCAATTTTGAGTGTTTCTTCTGTCATCCATCTAAGTTTTTTCTTTCTTTTTGTCATAGGAATTATCTTTTAACAATCTTCTGTAATGGTGTCTCTGGTTCACTCCACAGTTCTTTGGCTCCTAGTCAATTAAGTAATGCTACTTTGTTCTTTCTGTGGACTTTCAATTCCTCAGGAATTTTATTTAAGTAGCATTTTGACACTACTTTTCTGTTAGCAATCTTTTTCAGCTTTACACTGATTTTTGATATTAAGAATTTATGGTTAGCGCTGCAATCTGCTCCTGGTCTTGTTTTGGCATTAAGAATACAGATTCCTCATCTTTTACTTCCAATTACAGTCTATTTGAGTTTGCAATTTGTCATCCGGCAATATGCATATGTGCAATTCACTGATTGGTTACTTTGTGAAGTTCATAGAATTCTGAGTCATTTGCCTGCTTTGTTTCTGACTCCTAGGCCATATGCTCCCAACAACTTTTTATTCTGCTTTCGTACTTTTGCATTCCAAGATTTCTTAGAATCAAAGAATAGTAGAATTGGAAGAGGCCAGAGGGCCACTGGGTCCAACCCCCAGCTCAGCTCCAAGTTAAACTATCCATCTCAGATGGCTGTCCAGTTGCATTTTAGAATGCCTCTAGAGTGCAAGAGCTCGCAACTTCCCTAGGTAATTTGTTCCATTGTTGTACTTCTCTAACAGTCAGGAACTTCTTCCTGGTGTTCAGCTGGAACCTGGCTTCCTATAACATGAGTATGATATTCCATTTCCTGCACATGCCCAGTTCTTTCCACATGCACAGTTCTTCCAATGTCCCTTCACAATGTCTCTTCTCTTTGTTTCCAGTCCCCGGATCATCTGTGTTACTCCTCTCTGAACCCTTTCCAGCTGGTCTGCATCTTTCTTCAGCTGTGGTGCCTAGAACTGGACACGGTATTCCAGATGAAGCCTAACCTGAGTAAAGGGGAACTAGTATTTCATATGATTTGGAAGTGATACTTCTATTAATGCAGCCTATAACAGCATTTCCCCTTTTTGCAACCCCATCACATTGTTGACATATTCAGCATGTGATCTACAAACATTCCAAGATCCTTCTCACTTACAGTATTGTTGAGCCAAGTATTCCCAATCCTATAATGATGGATATGGTTTCTTTTCCCTAGATGCAGAACCTGGCATGAGTCACTACTGAATTTCATTCTGTCATTTTTAACCCAGTGCTCCAGGCTATAAAGATTACCTTGAATCTGACTTCCAGGATATTAGCTATCCCACCATAGTGACAACACCATGCCTCCAAATCTCTCATGTCAGCACCATCTTTGTAGCCAAGCATTCACACATACCTATTTCTTGGCCTCAGAAACCACTCATCCACAGGGGCTCTCGGTTCACTGGTGCTCATGGAGCCTATTCTTGAGTCCATCGGTGAAATCACTCCATATGGTGAATGTTGCAATGAGAATGCCTTCTCCCATAGCAGAACCAAGTAAACAACTATAGGCCATGGTACGGAATGCAAGGTCTTCCTCCTCAGAATGTAATGGCTGGGGCAGCCTATATAGAAGGCACTTTCTTAGACAAAGGAGCCCGAGTACACAACTAAGGGCCATGGTAGACATGCACATGGTAGGCATGTCATGAGCAGAACCATCTGGAGCCGGGGGTCAGACTAGATGGCCCAGGAGACCCCTTCTGACTCACTCTGTTTCTATGTTTCTAAGAGCCCAGCTAAGGCCTCTTATTCCCCCATTGTCTTGTATAAACACTAGGAGAAAGGCTAAGGAGCTCACAGGAAGCCAGTTCACTCATGAGGCAATTTTTATGAAATGCCATTGCTGTCCTGGGGCACATGTCCTGTTCGTTAATACAGCATAGTATCCACCTTGTTTCGAAGATGGTCAAGTACCACAAATCAATGTGAAGACTTTTAGTTCTGGAAAAAGTAGGTACGATGAGTTCCTGCATGTGTTGCATTACTTGAGTGAACAGTGCAAGCACATGCCGCAAATCACAGAGTAGTACTACAATTGCAGGAAAGATGGGAAGGCACAGTGCCGTTTTAGTTTGGTTTCTTTTTAAAGCCCATTAACTGCATGCGCACCTTCCAGGCAGTGTGGTTTTGCATCTGTGCAGCTGCATAGCTTCCACTCTTACCTACATTATACAACTACCAGATTCCCGACACTGGACTCTCTGTTGCATTCACATCTTCTTTCTAGGGGTTTCAGCTTATGTTTTCAATATTTGATACAAAACAGTCTGTCCATGGGGAGAGGAGGAAGAGAGCAGAAAGCAACGCAAATAAGCCATGATCTCATATTCAAAAATGCCTTTCAAGATGTTACATCTCCTGAAATTGCAGACAAGTCTCCTGCATGCTCATGCGCTTGTGATGCTATCTGTAACAGAGTCAGGCTTACAGGGATGCCAGTTGAAATGATCTATTTGTATTTTCTACGTAGTCATGACAAAACACTTTCTAAATATTGTACTGAACTTTCCAATTTTTGGTTCAGAGTATGACTAGTCCACTAGAAAAGGGGGCTGGCAAAACAGAAGAACTTAAGCTATAAAACACTACTTTAAAAATTACACTTACATTTAATTCTGATTTATGTTAGGGTCTCCCTTTTTATCCACAGAAACAATAGCTAAAGTCAGCAAGAAGCAACAAGGCACCCAACTGACAATTAGCATAAGTCTAGGAAAACCATAGTGGCAAGTGCTGAGGAACTGAGAGTAACAGTATAAACATCAGGTATGTAGAAAATGAAATCAGGCAAGCTCTAAACACAAATGTGTGTGTGTGGGGGGGGGGAGCAAACTCTGAACACAGGTTTTACCCCCTTCCTGCCCACACAAAGGACTGCTGTGGGGAGTCTGTCCTGCAGGACAGGTGATCCTCCCCCCCCCCCCATGTGAGTGTATGTGTGTGTAGGTAAGTTCTTTCTCTTTTTAGAAATATGAAGTAAGACTGGGGTGCAACAGAAATATTTGCTGCCTATTTGCAGGCTAAAAACTCACGTTTGCTCCTGATTTTCTATTGAATAAAGAAAGATTAATAAATAATAAATAAAGATTTTAGCATTTTCCCTTTTAAGTGTTATATGTGTTTGTATGAATGCAAAACCAGTCCGTGTTTATTCTCACACCAAACTGCAGCAAAAAATCCCAAACTTTTTGAGATAAGCACCTTCTTTTGAGATGTACTGCTACCCAGGATTGCCTGGTGTAACACACTTTGAATTAAAGGGAATATGTTATTAGCAAGGCTAATCAAACAGCAAGCATCAGAACAAATCATATAATAAAGTTACCCCATCAGTAAAAGCAGCAGCATTGAAACTGCTGGGAAAGTAAAACTGACAACCACTAAGGTCAAAATAAAAAGTCAGCTAACATTTTAAAGGGGATAGGAAAATTCAGAGAATTTTGCCTAGGGCCAAGAAAACATGAATGTGGGGACCAGCCCAGTATTGCTGGCAAGAATATTTCATGAGTCACCATTACTACAAAGACCTTTTCACTGATTGCCACACACCCAATTTCAGAAGACCAAGCTATCCAGAGAAGAGTCTCTGATTTTCTTACAGGGACATCTGGCATAGAAATGTCTTTATATAGGATGAACATGTGGGAACTCCAAGGATGCAGTGTTAGTCCAAAACCAACAGTAGTCCAGCACCCTGGTATTGTAAAAATCTAACCTACAAGGCAGGAGTCTGTTCCAAATTTTAAATTGTTTTGATTTGTTTCCAATTTCAAGACTACAAAAAATTGTTTCCTTTCAGTCACTAGGAAGCAAGGATGTAACAAATTCCTGTAGCCACTGGCCTGAAAAAGAATGCGAGCTTTCAAAACCAACAAACTTGTTTATGACACTATTGGTTCCTTGACTTGAATTATTGGGAAATAAAATAATTTTGTGCTGAACACATCTCCTTCCACCCTGTTTTTACACACTGGGGTTAGCCTCTCCTCAAAGTCCAAGTTTTAAAAAATCAGAACATGTGTTCCCTCTTTTTTTTTCCAGATATTATTAGCTCTAAAAGCACAGTGCAGTGGAAGGAAAGACTCATCTTCTTGTTTTTCTGCCACTGGAGTTCACTGTTTTTCCAGCAGTAACGTGGGTAAGGTTTAAGAGCTGGAACAGTATTTCTTTGCAGTCTACGTGATCTGGAAAAATAAATAGCCCTTGAGCCTGTGCAAATACATCTACCTCATATGGAAGGAACAGAAAGGTGAGACTGCAAACCTGGAGGCGCTTAACCTGGGAGTGAGCAGAACTGGGCAGACATGCATAGGATCACACTGTTGACTAAACAACATAAAAAGCTGTAATGTCTCCAAAGCAGCTAGTCCCTGTGCACCCTTTCTGAGACCCAACACTTACCTCTTAAGATGAAAATGGTACCAGTTCGCTAACGACATTCTTGTATCATAGAAAATCCAATCTGACTCTAATGTAAATTATGTTCCACTGGTGTAAAGAACCAGTAGAGTAACTCAACATCATAAGCGGGTGTGATGGGTCTTCTGGGGATATTGAGCTTGTCCTCCATCTGTAAACTAACAGGACAAGATGCAGTCAACTGCTGCTTGGAAATTACCTATTTGGTGTCCCAGGCTACTTCAAGGCAAAAAGAATAGGAAGGCATTGTGCAGCAAGTCTGTCTTTGATTCCTTAGCTAATTTTTTGCAGTAAGAAAAAAGATGGTGGGAGAACATGGGAGGGTCACATGGCTGTAAGACAATATCACCTAGACCAGGGATCAGCAACCTTTAACACTCAAAGAGCCATTTGGACCTGTTTCCCACAGAAAAGAAAACACCGGGAGCCGGAAAACTCTTTTGACCTCTAAAATGAAAATAACACTGCATATATCGTTTTTTATCTTTATGCTATGTATAAAAAAACTATAGTGTGTTGCATTTATGAAACAGATTGGCAGCTGTGCTGGCGCGGGTTGCAGACTGGTGGCTGTGCTGTGCCGGCGCGGGTCACAGATCGGGGGCTGTGACATGCACGGGTTGCTGACCCCTGATCTAGACCAAGCTCTGTAACCAGCCTTTCTTATTAGGTGGGGCAGCCGTGTTTCAGGGAGATGGGCTGGGGGGAAGAGGCGCATAGCATCAGTCAGTCCTACCTCCCCACCCTCATTCACCAGTGGAGTGGATGTGAAGGCCGAGGCAGGAGAAAGGAACAGCAACGAAATTCTCTCTCCTTTCTCTTCCACGCAGAGAGTGTCTCTGGTCTTACTTTGGCTCTGTCCCTGCATCGTGATTCATCATGAACTAAACTACTTTGGGGATGAAAATGAGCTCCGGAGTTCAGCTTTGATGCTTTGGGCATTTGAGTTACTGATGCCACTCAAAAAACAAACTAGAATAAGGTTAGGGAGGGGCAGATAGGAAAGAAACACTTAAAGCTTGTTAACCCTCCCTGACAGTCCCTCCTTCTGTTCTTGGTTTTCCTTCCTGTTGGGCAATCAAGAGTTTGTTTTTTTTAAACTGGCTACAGCTTTGAATCTGTAAGAGCTCAGCAGGGCATTTTGGAGGGCTTTTACTCATAGGGTCTCCGTAAGTCAGAGATGACTTGACAGCATATAACCACAACACACACACACACAAAACAAAAAACAAAACAAAGCAAGCAAACAAACAAACAAACAAGACCAGTTAAGCAACTGTGGAAAGCACAACCCAGCTGCTAGGTCGATTTCTCTGCCCCGCAACATTGAAAAGCTCTCATAGCAGAGCTCGTACACAATGGGAAAATCAGAAATTAGGCCTGAGTCACAGCTTAAGTGGCCAGCCCAAACAACCCATTAGTGGAGAGCTCAGGCCCCAAACAACCCATCAGTCAGTGTTCACATATGACACTCAACAGCCTAGAAATGAGCTGATTGTAGGCTGTTGATTAAAAATGGAAGTGACACCTGCTCATCCCTGGCAGCCCTTGCTTTGTTTAACCCATGGGCTGTTGTTAAGTGTGAACAGCACCAGTCAAGGCTATCATCACAGTCTGTACATCTTTGCATTTCACTTCCCTCTGACTACACCGTTTACACATTTCCACCCACTCAGAATGTGTATATAGGTCTGCCAACATAATGCATTTGAAGTCCAGAAAAAGTCTAAGCTGAATAAATTTGTTCAGATGCCACAAGACATTTTGTTGTTTTTACTACAACAGACTAATGCCATCAACCCTCTGCAAATTAGATAATGAGTTTTTAAATCCTTTTAAATTGGTGGCCATCACCACTTCTCATGCCAGTGAATTCCATAGTTTAACTACAGGTCATGTACAGAAGTACTTCCTTTTATCTGTCCTAAATCTCCCACCAATCATTTTCATGGGATGACTCCAGGTTCTAGTGTTATGGGAAAGATTTTCTTTCTCTCCACTTTCTCCATTATTGCATTATTTTAAGCATTTCCATCATAGTTCCCCTTGCCTAGGTTTTTTTCTAAGCTGAACAGTCCCAGTCTCATAGGGGGCAGTTGCTTCAGCCCCTTGATCGTTTTCATTGCCCTTCTCTGCACTTTTTCCGATTCAACAATATCCTTTTTCAGGTAAGGCAACCAGAATGGAATGCAGTATTCTCAGTGCAGCCGTTATCAAAGATTTGTATCGGGGGGTACAATCTTGGCAGTTCTAGTTTCTATTCCATCCCAAATTATGCCTAGCATGGAGTTTGCCTTTTTCACAGCAGCTGTGCACTGGGCTGACATTTCCACTAAGCTATCCACCATTACCCCAAGATCCCTTTCTTGCTCTGGCACTGTCAGCTGAGATCCCATCAGCCTATACTTGAAGTTGGGATTTGTTTGCCCCAATATGTACTACTTGCTGCAGCCACCACAACAGCTGATAACGCATTTGCCCACTGATGTAGCATTTGCCAGTACCGTGGGTCTGGCCTGTTAATTCAAACAGAACATGTTAAGATTTGAACATATTTTTCTTGCTCTGTAATCCCTCTTGTTGGAGTATTAATTGCTAGAGAATATTCAGTTGCTAATAAATCCACCAGAGGGAGCTCCTACGGACTGCTAAATATAGCAGGAGTATAGGAGATGCTAAGTATAGGAGATGCTCTACATTGCAAAAGGCAAATATGATAAGGAATGAGGGGGAATTACATAGGGGGAGGGTTCTTATTTACAGGCCTATCTAATGAGAATCTATATTTATTGCATATTTGTGATGTCCCAATTGAAGGGCTTTTCCCTCTCATTCTGTAACAATCAGGAGATTTTCAACCTAATCCTGGATATCTTTCCATGAAAGAAGTAAGCCACACTGATTTCAGTGCCTTAGGGTAGAATCAAACACAGAGGATTAGGACCATCCTATCAAGGACAGAAGACGTGTGAAGGTAAAGGTAACATTATTCATCAAATGTTTTGATGGATGGATTTTAATAATGTCTTTATGTATACTGTTTTATGGCATGTATTAATTTTAATCACCTGGAGTTGACAACTGTTGTATATTTTGTTTCAAATGATGTTATTATTTGTAGTGTTTTATTCTTGTTTTACACGTTTATTCTGTAAACCACCCAGAGAGCCCTGTGAGCTATAGGGCAGTATACAACTGGAATAATAAATAAAGGTATCCTCCATTCTTCTCCCACCCTGAAAAATACTTAGTTGGGTGACCATATCTTAAAGGAAATTCTCCCCTCCCCTCTGTGTCCACCCCCCTGCCCGTCCCCACCTTGTCGTCTCTGAAATCTGTCTTGTTACCTCAAGGCCCCAGTCAGCACTGCAAGAAGGTGCTCCAGCTTTGGAATCCTAGCACTGACCTTGGAGTCCATTTGAGGTAAGAGCTAGAATTCCAGATTTTTCTATGGTCTTCCAGTCTGCATTTAACAGCCATAGGATCATGCCTTTATTATTGAATAAGCAAGTGTAGGACTTCAGCTTTAGGTTAATTTCATTATCACTATATTTATTGAGTTGTAGCCAATATTAGTTCCCCTTAGAATACTTTAAGCCCCATAGAAATTGATTGGACTTAAATTAGACTTAAATTTGGGTTTTGAATGTAATTTAAGTCTAAACTCATTGTTGAAGCAAAATAAAACAAGCAGAATAAACACAGAAGACAATTAGAAATCACATATACAAAATTAACAAAATAATGCCATGTAATGATAATAATTGATATGAAATTATTACAAATTATTGGACATAGTCCAGCCAAAGAGAAGCACATAAAAGTTCTATTGATTTACATGCAAAGCATCAAAGATAAAACATTGAAGTGCTTCTTTATAGCTGGGTGGTGCTTACTATTATTATCGCCCCATTAATTCCAAATGACTAAGAACTTGCTTTTGCCTAGTTCATGCCCAGTACTGTCACTTTTATTATTACTATTATTATTTTATTATTAAACCCTAGCATTTATGAAATTGAAATAACAGGATAAAGTCTGCTGGTAGATCTTGGGGCTAAGATTCAGGGGTCTACAAGATGGATGTACTTGGCCTTTGTACTAGCTAGACAGTTCCTCATCATTGTATTCTGAAGTACTCCCCTTATGAAATGTGTCTTTCAAGTACATTATCTCAAAGACTGCTAGCCAAGCTATTTATTTTATTCTGTTTAAGTCAGCTTGTTTAATTTTGCTCCCAACTTTGGTTAAAGATAAATCCTGCATGAAAGAATGGACTAAAAATTAAGCTTCAAACAAATTATCTTTTAGGATTTCAAGGAATCTTATCTAGTTAGGAATTAATCTGTAATGTTTGCTTTAGGGCTTCAGCAAGCTGACACTTTTGAAAAAAAGGGACTAAATCTCAGGGTAGGTCACCCGCACCCACAATCCACAAATGACTGATGCTTTACGATTTTTTCTCTAATAATAGGGCAGGGAACAGACACTTGAATATTTAGATAAATTTAAATAATTGTGTGCCAAAAGCATCTGTCAAGCATCATCAGAGCTTATATGAAACTGATTCTTGTTTCTCTAAAGCCCTATTCAGGGGTTCCTCTTCAGGGGATAATCCTTCATGGGGTTCCAACAGGAGAGCCACAGGCCACCCTGTATAGATGCGGCTGCTTGGACCAGGCAGCGCAGAGCACTGACTTCCTCTTCTTTTTCTAGTAGCGTTTGTTGCTTGCAAGGGGGAGTGAGTTTACCTAGAGCTGCGCCGTCACAAAGTCAGCTTTAGTGTGACAGCAGCGTCGTTGGCACCTATTTCTGCACATACACACAGCGGACTAGCACCATGGGGCGTGGCCTACGAAAGAAACAAGAGCACGCTTTGTTCCAGCCAATCAGCTGCAACCCTGCTCCTTCTAAATGGGGGAGGAGAAGAGCGATGGGCAACAAGAGGATTGGTTGGCCTGTCTGACAAGTGGGGGAAGCTCAGACCGAGCAGTGCTAAGTGGCTCTATCTCAAGGTTAGAACAGTTTGCCTGTGAATGAAATGGGTTTCTTGTTTTCCAACTTCTTTACTTTATTTATGTATTTATGGATTTATATCCTGCCTTTTTCCTACAAAGGGCTCAAGGTGGCTTACATCATTCTCCTCCTCCATGTTATCCCCGCAACAACATCCCTGTGAGGTAGGTTGGGCTGAGAGGCTGTGACTGGCCCAAAGTCACCCAGTTGGCTCCATGGCTGAGCGGGGACTAGAACCCAGATCGTCTGAGTCCCAGTCCCATGCTGTTAACCACTACACCACACTGGCAGCTGGCTTTTCAACAAATGCCTCTCCTTATTTTGTTATATACTCTGGATAGAGTAGGATGGGGAGGTTGTTAAGCTACCATTTGTAAAAATCTGCTTTTGTTGCTATCCTGCAATCATGTACCCTAAACTTACACTCTCACACACACTTTTGTGCATTCTTTGACTCTAATTGCCTGCTGCCTCAGTTTTCCTGTATGTAAAATGGGTTTGTTCCTCTCCCATACCCTTGCTTTTCAATAAATGGGCTCTTCCACAAATTGCTTCCTCTGTGTTGTTATTCTGGAAAAATTTCTGGGTAAAGGGTTGCTGGCTTGACCTGTGCAGCAAAAGGCTTGGAAAGTGAAGCACGTGTGCCAAAATAGGTGCCTGCCTCCCGTGATTCACCCTGCCCCCCATGTCAGATGGGCCACAAGTCCCCACTTGATTCCAGTCCCTTGCAGTGGGGGAAGTGGGACTTGATTTTCACTTGATTCTCTCTTCTATATCCTGTCATGCAGGGCATCTGACCTTGGGCCCCTGCCATCCTAGTTGGAACTGTGCAGCTGGTCTCCATCCAGTCCATCCCCATGGTTACAGATCCAAGCAACGACTGGAGATGTTATAATATAAGGCATTACTGTTGGTTTGCCCCAGGTGTAATCTGAAATCTGCATGACACTGCCAACTGTAGTATCTGCCTTATGGAAAGACCTAGCGATCATTCAAGCCTGCCCAAAATTTTGTACACAATTGGGCAATAACGTTATTCGGACCAACCAATTGCGGATTTTGGATTGATTTCTATAGACATTTGGAAGCACAGGCCATTCATATGGAAATGTTATAGGTGGGCTGTAAATTTTCCATTACGCATGTACATAATCTCAGGCAATTTAAGGCAGCACCATGACTTTAGTCCTTTTGAATAGAGTCCCTGAAGCCCTCTGAGAAGCCCTCATGCTTTCCAATGAGTTTTAACCACTTGGGAATGGGCCTTAAAACTGCTGTGTAAGAACCCTTTGAAAACCACCACCCTGTAAGCAACTATTCACAGGGCAGAGAGAGGACTAAAAGCGACCAATGACTTCTCATGGCTGCTATTTTGAATTGGATACGGACCCTAAACAACATGCGGTGGTTTTCTATGGCCATCTGGAAAGAGCCAGCACATTGTAACCTCCATTTTGGTGCCCTTCAGTAAACAGTTGGCCAGCGGAAGCAGCTACAGAGCAGGAGAGTGTATTGTGAAGAGGAATTGCAGCAGTGTGACAGAGTGCACAAGGAGCCATCTTGTTGAATATGTCACAGCTGTGTCCTGCGCAGCTGTGCAAGTTATTTTGCTCCCCTAATTATAGGACTGTGCAGGATGTTCATTAAGCGGCAGCAACTCTCTTAGTCACAGGAACTCTGCAGATTCTCAATATGCTTTGAAAGGTAGCATATCTTTCCATAAGGGAAATAATGTGTTCAGGGAGAGTTTTGTGCTGGTGCAGACCTGCTTTTGCATCATAAAAGGAAATAAAATATTTGAAACCTTTAGTTTTGTTGCTGCTTTATTCATGTTTCCAAAGATGTACAAACACCACATGCAACAGTTTTCAGAGCTGCTAGCTGTCCTGTTGCAGTAGAAACAGTGAGATTCTTGTGACTGTTTGACTGACAAATTTAATGTGTCATGAGCTTTTGTGGGCTAGAACCTGCTTATGTCATGATGCATTAGTCTTTAAGGTACTCCAACATGCTTATTGTGGCAACTTTGGTCCTGTCCTTGACTCTTAGCCTAACCTACCTCACAGGGTTGTTGTGAGGAGAAGATTGAGAAGGAGGAAGATTATAGGTTGCCTCAAGTTCCTTGAAGAAAAAAAATGGGATATACATTTAGTAAACAAACATATATAACAGGAGCTATTTTATTTGCAATCATTAGCATATGGCCTGTACAGAACAGTCATCCTTGGAGCATGGGGGGTAAGAGGTGGGTGGGAGGGAAAGGTGGTTCTGTTGTGGATTGACTGTTACATCCATAGCCATGTTAGTTTACTGTAAGTCAAGCCAGAAAGTTGTCACAGAGCTACAGCCACCTTTTCCTTTCCATGACTCCAGTGGGAACAAAATTATTCCATTCCAAGCGCTAATAGTTTCAGACCAACTTAGTGGGCACACTGGGGGATTAAAGGGTCTTCACAGCCACAGGCAGCCCTTGTTCCCCCCCCCCCCCCAAGGAGAGTGGAACTTTCTATAGGTGCAAGGGTGTGGGTTTGAGAGGCTCTGGCACCATTGCTGTAGTTCCACCAGGAGAACACCCTCTCAGTGATGAGCAAATACATTTGTTGACTTTCTCCTTGAAGTTGATCAATTTATTTTGATTGTACCCTACCTTTTAGCTAAGATCAGCTCTCCAGCAGGCTAGCAATTAATATCCGCTAAAAGATAGAATCTAAGAAAAGGGTTATGTCGAAGGCAAAATGCAGAGCAATGCTTTTCTCTCACTATTCTAGCTTCTTATTCCTGTCTCCTGTATCACCTGCTTGGTTAGCTTATTCCTTCCATGCATTTTTAACAACAGTCAGCTGCTGAGTGTTGCCCTCAAGAAGCCCCCACAGTCAGTATTCTGATTACTGTAGGAAAGTAGTGCAGATCTGTTTATGTGTCACAGTGGCCATTATGCTATACATCAAAACACAATATACAAGAAAGAGCAATTTGTGGAGAATCATTGAAATCAGCATAAGATTTCAAAGCTACAAACCACCAAAATTAGAAGAATTTAATTTAGGGAATCTTCTCTACAGTGAATAGTAATTTGAGTCTGGAATATTGCTCTTAGTGCTCTTGCTGCCAATGCATATAAAACTACCCAATGACCTAGCACAACGGCCCACAATACAATGCTGCTGGGGCCCTAGTGTTGTGCCGGGTGCCCTGACTGTTTATTGTGCAAACCAGGAAAGCAGGGGTTGTTTGAGGGTTAGTCAATCCTTAAGTAACCCATGGCTTGTTTCTGAGTTATTTGAGCATTGTCTTAACTCTCAAACGACACCTGCTACCTGGGTTGGCATGACAAGCAAAAATTGTACCTGCAGATATCTGGCACAGCACAATTACCTCTACGGACAAGTTTGGCCACCGTGGGCTGTTATGACATGCAAACAGGTTGTATATGTAACAAATTTATCTGACTGAACTTCCAAAAGCATCTAGAAAGAAACAAAGCTGCAGTTAAATTATGCTGGGCACTGTAATACTCACTGTACCATTAATTCATGTACACCAGCCTTCCCCAACCCTCAGAGGCATTTAGACTCCAACTCCCAGAATTCCCACCCAGCAGGGCCATTGACTGGTCTGGAAGGCACATGGCTGGGGAAAGCTGATGTACACAAAGACGTTCATTTGCTGGCCTGTTCATACATTTGCCAGTGTTAGGGAAATCCAAATAAATCTTTGCAGAGGAAGGTTACTTATATGTGCCTTTGTGATATAAAATCAAACTGCAGTGTTCCTCCTCCTCTTGCCCAGAAAGAACCAGAATTCCAACACAGTAGTATGTACTGTGTACTAATTATTTATTAGTAATCTGTTACTTTAAGAGACTGAGACTCTCAGCTTGTTTGAGGCAACTGCTAAGTTTAGTAGCATAGTTCAGCTTGTTACATTGTTAGCATTTCACTGCATTTGAGGCTTTAATTCTGTTAATCTGCTGGACTGCAGCAAACTGCCCTGACTAGTTTTCCTGCATGTCAATACCCACACCCAAACCCAAACCCTGTTATGATTCATGTGCCTTTCCCTCTGCCTTATCAATTCTCTATAATCACTGATACTTACTGTATTGTTATGTTATGTCCCCCTTTCAGTTTCTTCATATTGTTTTGTTCATGAATACCTTATCTGTTGGTACCTAGTATGTATTCTTTCCTCATCATCTGCCCTGTTCCTGTGTACAGGACTAGAAACCTATAACACACTCTGCATAAGTTCTGAAACTTGTAGTTGGTGTTCATGCCTCTACCCCACAGTGCTGTTTGTGAAGGTTTGTCTCTGCAGAGGGGTTTCCTGGGTGTTCTCACCAATAAAACTGCAGAGGTTTGTAACATAAGCTTCTCCCTGTGGATCTGCGCACACTTTCTCGCAGCCTGCAAAACCGGGATTTCCTGACACCAGCCAGGTATTTTATTTATCGGTCTGAATTCTTATCTAGAAACATGGATATCTAATGGGAAATGCGTACAGGATTCATTTCCTCAGGATGATACCAGTCCATATATGTCATGGAAGCCTTCCTCAATATCCCTCTTGAAAATGTGGATGTCAACACCCACCAGCCTCAGCCAGCATGTCCAACATCAGGAGGGCATCAACGGAGAAAGGTTATGTTAGAGCCGGGTATAACAGTAAGTCTGTAGGTGGACAGGATGCTGAAGGGTCCATCTGAATGTTAGTCCATGGCATTCATCCTCAGCCCTTCAACTGGGCCTGGTTGTGTCACTGCTGGTAAAGGCTTTCCTCTCACAAGTGTATCCCAGCCAAGACAAAGCAGGCAACCCGAATGATCTTCCTCAGGGGAGGCCCAGTAGCTGGGAGGCTTGGTAGCGCTTTCTGTCAATTACAGACAAAGCACCTCCTGGCTCCAGGGCCTAAGTAAGCAACATGCATGGAAACTGACAAATCGGCTACAGCAATTTGTGCACAGTTGTCGATTGAAGAGCATTGGTACAAGGAAAAGCAGCAAAAGAAGGTGCACCAAAAGACATGTGGGCAATCTTTCTCCCTTGGTGATGCTATCATGTTCCTTTTAAGAGCTGAAGTGAAACTTCTCAGTGCCTTTCCCACATTTTCAACACTTCCAAGTTTCCAGCTACTCCACCAAGGCTGAGATATCAGCTCTGTCATTTTTGCAGTTCCTATTATTGCAGTAAACTATGGGTGATCTCAGCTTGTGAAGGGAGTGGCAAGTTGTCACCTTTGTGGTGACATCCCCTAGGTTTTTGGGGTTGCAGCTGGCTCTGCTCAGTGTCCTTGAACTTTTCTACCCTTTCCCAAGACTCTAAGTACAGTATTTGAGAAGGTGTAAAAGTAGAAATGACTCCTTTATGGGAACACGGCGTTTTGACAGTTGGGCTTCCTTTTGAAACATGAGTTTTTAACAAGGCCATGTTGTCTTCTCTTCACCCTTCTCTCTGCCATTTTGCCTCTGGGATTCCTACTCCCCAGCTTTTCTGTGTGCTGACTGACACCTCTTCCCAGAAGACTACTCTGGTTCCTAATACTTATGTGAAATACTTCAAAGGAAGAAAATAAGGTTATTAGTGGAAGGAGACATCTGACATACCATTTAGTTCAGCTTACCCATCCTGATGTCTTCCTGATGCTGGCAGGGGATGATGGGAGTTCTCCAGTTTGAGGAAACCCAGTCCAGATCCAGGTTTTGGTGTGGAGCTCTACAAATAAGAAGCAATTGCACGGAAAATAAAGTCTTAAACAGAGGAATCCAAGGCAGCTTACATCACTCCATTTTATCCTCATAACAATGACCCTGAGTGGTAGGCTAGGCTAAGAGTACTGACCCAAAGTCATCTAGGCTTCGGCAAGGGGCGGCATAGAAATGTTCTAATCATCATCATCATCATCATCATCATCCAGGGAGCTTCATGAATGAGTGGCTACTAGAACCCAGATCTCCCAAGTCCCCAGTTTAACACTGTTAACCAGTATGCCACACTGACTGTTTTGTGTCTAGCATTTATGGCTTCTAGAGTAAGCACACAATTCTGGTCTTAAGTAGCCCTGCTTTAGCATTCCAGTCTGGATTAGGAGTCTTCATTCTTACAAATAAAAATGAAAAAAGACCCAGCTGCTAGGCACACATTTAAAACAAAAGCCCATTTTGCCCTTAGATATAACTGCTTTGTGGTTCATCACACAGATCGGAAAACCTTCTAGAAACCATTTACTTTTAAAAGTTGAGGTCTGTCTCCCAGAGCATGGTCTGAAGGCTTGCAAAGCAGCTGCCTTGCTGAAGCTAAGCAGGTCTGAGTCTGGTCAGCCATTGGAAGGCTAAAAACCTCATGCAGCCACCTCGAGTTCCCCAATGGAAGAAAGGTGAGATAAGTAATACGTATAAAATATAAATCTATATAGCACTCAAATCCTAAAAATGGTTTTGTGTATGGCAGGGCACTTCAAAGGCTAAATTTGAAGAGCTGCTATTGTGGAGCTAGTACTTATCACAATTAGGACTTTGAACCTCCTCACATCCGCTTACCAGTTCTCCTGTGGACATTTAAAATCAGGACGGTATTGATAATAGCAGATGGCAAGTGTTATATTAACCGCTGACCTTACATACACCACAATGAAACTGAGAAAATTGCAATAGAGCACCTGCAGCTGGATGATGATTCAGACTGCTGAGTTACTTACACAAGAATTGAAACAGCCATGATAGTTAGAAAATGATCATTTTTCACACAATCTAGTACTAATGTCCGAGCAGTAAATAGAAATAAATGTGTTGACACATAAGCCCACATATGCAAATGAACAATATTGCAAGCTAGATTCAAATGTGGCAATGTAAGCCATTACAAAATGACCTTCAGAGATGCACATTGGGAACAAAAGAGTAAAAAGAGAGTTTTGCTGAAATGTGCAGATCTTGCAAACTTAAGCATTAACTAGACAGATTCTGGCAAACAAAATGGTTCAGATTGTATTTCCTGCATGACCTTGGGGCTCCAAATAGAATGCAATTATCAGCGGTTAAGATAAGAAGGCATTTAGAATCTCATAATCTTTACAATTTTTAGAGGTTAATTTTAAATATATACCTCTGATGAAGTTATAGGAGCAATATATGCTTGCCCCTTGGTTTCAAGCATGGCTGTTGTGCCTTTGATAGCTACATGGCAGGCAGAAGTTCAACATGTAGCTTTTCATCGAACAATACATATTAAATGACCCATACAGCTGGAAGGGGTCCGACCCCCTGCTTCATGCAGGATTCAAGTCTCCCATCCAAGTTCCAACCAGGACTGACCCTGCTTAGCTTCCAAGATTAGGCTATATAGAAACATAGGTAAAAGGTGCTCCTGTCGATAGTCTATCTAACACACTTCCATATTGTTACATCCTTTTGTGCATGGGAGGGAACAGCATACAGCTAATGTCTTCAATCCAAAGCTGTGTATTACAACTTGACAAAAGAGCAACCTTCTTTGATGTGTAAGAGGAGCATAAGCAACATAACTGAAGAACTGACCTTGGCAACTGATACAGTTGCAAGGGCCTAGGACTGTCTTGAACTTTCAGAAAGGTAGGCCAATGGATCCTAGTGATTTCTGCCCCAAAATGAAACTCTTCTAAATGTCTTATATGGCCTGCTAACCAGAGATCTTCTGATCTTACTTCTTAAAACTTAGAGCTCACCTCTTACACAAAGCATTCATTCCAGTATGGTACATATCACTTCAAGAATTAACACCCATGAAGAAACCATTTTAAGCACAACCTAGTCAAAGTTAAGCACTTTTCAGCCCAATCACCCTGTTTACTTTGCCTAGGTCCCTCTTATTCTCAATAACTATGTATGGGATTCTAGCATTCATTATTTATTGGTAGCAAGGGGAGAGATTTACAACCCAGTACTAATAAGTGTATTAGAAGTAATGCTCCAACTCATAATAGTATTTAGAATGTTTAGAATCTCAGCTTTTATCTGATGTGTAACTCTCTCATAGGCACCCATAGGACTTAAAAGTATAAGCTTAACATTTTCCAATAAGATTTGGAAATACAAGAAACAGGGAGTGGGAGGAACTGTCAGGGCCTGGGACTTGCAATCACAAATTCTAACATGCTGACACAGGAAATGCTAAAGCAGCAATATCCTTTTATTGCAGCAAATCCCATGGCATAAGCTTAATGATTAAGTCTCCTTAAAATCATTTTGTTGATGGGATTTTTGCTACAGACTCTTGGAATAGTTTTCCATTCAAGGTAGAGGACTGGAATGTCTCTTAGGGACATTCCCCACCAAAATAAAGGACTGCAAACAATTCCCATTGCTCTTCCAAGAAGTGAAGGATCAGAGCCCTATTTCTCCTGAGACAAGGGAAGGCATTCTGGAAGAGGACCTCAGTCACCATACACATCTCCAGAGAGGTCAAGACCAACTGCTTTTTGTGTTCGGCTGTCTTTTTACTTTGCACGCAGACATCTCAACAGTCTGGGCCCCAAACAAGATCAGACATGCAGGAATTCCATGCAACAAGCGTTGGAATTTCTACACCACAAGGGCCAAAAGATCTAGAAATCAGGAATTAACACTACAGCAGCCAACTCTGTATTCCTTAACAGCAAGGACACAAAATCTATGTCCCACTGAGATGAACAATCTATCAAGTTGAAAGAGAAGAAACTCCAGATTGGATAGAGTCCATGTGCCCCATCAGGCTCAGATGGCAAAGATGCAAACAGGGAAGGTGAGAGATGGTCTTAGCAATGGCTCTGGAAGCTACACACTGACGTTCAAGGGAACGTGTGTCCATATAGACCTTCTTGCAAAGCACTAATGACAAAGGAGTTGGTTCAGCTAGGTGTTTTTCTTCTACCCTTCAAGGGGAAGTGTTAGCTTGAGTGACACCTCTGCAAACTGGCCCTCCCCTCTCCTCTTAGGTTCTCATAGAAATCTGCCAACCTCCACCTCTGCAGGTAGACGCCACCGCTGGTTTTTCCCTGAGGACTCTGATGCAGATAAGCTCAAACTGCCCTTGAAACTCCACAGACTGATTCAGGCCCCAGACCCTTCCAGATGACACTTGCTCAGATTCTGGCTACAAACTAGATGGCCCACTGTATTACTGACACTGGACCCCTACAGAAGCCAACACCATATTGATCATTCAGTTGTCTGAAGGCCACTGGCGATCCAGGCTTCATTGTCTGAAAACCATATATCTCTGGTGACCCCTTTTCCCAGCCTTTTAGCTCTTTGGTAGGCAGTTGTTGTTGAGGGCTCTCCCTCCTAGTCCATAAATAAATGAAAGCAGGTACATGGAGACCTGCCAATGGATGGACGGGTCTGTCCCAGGAAACCCTGGAAGTTCTGTTCTTTCAATGAACAGAAAAGGGATACTAATGTGCTTTTTAGTATGGTGCTTCTGTTCAGAATTTCGAATGGGCTGTTGTCAGAATGAAGCATTTAAGATGTTCCCATGTAAATGAATGGACCCTGGTTTTGTCAAGCTGTTGTATAAAAAACAATAAGGAAATCAAAAGTATACATGGTGTGATTATAGCATGCGCATGAGACGAATAATATTAAGCAATTCTTAGGGAGGAAGGGACACTCCTGGCTGAGAAGGTTAGTATATTTCTTTACAATAAATACCATACAAAACAGGATTGCTAATGTTTGATTTCAAAACTTCTGCTCTCATCTTGTTTAAACTATGTCACAATTGGCATTAAGGAGCAACACTGAAAATAAATCTACTGTGGCTGTACCTTCCCGCCTTCCAGGGTGGTCTCTGATTTCTCCACAAAGACCCAGCAGGTTCAGCCTGGCACAGAAAGAGAGAAGCAGCTCCCAAGAGGTTGGGAAAGCCTGCAGAGTTTTCCAGCATATAAATTTGCTTTTAACTATTTCCAGGTGTGTGCTGTAATCAACATATTAATTTATCCAGGGTTTCTTAAGAAATGGAAATAGAAAGTTATTTGCTTCTGAAATGGCTAGGTTTTCATTTGAATTATTATGACCCTTAATAGTGAGGACAACACTGAGTTGTCTTAAAATAAAATAATAATAAGGGTGCAATCCTATGACTATTTAGACAAAAAAAGTCCTACAATTCCTAGCATGGCCCCACCAGGCTGGTTGGCATAGGAATGCTGATGTTGTGGGCACTTTTTCTGTCTAAACATACACAGGGATTCACTTTCAGTGTATTTTAATAGTATTCTCTGTCAAAATAAATATTTCTAAACAAATTTTCCCTCTAAATATATGCATGCTTAGGTACACTTTCATACAAGGTTTGAGCCAAGAACCATATCAGATCATTGAGAAAGTTCAGAACATTCAGGCATAAGTTGTAGAATTTTCCTTTGAAAAATGCATAGGATTCTGCCCCATCTAACCCAAAATAATTTCAAATAATGATAAAGAACATCATAGCCCACCCGCCCCCATAGTCCTTCTCTTCAGCTTCAGACATACAGGGCTAAATTGATGATGGGATATGTTTGAGGACATGTGTCATGTCCCTCTGGCCTCAAGCATCCCATATGCACAGCTCAGAGATGTTGACTGACGAGGGCTTGTACCTCCCTTTCAAAGAAAGTGCTTACCCAGCTCCTGCAGTTAGGAATCCTGGTGAGGTAGGGTTCTTGATTGTAGGAGCTGCATAAGCAGGACACTCTCAGCTACATGGGCCTACCTGCTGTTAGGGCCAGCCTGGAGTGGTCCAGTCAACCTGACCATACTGACTCCATCTTAGCCAGATCCAGAAGAAAGAAGCCTCCCTTGTACATCAAGCTTCAGGTTTCTCTAAGCAAAAGGCCAGGACACAGGAGGCTGGCACTGCAATGCAGATGATTTGATTGAGGGTACTGCAGGCCAAGCACTGCCTACATAAATGATTCCCAAAACACCAAGTGCCTGAACAAGAAAATATTTCCAGTTTCCATCTCAGACTTGGGATGAACCATTACTAGACAGTCAGCAGGCAGAAGCAAGAGAGTCTTTCTGAATCTCCACCCAGGCTGTGCCAGTGAATTCCATAGTTTGACGATAGGTCATGTGCAGAAGTACTTCCTTCTATCTGTCCTAAACCTCCCACTAACCAACTTCTTGGAATTTCTTACACAGAAAATGGATTTGTTGCCTAAAAAAAAAGCAATACTTGTTAAAAACAGAAAAGCAGAGCTATTGCTAACACTTAAATGCTTTGCTTATATATAAACCTGTATTTCCTTAACAATATTTCAGTTTCCTATTTGTTTTTCCTCTGTTGCTTTATTATTATTTTAATTCAGGGTTGGCTACCAAACCATAGGTTAGGGTCTCACTGCCAGTACAGACTAAAACGGCTCATTCCTTCTGCAGAGGTGGATACTGGGGCCAATTGCATGTAAGGGCAGCGAATTGTGGGTTAACTAACCCATGGTTTGCTGCAACATGCACTGGCTGTATTCTGCAGCCAGTCTACATATTCAACTCCTGATCAGACTAACTGGGATTGTTACATGATGGCCAAACCTGAATGCTGTAAGTTAATTGTGGGTTAACCACAGTTAACCTAACTACTAATTCTAGGTTACTTGTGGGATGTTTAGTGTCCAGGTTTGGATGTAGTGTAGCAATCCCTGATCAGCCTGCCTGGAGGTTGAATATTCAGAATGACCATGAAATGCTATGTTCAAAATGGGTAAGATAACACTTCCAAGGGATGAGGTGTAGCTTGTGCGCAAGTGTTAGAATCTCATCAGGAGAGAGGTAGCGTGAATTTATAGTCTAGAGGTCTGCACATGGGAAGCGCAGGTGCGATTCCCATTGGCTTTATAACTGTGGAGAAAACAGCTGGGGTGGAGAGAAGCTGTAGACTGTGTCTCTTGGGCATGAATAGATCTGCAGGGTGTGAAGGCTCCAGCTGATCTGATTAAACTGAACCCATGCTAGCTCTCAGATTTGCTGCAGTCCCTCTTTAGGTGTAGGGCTGCTGTCTGGGGAAAGCTAAGTTTTGAGAACTGGTGCTAGAGCCTGTATTGACTGATAATGAATCAGCTGGTGAGGATGTACGTCCATGAAGCTAAGCTTCGTTATAGATGTGTTAGTTGTCAAGTCAATCCTGCCATGCAACAGGCTGAGGAGGCCTGTTTCTGGCAGAGCCATGCGAGTAGGGCAGGGAGATAAAATCAGGACTTGGAGCTAAGCGGTACAGCAGCAAGTCTTCTTCAAGTGTTGGTCCGGGAGGGAATTTGGCGTGGTTTAGGAGGCAGTCACAGGCCAGCACCAGCTTGGCTGAGGAGGCTGTTTCAGCTGGCAATCAGGAGGTCTCCTTTGTCAGCACGAATGGGAGGGCATTTGGAGGATCTTCTGATATGGCAAGGCAACCTGCCTCCTCTCCATATTTCCCACATTTCTGAGCCAGTTGCTATAGCAGACGTGAAACACGACCAGCGGTTTTCTAACTCTGATTTTATTCTCATACTAGTAGAGTACACATGGATTAGTCACACAGAAGGTAAGTAATTGGCTTCCCATAAAAGAACTCTGTGTATGCACAGCCTCAAAATGCTTCTGTTGCTGCCATGATACTGCGTTATACTTTTATTAATGATTGTGGTTATACACGATACATAAAAGCAGTGCCAAATGACATAATGTGTTCTTTTATTTCTCCTCCTTACACATCTCATGTGGCAGATAGTTTTACAAAAGTATGCAGAGATAGTCACTCCTTTTCTAATATATAGGGTGTGATTCAGCCAATTAGTCACTTCTATCCATTGATTTCAGTTAGATAGAAATGTCTCTGTCTTTTACCCTTTGCCCTTCCATTGAAATCAGTGGGACTTAATAGGTGCAATCCTATGCATGTTTATATAGAAAAAAGGCCCATAACTCCCAGCATGGCCCAAACATTTTAATTCTGTTTCAACATGCATAAGTGCTGTGCATTTGGGGTGCTTAATTATACCTAAATTAGACCTATTGTAGTTCACATAAATACATCTGAATGCATGCACATCCAAGCCATGTTTTTCACTGGTGTTTTCCCCACCCACCCACCCAACAATTACAACCTGCAACCAAGATCCCATTTTCCCTACTCGAAGTGTAGTATGCTGGAGAAAGAACAAAATATGATTTGACAAGGATGCTCTGTATAATGTTCTTCCCCATTTAAAAATGGTTATGTTTTTGTTTCAAAGGAAAGCATGTTATGAAAGGTTTCTAAATTTGTCCTACTTTGTTTTCTTTTTCTTTTTTCTCCTTGGATTTGTTGGGATCCCAGTGCCATCAGCCAGTACTAATCCATTGCCTTTCAAACACCAAGGGCAAGATACAGATGAAGTGAAACATCCTTTACCTCCCATTAATTTTAAAAGGAATATTAAGCACATGCTTAATAAGCAGATTATGGGTATGTTTAACTTTCACATTAAAATCAACCAGGCTTCCTAACTTTGGCTGGATGGTGCCCCTGCAGTTGATTTTGTGATGTTGCTCATCACAAAAGGAAAAAGTATCCTGTTTTCAGACTCCAGTTTCTGCATAAATGCATGTCTGCAAAATCCCAGTCACGGAAATGAATCAACCAGAGCAAAGTTCTTTTGTGTTATATTTTTTTCAATTAGATAATTATGCATGCAACTTTTTACAAACTGTCCCCTGCTGAACATCTACATGTATTTAACTTTGGCTATATCATAGCCCATGCTAACTCGGAAGTTAGTTCTGTTTATTCACTGGGAATTGCATCCAAAATGCATGTGTTTACGAATGAAATCTTCTAACCTAACCCCACACAGGGGCAGGCGCATCTGTTGATTTCAGTGACCTAACTGAATGAGATTGGACTGTCATTCATTCAGTCATTCATTTTATTTCTATACTGCCCAAATGCTGAAGCTTTCTGGCAGGTCTAATATCCCATGATGAGAATATGATCTCCCTATTAAGCAATCTGTAGTAATAATGTGCTATTCTATGTAGAATCTTTGGATGCAAGCCAGAATAAATTAGCTGCTCCTAAATCCCATTGGAATAGATAAGTTTCCAGTGTTTGATTCACTGCTCTCTGAGTGATGATTTTAAAAGGATATCTGACTTTCTTTGGAATACTTCCATAACTTTCTATCAGTGAAGCCAACTGGGGGTGGCAGTTTGGTTTGCTCAAATTTTGGGGTGTGTGTGTGTGTGTGTGTGTGTGTGTGTGTGTGTGTGAGAGAGAGAGAGAGAGAGAGAGAGAGAGAGAGAGAGAGAGAGAGAGAGAGAGAGAGAGAGAGACTCTTTCCAGCATTGGTCCTGTGATCCATATTTTAATTTCATTTTTTTACCAAGTTGACTGGTGATTTTCAATAACTATGCCAGTTGTATATTCTATTAATACTTATTCTGACCTGGACAGAACACATGTAAATGTTTCTGAAAGGTATGCATTGAACCCATGGGCCCAGTCTAGCAAAACCTAGTGAGAACAAAGCGTACTAAAATCAAGAAAGCTCTGCCAGTCTCATTTCATTACTTTCAGTGGTATAACTTTTGCCTAAACTGTGCCTTCCTGACCCAGCAAAGGGGACCCCCATGCATGGAGCCACGCAAGGAGAACAATAATTATAAACAGTATTTGCAAAGCACTTTCGAGTGTTCCAAGTGCTCTGCATGCATCACCTGGTAATTCTTGCAGTGGTCCTATTGAGTGGCCATTATTCTCCCCATGATGTGATGCTGGAGGAGATGAAGCATCTGCTTCTTCACAGGGGCAAGATTGGAATCAGTGCCCTGTAAATGAGCCCTTTTGAAATGGCCAGACTTGTCTCCTGTTGTATTTTCCAGGGTGCATCTAGGGCCACAGCTGTCATTCCCTGTAACTACCGCTGCATCAGGCCAATGTATTTTAACTTCACAGAAGCTTGGGTAGGTTGCATGCACACTTGAAAGAAGTTTGATTAGAGTCTGCTTCTCAGGTAAGCGGGAGTGCAACTGTGGTATAAATGCCTTTATGAAAGATGTTTATTGAAAATGCTTCACTTTAAAATGCATCCATTCATGTATTCATAATGATGCATTTTCAATACCTTTTTGGCTTTCCAAGGCAAGTGCGCTAATAGAAGAGATGCAGCTGGCTGTCAGCCATGCGCTGCTCTGTTAAAGCTTGTTGCATGGGACTCGTTTATATAATCCTGGGAGACCTATTAAAAAAAGCAAGCTACAAAAGTGAAAGGTCCAATTAAAAATGGAATGTGAATATACAGAAATCTATTGCAACTGAGGGCACCCACTGTCTGGCAGAACATGGCTTGCTATCTCCAGACCATTAGTGGTAATTTAGGAAGCTACCCTATAGCAAATCAAATCATTGGTCTGTCCCCTGCCCCCCAGTTAATTATGCTCTATACTGACCATCAGCAGTTAACACAGAATCTTCCTATTAAATAAAAGACTTATTTGAATGCAATGGTAGAAACAGAGGCACGATGTAGTCAAAATGAAGAGCCTTTAACTGCTGGTTTCAGTGGGAGAGTTAAGCTGGTGGGGCATCGTGGTCAGAGTGCAGGACTAGGACTGGCAGGGCCCAATTCACATCCAAAGTGAGTCATGAAGGTTTGGGTCAACCACTGTGTTGCAGCCTAACCTGCCTCAGAACACTGTTGCAGAAATAAAATTGGGGTGGGGAGCGACAGCGCCATCTACATTGTCTGGAACTCTCCAGGAGAAGGGCAAACTGCAAATGAATTTCAGTACTATTACTGATCATAGTGAAGGGTGCAGTCTTATTGGGAGGGGTCCGAGCCTCCAAGTTCAGGGGCGAATACTCATCCAGTGCAGAGTGGAAAGGAAAATGGAAATGACCTTCACCTCCCCACCAAAGGCAAGGTTTGCTGAAGACAATCCTGTTAGGGGAAGTTGAAGGCAGAAGATGATGACCAAACATTTAATGGGTGAATTCCATAAAAGAAGCCACAGCCTTGAGTTTACAAGAACTGAGTAGAGCTGTCGAGGACAGGACACACTGGAGGGAATTCCTCCGTAATGTCGCCATAAGTTGTAGATGACTTGACCAGCACATAGCAACTAAAGTCACAGTGTCTCCAAGCAGGAGGAAAGAAAGCTGGAGCAGCTTCAGGAGATCTCACGTTCTTCCCTAGTGTCTTCTTTTCTCTTTTAATCTTTCTCCAGGGTTGCTTCCCCAGCCACAGGGAGCAGCTTGTGCCATTCTTTCAGTGATGGCTTTGAGGGAGGGGCGGAGAGGTACGAGAGCTCCAGCTACCAGCTTCACGGTTGGAGCGCCTTGGAGTTCAGAATCAGAATTACTGAATATGCCCTCAGACATGTTGGGGCCATAGGATTATTCCTTAAATCAGGCCCACTGAAATACAGGAATCTTAACTTTGGCTGGCTTGTGTCTTAAATCACACATCGCTCTTAAAAGCCAGAACTGTTTTCTTCTATGGGATATTAGAAAATACTTGATGAAAACAAAGCAACTCAGACTCCGTGTTGATTATTTCCAGGGATTCAATTTATATATTAGCTACTAATATCATATCATGAAATATTTTCACATACAGCATGTCATAGCATAGAAGTCATAATCATGCTTATCACTGGGGCATGCTGCTTCTTTCCATGATTAGGAAAATCGAGGTCACCTAGTACTACAGTGGAATAAGGGGATTCTGATAGTATTTGTGGGGTGCAACGTGGGGTGCCTCATTTATTTTATAATGAAAGTATATTAGAGGAGACACTGGACACAATCCAGTGATCCTTGCATGCACAGATAGTCCATAGAAATAAATAGAATTGAAGAAGGGGGTGTTTAGCTCCCCTTGATTCCAGTGGCATAGAAGCATGCTTAATCATCTCTGCATTGCAGATGGAGGTAGCCACGTTAGGTCTGTTGCAGCAAAAACAGCAAAGAACCTCATGGCACCTTAAAGACCACTAGGTTTATCTGGGGACAAGCTTTCATGATTGCATCTGCCAAAAGTAGACATCAGTCTGCAAAAAGTCACGTCACATTAAATTTGGTCGTTTTTAAGGTGCTGCCAGATTCTTAGCTGTTTCCTTTGGACTTGGGCCATTTTATTTATTGCTCTAAAGTGCCAAATATTGCTAAGTCCAAACCCTGAGAGTAGTCTCTGACCCATAAACATCCACTGTGGGCTCATCGGAAACTTCCAAATTGTCTGGGCAAGGTCTGTTTTCGGTCATGATTCCCCTCACCTTGCCTGTTGAGACAAAGTAAGTAGCATGGCTCTCTTTATACACGGTAGCTTTGCTTATAACCAGAATGGAAGATGAGAACACGGCTTCTCTGGGTGAACATACAGCGTTTTCTCAACCAGCCATGACAACGTCTCCACACACTGCAGGGTTACTCTAGTTATGATGAATGAAGGCTGCAACCGGCATTCTATCATCTGTAAACTGTAATGTTTCTTTTTAAAGCCTGCTGAACAACCTTGATTCTTGAGTTGTGCACTGGAGCTGCTTTGTTTTGGCATCAGCAGAGCTTTTTAACAGTTGGATTGCCTGAAGTGACCTACTGCTAACATTTTCAGTGCTTCATTTAACACCGATGTGAACAGCTATCGCTTCACTGGCTTGTCTCAAATGGGTGGGGGTAAAAGAGAATTTGGCCCACATGGTGCAAAAATGTTGTGTAAAATACAGTGTTCCAAATAAGGGCAGGGAAGCCACTTGGTTGATCAAAGAGCTCTGCTTGTAAACAGAGCCGTTACAGATCTCTGCAAATAAAACCTTAATCTGATTTTACAAATAATACACATTAAGAAGAGAGCTAAGCGGGGTGGGTGGGGGGTTGTTTTGGCACACAGTTCTCTGACACATCCTTGGTGTTGTCAGCAAGCATGTAGAGCTACTAGGTTTTAAACCAGGGAGCACACTTGTACCTTTAGCAATAAGAAGCGTTGCTGCCCATGTGCATCACACCCCTTTCTTTCCTTGATCTTACTGTGCTTCCTCCTCTCCCTTCTGCTGGGAGGCAGCATTGAAGTTCCATCTGCTCTGCATAGGAGAGGATAAGCAATGGGTAAGCCAGGAAAGAAGGTATGACCAGACCTCTTCTACACACTCATTATGAAAAGTGTGCTCTCTGAGTTGCAACCTGCCAACCTTATATTATTACCAAAATGGTCTGGTTTGGGGAAACAGGCTAATTGAACTTAGTCCCACTGAACCCAGCACAAACAAGTGTCATGCACTGTTTTTTAAGATCTTCAGAAGGAATGTACATTTCTTCAAAAATTCCCTTTCAAAGACAAACAAGAACAGTCTTAAACTGGGATATATAAATTCATTTATATGTAACACTGTGGATTATTTTAGTAATATGCTATGACTAATGTACTGAATTACCTTATGTTTGTGAGCATCAAAGGGATAATATGGTTGCTATTATCATTACTATTATCAGTAATGCTCCTTTTCTGTTTGAAAACATGCTTTTCTGGGGAAAAAGAATAATGTGAATGCAAAAAGAAGAGTAGAATTCTTTAGAGGCTGCAAGCATTCATCCTGAAGCCATTGAATATTTGTATAGCTTTCAATTTCATTGTTTGAATGTGAGAACTTGATGTAAAGTCCTTCTGCACTAAATATAAGAACGTTTAATAACTGGATGCAGAACTGATTTTTGCACACACGTTTCACTTCAGCTTAATCATGTAGCCTGCATTTGAATAAGGCAGCCATTTTGTGCGATTCCCAGGGGAGTTTTTCTTTTTTTAGGCATATGGCAAACAATATAGATAAAGAAAGAAGACACAAACTGGCTAATTGCAAACATCAAATTCTAATGGCCAGGACATAGGATGCCATGTCAAAATTACTCAGGGAACAAATGAAAGGAGTAAGACAGAGTTAACAGGGCATTATCCAGCCAAAGAGAAGGACTACTTATTCCAAAGTCTTTCAATGAAAGAGTTAAGCATGTGCATAATACTCTCCTATTGAAATCAGTGAAGAGTTTAACTACTTGGATCCAAGTGAGTGTGCAGCCAATGAAATAATTGCAATAGGGAAACAATGTGATGACATTAATAACCCACTTTTTTCTATGGAGATATGGGATGGCAGCCACTATATGCCTTAGGGTTATGCCTTATCTAGTTAGGCCATGAATGTCATGTATCAGCACTAGTGCTCTGCCCATTAGCTGGCTGACAGCCTGGGGGACCACTGGATGCAGGTCTGAGGCGAGCTAGCCACTTGGGAGAAATTATTAGGGCATGGATCACATGTGCACCACTTCCTCCTCCCCTGGAATCAGGCATTTCACAGTTCAGAAACACTTCACGTTTCATGATCTCAAAATTTAACAGTGCCCCCTAGAGGCTCCTCTTGCAATAGCTGGAGCTGCTTCTGCCCCCTGTTGGGATGCCAAGAGGTGTTTGGTTTTGGCTCATGTGAGGCAAAGTGTCAGAACCTGCTTCTTCATCTTGGTACTACCTTCTGCAAATTGCTGTTGCTGTTTAAATGCCGGTTCTGAAAATAACGACTCAAACTGCAGCTTTTTTGTGTGTGTTTCTGCACAGAACCTTTCCTACCTCTCTTAGTTCCCCACCTGCATATGTATAGATGTTCCATCATTGCTTTAGATATGTTAGATTTAATTCTAATGCATTGCACGCTTTGTCTGAGTAATAATAGGCTTTAAAGTGTCTTTACTTTGCCAGTGGCAAAATGGGTGTGGCATGCAGTTAACCAAGTTAATGCAATCCCTGATTAAATACGCAAACTTCTGAAAAGTTCAGAAAACAGCTGACTAACTCCATCAGTACATCCTACCTCCAGGGAGTGATTAATCTGTCCATCCCATTTGTTTATGTTTGAAAATGTCATTGTACATGAGTTGCCCCCTCCCACTTCTTCTGCTCAGCACATTCATAAACTCAAATCAACAATTATGTGTTCAAATATTTGTGTGTGGCCTTTAAAACTGGAAGCAAAGAAAAAATCTCTTCTGTCTGTCGACACAGCTGTGAACGAGCGAGGGGCCTGCACATAGATCTCCTTAAATATTTTAAAGAGCTTCTTCTCATTATCCCACTGGAATATTTGAGAGAAGGTGTAGTCACTTCCCAGGGCTAGGTAGTGATTATTCTTAAAGGAGAAAGGCTGAAGGGTCATCGCTCCCCGTGATGGCAGAGCCTGGATCTCAACAAATTGTTTGCTATTCCACTTCATTACTCTTGAGTCACCTATAAATCTTGTGAGTGAAATGTAGAGGTTGTCCTGTATTCGGAAGCTTTTAACAGCCAACACATCTTCCATGTTGGGGATCTCGCTGTGTGGGAGAAACTTCTTGGAATTTTTGTTCCATTGAAGGATGATGGGAATCTGTGAGCGACTTGACAAGATCAAATGAGATTTTCCATCTATATCAACAAACTCGGCATCTGTGTCCCGGAACCATTCATGCAGGGACTGGTAAGAGTAGAATCCCTTGTTGTTCCATTTATAGATTGTTGTCAAACCAGCTTTTGAGCTATCAGCAATGACAAAGAATGTCTCGCTCTCTATCTGAAAGAGCTCTATATCATTTGGCTTTGAAATGCGGGAAACTTCAATTTCCTGAAATTTGACAAATTTTGTCCAGTTTTCCTCATACTTGTAAATGTGCGAGCCACCAAAAAGTTGAGCCACCACCACAAAAACTTGATCATCAATCAAAATTGCTTTGCATCCCACTATTGACTGACCTGTTGGCTCAAACAAAACAACAATATTAGAATATAACCAGACCTTTAAAAGAGAATATTGATGAATTTCTCATTGTTTTGAAGGTGCTTTAGGGATGGGGCCAGATCAGGATAGCCACAAGAAAACACTGCGAATGTCATATGCATGCAAATTTGGAAACCTGACCAGTGAATAGATGCCCTCATCAGTGAAGGTCTGAAGTGAATCACTGATTGGGTTTGCATGACACAGCTACCCAACTGTTTGTGGTAGGTTATCATGTCATGTGAACTTGGAGGTTTCCTTCAAGCTTGTGGGCAACAAGCTACCCTGACAGCCCACAACTTGCTCTACAGGTTGTTGCCATGTCATCCAAACCTGGCCAAACCCCCCTTGCTGCTCTTGTTGAACTTGCCTTGGACACTACCAGTGACAGCTGCTCCACCAAGACCCAAGTGGCATTTTGAGAGGCCACTACTAGATTTGTTTCCCATACTTCTCAGATCTTTTGAGGTCATTGTGGCTTATTTTTCCTTTTACCCATTCGATTTTCAGAGATTGCTTTGCGTAATTTTCAAAGTGACAACCAATGATAGCCCCTTTGAAATGCCCATGTGGCCCATGGACATGGCAGTCACTGGTACGCCACTTTTATCACTCCCCCCTCTTTAATGTTTTGTCTTGTCTTGTTCGTTTTGCTTTAGTTGTTAGGTTTTTGGAGTTGTGCAACTCCAGCTATGGCAATCATTCCCCAATGCCCTGAATGATGTTTCCTGTTAAAATATAGAAGGTAAACTCCACAGACAGTGACAAAGGAATGTTATAAACTGGTTAGTGAGCGGAGAAGCTCTGCTTCTTATTTAACAGAAGTCACGTGCTGAGCTGTCAAACAGGAAGTGAAGCCACAAGGGGATTTTTGTTGGCAAAAGGAGATCACCTCCTTACTAGTGAAGTCCTCTAGGTTTTGGTTTGTTATTTTACTCACTGTTCTCAGTGTCTTCCACCTTTTCTACCTCTTTCCAAGACTCTATGTGCTGAGCAGAGTGAAAAAATATGAGGTACCCCATAAGTGGGCACACAGAGATTTGACAGTTATCAAAACTCAGGCCTTCTTTTAAAATGGGCTTCCTAACAGAGTTAATGGGGGGTGAGATTGACAGGAACTTATGCAGCCCTGCACTCTGACTGCTGTAGCAGCTTGTCTGTCTTCTGCCCTGGCCAGGGAGAGACAGCTTCTTCTTCTTTCTTGCCTGATACAGAAACAAAGTAATTTGCTGGTATTGTGGGCACTGACTTCAGTTTGTCTCTCTGATGTACAATTTTGTCTCCCTCCGCAGTTGCCTTGGTCCAGCCCTTCTCTCTCCTACCCTGAGAAACCTTGACCTTGCCAGCGAGTAAGGGACTTGTCTTTGCAGGGTATGCTTGTGTCCAATATTATTCCTTCCCAACTGCCCTGAGAATGCCTAGTCAAAAAGTGCACATCAGTTGAGACTTTTCTACTTTAGCTCAGAGTATAGATTTTCTGACAGAGGTGAACCTAGGAGGACAGGGAATGACACTGAATTGGAATAATTTCTGGTCTGCTAATGGGCCTGTTTATTGTAATTAGACCTGGTGCGGCAAGATAAGCATCACCGTGTCATTTATTAGCTAACAACTAGTAACATGAAAAAGTGTTTTGAGCTGCCATGTGTGAAGAGGAAGACAAGGACTAGAAGGGGAGGGGAGGGACAGGAAGATGTGAAGAAATGTGAAGGCAATATTACCATTTTGCCTTTAGGTAGACATGGGAGGAAGAAAGAATTGACTAGCATTATGGGTTGAGATGTGTAGGCATTTCATCCAAAAATTGCTTGTCTAATTGATAGACCATTTAATGGAGAATAAATAAATATAGTAAGAATATTTTTATTTTACAATTATTTCTTTCCAGGCACAACTCTTAGTTAAAAATGTATACTTCCTGGGTTCAGTCTTATTGCCACAAGTCAAATTAAAGAGAAGTTAATGAGTAGATTCTCCATTAGAAATAAATAAAGAAATATTTTCAGCAGCTGGGTTCACTGGTGCAAGTTGGCAGTTTTATGCTTTAGAATTAGCTTTCATATACAGGAATTCCTCTTTAGAAGGTATTGCATGTGACTTCACCCATGTTAAATGCAACACACACAGTGAACATTCAACTCACACCTCCCTCACCCATCCCATGATTTCTGCTACACTTATGACATCATTGAGCACAGTGGATCTGGATTAGAGAGCTCAGGGTGTGAGTTTCATTCTTTTCTCAGCAGCGTTTCTCCAGAAAGATGCTCAGGGGGTGACTTGTGCTGGGAAAATGGATTGGGGAAATCTCCTGCATTTTCCGTGTCCCAGTACTTTGGCTTCAAACTAATTTAACTTCCTATTTTTTTGTAAAAGAGTTAGATGATTCAATCATAGAAACAGAATGCAGGGCAGAGCTATGCAGTTAGAAGCAGTCTTGGTGCTCAGTGAGTTCTGTGGAGCCTAATGAACAGGCTGAAGTCAGCCATACTATTGGACAGAGATAAAACCTCCGCTGAGATTGAAAGGTCCATTGCACTGTTCCATTGGATTCTTCCTATGTCAATCAATGTGTGGGGGCAGCTTTCATGTAACAGCTTTCTCCATAGGAGAATACTTGATGTGGGGCTAGATCTATGCTCTCTCTGGTGGCTTGAAGAGCTAATTTTTTCTCTGGCCACCAGGATAACTAGTTCACTCTGTTCACTCTGCTCCATATACTTTTCATTCCCTCATTTGTAAGCCATCCTGGGATGTTTTGTAAATGACGGGATATAAATATTGTTAATAAATAAATAAATAAATTTTGCTTTGTAATGATTTTTGTAGTTAACACTAATTTTTGTTTACCCCCCTGGCTGCAACTCAATTTCAGCAGATACCAGTAAGGGATAATTTTTTCAGTGAGCCAAGATTATTCTCATACCTGCATACAAATAAATAAATAAATACACAAATAAACAGACTTATATTAAAAACATGTACCAAAGGAAGTAATAAAGCAGTAGGTAATAATACAAATCAGACGTGCATTCATTTTACCAGTAATGTTGTCATAACTTCTGAAGTTCTTCTCAATGTGATCCCACTCTAGCACCATGCAATTTTCCATGTTGGGCTGGGCAATGGCTACGTACACGTCATTTTTCGAGTGGAATGTGTCAACAGAAACTGATTGGTAAGGTAAAATCTGATGAATCACAAAATCTGAAAAAACACATGTTTAATTGAAAACACACACATTACACAAAGACTGGGCAGAATCCATGAACAAACTAACACAAGGTGCCTTTAAAAGCAACAGGGAAAGCCTTGTTGGGAGAAATAATTTTGCGGGACAGAAGGAAAAGCAATGGAATAGAATTAGGATTTAGCCCTCTCCTCATCTGCTCCATTTGTGCTTTAAATTGCCTCTCTTCACTCTGGTTTTGGGCAGACTTGCATATATAGTCAAAAGTCAGATACAGTCCTGTAGAATTTGGTCCTTTAACTCTAAGGATATGTGCTAAGAGACCAAATTTTCCAGGCTTACAGTATAATTTTTTGAAACTAGGGTATGACTTATCAAGTCCTCCATACTCCTTCCTATCTTCTGCTAATTTTCTTATGAATCAGACACCTTAGAATGGGAAATTATGAACTAATTTGTGAACAGAGCATTAATAAGCAAACATGCACTTTCTTCTATGCTTTGCTTCAACAAAGCTAAATGGGAAAAGCTTAAATGACAGTGAAGTGACAGAAGCCAATAGCAAAGGAAAGCATATCAGCAATTTGTTTCACAGTATGGATTCTAAAGATTTCCACTTCACACTGCTGGAATACTCTATTTTTAAAAAATCACATTTCTCTTCTAGAGGTAGACTATGAAATTGTTCCTTCCCTAATGGCATTGCTCTGCTTTATCAGCATTTTCCTTCTCCTGCTGCTATTTTGAAAACATTTCGCTGATTTTATCCTTTTTAAAGGCATAACTATTTCCCCTGTCATTGTTCAGATCAAGAAGCAATGGTGTGGCGGGAAAATCTCCTAACCGCCTTTTCACGATGCCTCTCTGACAGTGAAGTCCAAGAAGCCTTCTGTCAGTGATTGCACAATGTTCCCCAGCAACAGCGCAGACCACCTCCATCTGGCCTGAAGTTTGTGGCATGACCTTTCTCCAGTACAACACAGGGGGGTAGAAGTCAGTAACATTTCCTAACATGCATATAGTGCATTCCCTAACATCTTTATAATCGTTGCAACACTGGAAAATATGTGAATAATCATTCCCATTTTACTGGGGAGGTGGGTGTCTGAGTCTGAAAGATAAGGGCAAGCTTATGGACATACCATCACTGCCCACTTAATTCATGGCTGAGGTGACCCTTGAACCAGGAAATCTCAGCTCAGAGAATATGGTCTTAACTGCTGCATCCCACTACAGCTGTTGCACTACTGGCAATTGTGCACACTCAGAGGAAAGCAAAAGCAGGATATATACCGAGGGAGAACGTCAGCAGGAGATTGTGTGCACTGCCTTATCAATATGGATAATGGAAAGGGCCGGTGTGTGTGGTGGTTAGAATGCTGGGGTGGGAATCTGGGAGATCCAAGTTCTGTCACCCTCTAGGCCATGACTTTGGGCTGGTCACTCACTCTGAGCCTAACCTACCTCACAGGGTTGTTGTGAGGATAAAGCTGGAGTGGAAGAGAACTGTGTAAGCTGCCTTAGGTTCCTTGCAAGAGGCAAAAAGGCAGGATATAAATGCAATGTAATAATTATAAATACTATTATTACATTGGAATGTTAGAGAATGTTAATTGATCACAGATATTTTCATACATAGCCCAGTTAATAAAAGATAGCCCTTAATCAAAGTCCAGGCCATGCTCATGGTCAACTTTGCACAATGTCCAGGCAATATACATAATTCCTTCTCCCTCCTCAAACATACAAGTGATGAATATGTGCATTCTTCCAAACTGACATTGTCCCCCAGTACATACGTCCCAGCATCACATGCACATAAATAAATTGACAGGGCACCAATAGTGTACAACAAGACTTCTGAGGAAAAGTTATATCACAAGTGATATAACCCCTGACTTCTAATTTTGCACCCCCAGCAGTGATATTCCCGTGTGCAATGCTCAGGAATTCTAATACTTTTTTCATTTTAATTGGCAGTTTAAATCTGTCTTCACTTTTGGTATATTTCATGGCACTTTTGAAGAATTCACATTGAACTGTTAATCTTTCTGCCTCTTGAATGGAACTTCATATTTTGCTTTGAGAGCTTATATACTATTTGTAATCTACTTTTATGTCACCACCTAAACAAGATTTCTCAGACCTGACAGTTCGCTGCCGCAAAGTTGGAAGGCACATAGCCCTTAACATGAGGGCAATGGAGGACGTGGGCTCTGGAGATTGTGATCTATTATACAGTAATAATACATGTCACCAGAGTTGGTGACGAATAGGACACAGGACCACCATTCTGGCTGTAGATCTGAGTCGTCCATCTATAACATTTATTTAGTGACTCACTCATTCATTTCTATCCTTACTTTTGGCTTGACATACCCTGCTCAATCTGAATCAATCCAGGAAGATGAAGCCCTTTTTACAGTGGAATCCCATACATGTTTAATCTGAAATTAAATGCTAGTATGGTCAACAGGACTTTCCTACACATTACTTTAAAGAACCAAACTACAAATGTGCAGCAGTTAGCTGAAGATAATATGTATTTTAAGCTAGAGTAAGTAGGCATAGCTCTGAATTGGATCAGGACTACTACCTTTGAGGAACAGAGGATGAAACCTAACATACCTGTAGTGGTGCATTCATCATCAAAACTCGAGAGATCATTTAACTTCTTGTCCTGAAATTCTGCTGGACCAACACACAGGACATCAGAAACAGTGGAATTTGTCATCTTTAACCACATAAACAACCACTTGGCTTTGCAGTCACATTCAAACTTATTTCCCCTTAAATCTCTAAAAAGACACACAAAAAAATAAACAAATTTGAAGAGGTTGCTGCTGATGCAAAAGTAATAGATTTTTATCTTATAACAAGTTTAACAATAGCTGCAGGATTAATTATGGCTAAGAACTGGAAAGTAAAATATGATTATCAATTTTGCGATTGGTATAGAAAAGTCTGGAATATGTATTAAAGGTACATTAACTTGTGATATTAAAGTGAGCAAAGGATATAGAAAGAAAAATATTTTAATGAGATTTGGGGTACATTTATTGAATACGTGTTTTAAAAAAGGGGAAAGGATTAGAACCTTTACAAGAGTCATTGCAATTTTGGAAGGGGAAAATTTCCTGAAAGAATTTTTGAATGAATTCTCAACATGTAGCCAATGGTCTGAGTAATGAGGTGCACAGCGTTTTTTATGAATTAATTTAATTGTATGTATAATGTTTAATATTTCATGTTTTCATATTAATTGTAAGTTTTTAATTATATTTTATATTGAAAAAATAATTTAAAAAGTAATAAATTCCTTGTGATATTTGATTTAAGAAATAACTTTCAACAGTTCAAAGTTTGACCACAGTTGGAGGTAAGAAGTGGGTGTCCTTCAAATCCTGCTCCTCTACCCTGACCCATTGAAATAAATGGGGGTTGTCCGTGTGCTCCACATTTCTTATTGTGATGACTGTAGGCTGCAAAGATCCATCTGAAAACACGGCTTCGCAGGATCACAGAATCAGAGTTATAATTTGCACAAGGTAAAGGATGTGCATGTTAAGTCGTTGGACCAAACCACTAAGACCTTTGCAATAGCATACTTGCTCAAATTATTTCCCTTTATTTATGAGCCCAAGTATCATTCCCAACTCTCCACAAATTATTACACCGGTAGTTCAAAGTAACCTATGGCAATTTGTTTATTTATAATATTGGTATCATACCGGTCCTCCAAGAAGTTCATACATAGATTTCTGCCACTGTCCTCACAACAACTTTGTGAGGTGTTTACTGAGAAGACTGACCTTCAAGCATAGATTTAAATGCAGTTATCCCCTGTCCAGATCCAAATGGTACAATGGTGGTCTGGGAAACAATGATCTATTTTGTTCCTTAAACTGATCTCCTCGCAATAGGGCAATGCTACCTAGTAGGGTTGCTGCCACCTAGTGATAAAGGCTTAGCAGTTATGAATATGTCTTCAGGCATAGCAGGTTAAGTGTGTGACCTTGGGCATAAGAGAACAATGACAACATTGATAATTATCTAAGGAGAGATGTCATGTTAAAGCACACAGCCTTTATTTCTTACAGCTTGAAAATATTCCTGTGAGTGAAACTGGTCAAGCTCTTCACCATAGTAAGGATCAGATTAAAATGTCCCAAGAGGCAGAATGGGTCTATGAGCCAACAATTGACGTATCTTGTTATATAGTAGGAATGGGTGATTTCAGGTTCTCCAGAACTACAACTCTCATCATGCCTCAGCATTGGCTAAGTTGGCCAGGGCTGATGGGTGATGCAGTCCAACATCAACTGAAGGCCACAAGTTGCCCTGACAAGCTATATGTAAAGCTGTTTTCCTGGTGTTAACAAGCTAATCCAGACCACTTGGTAGAGCAGTATGTGGAGCAAACTATGGAATGCGCTTCCCAGAGAGGTTTGCCCGGCACCAACTTTATATTCCTTTCGGCGCCAGGTGAAAAACTTTTTATTTGCCCACTATTTTAAATGCTAGGAATTTTAATCTGGTTTTAACTATTCACAGTTGCATTTTGATTTTGATTTTGCTCCTGTTCTTTAAAAGTTTGATTCTGTTTTGATTTTGTTTTCATTTGTGAAATGTTATTGTTGGTTTTATGCACATTTTTAATTATTGTTAATTGTTGGATTGTTTGTTTTGATTTTTGTAAGCCGCCCTGAGATGCTTTTGTATATAGGGCAGGGTATAAATATTTTAAATAAATAAATAAATAAATACAGGCTTAAGTTGGTTTTTACCAGTGGCTGCCAGGGTACCATGAATAAAAGAATCAAAGAAAGGGACACGGGTTATTGAAATTCATTCAAGCATCACCAACGTTGATCACTCAATAAATTATAACTCTTCAATATATTTTTTATTTATTTTTCAATTTATATCCTGCCTTTTTCCTTCAAAGGGCTCAAGGCAGCTTACATCTCCTCCTCCATCTTATATCTTCTTATGTCTTCAATATAAAAGTGACATAAGCCTGAACTTGCATACAAAAGAAGCAGCATGGTGATTTGTCTTCAGAAGTACAATTTGTAAACCTTAATATTGATTTTGGATTGGGCAATGAACCCTTTTGAGAGAGAAGATTGCCAGTGTCTTTTTTAATGAAAATTTTATGAAAGGAGATTTGACCTGTATTAATGGCAATGGTGCTATAATTGTTGCATGCTTAGAGCATTCTGGAATGTTGCTGTATTGCACTGTTTGGGGTTTTACAATGCTTTGTACTAGAGGCTTGCAGCCAAAGATTTGGCTGGTTCTTTCAAATCAATATGTGATTTTCCACTGCTCCTGGCCAAATGCAGTTCTCTTCTATCTCTGCCTATTGTTTCCCCTCCCCCATAGTGCTCTGCTTTTCCCCATTGTCCATTGCTCATTTCCAAAGCTCACCCAGCTTTTCCTGGCCAATTGCCATCCCAAGTCCTGGTTACCTAGGCTCATATGTCTGCTAACTTTCTTTTCCTAGATTTTTTTGCCTGTCTTTTATTTAGGGTCTAACCACACTGACTTGGCCTGCTTTTGGCTTTAGAGACCATGAGGCACCAAAAGGATAAATGATTACGCTTCTCAGTGAAGCTCATCTCTGATTCTGAGAACACAGAACACACATTTCAATAACCACCTACAATTCAACAAGAACTCACATGCAACCCATACTCAATTCCTGGGTGTAAGTTATTAGGTTGTCTGAATTGACTTAAAGAGTAGCAAGCAAGCAAGCTCGCTCATGATGGACAAGAAGGTGGAATGAAAAATTACTTCAAGACAGACACTGTTGTCTCAAAACAATGTGCTTTGGCATTATTTTCAAGGTTGCATGTGCTTTTCACTATCTTTGTTGGACTATTCCCTCCAGTCCCTCTAGGGTCATCATTCCAGAGCTGACGCAAGTCTTTGGGACATCACCTCATGAGCTGCATAGTTATCAAGGCTTTCTGAAATCAGACAGTTGCAATCCTGTTTAAGGTGCTCAGCCAATCACTGCCAGAGGCTTCATTGGCAAAACCCTTCCTGTATTGCAATTTAACAGGTACTATTTATTTATTGGGGTAGTGAGTATGTAAGGACATAAGAAAAGCCATGCTGGGACAGAGGAAGGTCCATGTGGGCCAGCAGTCTGAACACACACTGGCCAGACAGCTGCATGAGTAAGTAATACTCTTCTGTTTGTGATCCCAGCAACTGCTGTATGCAGGCAACCTGCCTCCAAGGTTAAGGTTACAGTGCTGAAGAGCTGCAGGTTCAAATCCCGACTCAGCCAAGCAACTCACTGGATGACCTTGGGGCAGTCACTGCGTCTCATCCTAAGCTACCTCACAAGGGGGTTGTGCAGATAAAATAGTGTGGGCATGGCTCACAACATATATGCCAGCTTGACCACTCTGAAAAAGGGAAAGTTTTTAAAGGTAATTAATGAGAAGCATAATGATAGACACCCCTTCTCTGGAAGGGTGCTTTATTTATTCCAATGGAATTATTGTTCCTGGCAGTATAGGAGCATTTTGTTATACTAGCACTTTAAAAAAATAAAAGGCCATACAGAGAAATGTTTGAAACACCAGCCACAACTTAACATTCTTAAAGGAGACTCCCTCGAGTTAATGTCCAGTAAAGTCTGAAAAAGTCTCCTGCTGAATGTGGTTTTTGGTACAACATCTGCTCTCATATATGCATAGTCAAATAGATGCTTAAATCGGGGTTTTCTAACTGCCGGGACAGTGCAGAGTCAGGAAACTTGAGTATGACTCAGCATCTAATCTGTGTACCAGTTATACTTTCCAAAACTGCAGCAGGGGACAACATGGGATTTAACACAGAGTTCTGTGTCTCTTTCCACCAATTTTGCTTGCTTCACTTTTTTTAAACCAAAAAGCAATCTTGAATCTGCAATTGGGAGCTGAAGATCAGCTGTTTAAACCATTCTCTTCCTGCCCTTTTCCCCACCCCATCATCACCCCAGTGAAAATATGCATTCTGTATGTGTGTTTCCCCTGTGGGAGGCTGATGGTTTTTATGTCAGTGGGACTCCCCATCCACTTCAGCTTCTCTTTTCACTTTTACAGGAGCTGTCCATGATGTGTCATGGTGGCAAACCCAATGTGGGGATGAAGTTCAGCACCATGGAGAGATCCCAACAACCTGACGCACTAGACTGCAGTGAATGAGAAGTCCCAGCAACAAAGGGCTCATTAGTCTCCCCTGCTTTCCTCTGCAAGGAGGGACAATTTAATACAGAAAAATAGCAGGGAAGAAAGAGTGAGGTTGCCTTAGTCTACACACCCTTAATCTTTCCCCAGCCTGCTTCCCTCCATTATGTTGGACTTGAGTTCCCATACCCACCAGCCAGCATGACCACTGGTTGTTCAACACATCTGTAGAGCAGCAGGTTGGGGAATGTCGCATTTGAGTGGCAACCTGCCAGTACGACTTTTGGCAAATTCAAAAAGAGCTTCATTTAACAGTTTGCTTGGTCCCCAGATGCACTAGCAATGTTATCAATAGGTTGGAATTCTTTTTCAACCTATTTTTCCCCTTTAGTCTTTGGATGGCATCCAAGTACACCCTCACTTTGTAAAGGGCAATGGCATTTGACAAGTACCTGCAAACATTTAGGTTCCCTTTAAAAAGGGGGCAAACCTGCCCAGAGATGAGGCTCTCCACAAATATCTTCTGAAGCAGGCAGGCTTGTATAGGAAGAAAAGTTCATTTAGGTATCCTGAATTTGAGGTTTTAAGGGTTTTAAAGGCAATTAGCCAACATTTTGAATGGCATCCAGAAACAAATTGGCAACCAACACAGCCCTTGCAAGACACCTGAATATGATCCTATCAACCAGTAAATATCCTTGTGGCTGCATCCTGGACTGGCTGAAGTTGCCAAAGGTTCTTCAAATGTTGTTTGAAGCAATAATCCAACATAGATGTAACTAAGGCATCTGTTATTACAATAATCTCCGACCTCTTCAGGAATGGCTGCAGTTGACCAGTGTAAGTGGCAAAGCTACTCCTGGATACCACCTACGTATATCTGCTCAGCAGTGAGTCTCCTACAGTTCTTCAAGACCTACTCCTAGGTTAAGTGAATACATATGGAAGTCTAAGGGTCTAAAATACTGAATTTGGTGAATTGGTTTATTCATGCTAATGCCTTACACATAATCAAATGAACTGCACATTTAATATCATTTTAACCCCTGCATTTTAAAGGATTTTTCCTGCCCACACTGGCAGATACCTGGACAGGGGCACTGTCCTCAAGTATGCTGTCTGCTTCTGAACACTGATAGGAGAAAACATTGTGCAGCTGGCTGGGAATAAATAGAGACAAGTCACCTGCCTCAGGTGCACATCTTAGGAAACCCTCCTCCTGAGGATCCTTTAAACAGTGAGGAAGAATCCCACTAGCAGCTTCAGAAAAGGCAATTAGCTTTGGCAAACAGAAACTCAGCAAGCCCAGTTCACCTTGATAGGTCCCTTAGTTCAGGATGGGCATTTCCCAGCTAGAACAGGGACACAGGAACAGCTGTTTCCAACAGCTGGGATATCTGGGTGGCATGTGGAGGAGGAAGGTTAAAGAAGGAAAGTATCTCTTCTCTGTCTTCTCTTGCCCCTACCCCCCATGAATATTTTTCACTTATTATTTCTGCTCCTTCTGGAAGGCCTGGGATACTTGGGAAGCATCCTCACTTGCATACTCATTATTGGTTGACACTGAATGGTGACTTCTCTGTGTGAATGAGCCAACACTGTTCAAAAAACATGGACAGCATGTTCATATCACAGCCCATCTCCACAGATGCAATTGCCCCAGACCAAAAGGGCAACTTGTCAGGGCAAAGCAAGTGATGCATCAGCAGGCCTCAGAAACCCATTCCAGGAATGGAGGCCATGGGAATGGAGCCCCAGTCAGAGTCTCTCTGGTACAAATAACCATCAAGTTGAGAGAGGCAAAAAGAACATAGCAATTCCTCCCTGCCTTCCTTCTGAATTGATTATTGTTTTTATTGAAGATAATGGAACTACATCCTGATAGTGACTCAGTTCAACAGTACCATTGGCCAGGGTGCAGTATAAACCAGGGTGGCTTGTTACATTGTCTGAACCCAGACAGAGTGACTTGTGAGTGGTTAACAAACCATGCTTCTGAGTTCACACAACACCCTGGCTTATGGTGTCGTGTGAACCCAGTCAATATGTGTGCAGTCTTGATGCCTGAGTCTGTAAGATGCACAGGCACCACCAATTTGGATGCATGGTTCCTCCTGCAGGATCACAGCACAAGCTTTTCGTTGAGATTTGTTCATACATTTGGCTGTGAGTCATCAAGTGCTGAGTAATTAGGTGACAAGATGGGAACAGCTTTATTATGCATATTTATTTGGCAAAACGTAAGTTAAAAGATAGTGTTGCTTGAATTCAAAAGCTAGATGAAGCATTCACACAGAAGAATTAATTACCCTGAATCCAGATTCAGACATACTTAGAGTGGATCCACTGAAAGCAATAGTGCAAATTAATTTTTCCGCTGGACAATCTTTAAAAATAAAGCATAGAAATTGCTAAAGCATAAATTAGTAGTGGTGTTCATGTCTTTTGGCTTAAAAAAATGAAAAACTGAAACAAAATCCCAGTCTTTGTTTTAAGATTCACAGAAGGACAGACATGAAATAATAATACTTATGATTTTCTTTCACTTTACTTACAGTTCAATCAGAGAATCTAACTCACTGAAGACATCTCTTGGCAGAGCTTTAATCTGGTTATTGGCCAAAGAACTGGAAAAGTAAAGTTAGGTGTTAAAATAGTTGGAGAGATGATAACAACCAAATACAGCAACATTAACTACTGTTAACAGTTGGGTGCTACCCAATTCTCAATGTTGACAATGACTAATAGGATTTTGAATGAAAAGAATAAAACCTTTTAGAGTAAATGGAAATCCAAACACTCTGGCTTATATCATAAATGGACAAGAAAGTCACTTTGTTGTTTAGGAAGAGAAAATGCATATGGCAAGGCCAGGTACCCATATATGGAGTTGCATATCTTGAGTAATATGAATCTGTATATTCACCCCTTTGGGGTCAGCTGTACAACTTTCCTCAGGGAATCAAGCTCCAGAATAAGCATTCCTTCCAGTTTGTTCAAAAGTCAGCTGCACAGAATATGGAGTGGCAACCAGGGCCTATATGTTCATTATGAAGCCATTCTCACAACCATCTGAATGAAAAAGCAGATTCACTTTATTTTTTAAAGGGCAATGAATAAACATTTAACTGGATAAACATTCCAGGGCCTTTTATGCATACATGGGTACAAATACAGCTGGGCACAGATCTGAAGCACAGTGTAGTAAATGATCTCTGTAGACTGCCATATCTGTACTAGAACTTGGTTGGTTGGTTGGTTTTATGTCCTGCCTCTTAACCTCCATGGTTCCAATATGGTACTTGATGACTGTATGATCAAGAGACATTCCTGGAGCCCAGAGAAGGACAACAGCCATGCTGGTGCCTTTCTCAGAGTGGGCAAGCTGCAGGCCTCTGGATGCTGTTGAACTCAACTTTCTTCAGCCCCAACAAGTATGGCTGATGGTCAGGCATTATGGGAGGTGTAGCCCACTCTGAGAACATGCAGAGAGTCCTGGGCTTGCCTCCCGTTGCCTATCATACATGAGAACAATAGACAGAATGAAGAAGACTACAGGAAAGTGATAATAGTCAGTGGGTGATGTTAACCCAGGGAGAAGGAAGCCAAGGAGAGCTAAACATGGCTTTTGGAGTGCTAGGAGGGAACTCTGAGGGAAAGAGGCCAAAAACAAGCAGAGCATTGTCCTGGCTATTGTTGAGGACTGGGCTGAGAGGGGAGGGGAGGCAGCTTCCACCTCTGAAGCTGATCTCTCTGTTCTAGCACCAGGGCCATGGGGTCTGCTGCAGGGTCCCTTTCCTGGCACGTGGCTTACAGGGTGCAGCAACAGCTGATGGCAGCCTTGTGTGGCAATGGGCAATTCTGAGATCCAGCACTGCAGAAAGGGCTGAAAAACCAAGTGGTGGGCATCAGGATATGAATGGCTAATATAGTTGAAAGTAAGTACTGGGTTTTTAAATGCCATGAGTATTAATTAAAATGTTATCAACATAAAATTATTTTACATGAATGGTTTAAACCCAGAAACTGTAATCTTAGAGTCTTAACTTTCTCCAGTGGGAGAAAGGGGAAGAGAAAATAGCGAGAAGAAGGCAGCAGTGATTAGTTTTGTATAGACTCCTGCCTGCATTGGAGCATGCAAATAAGGCTCAAGAAAATAGTATCCAGTTAAAATTTCAGGCGCTCTAGTTTATGTGTCAGAGACTCCAGAAATCACTTAATTATGCTTAATGCTAATTGCTGAGCTTGCCAAGTTTATCTTGCAAAATCAAGTCTGAATTATCTATCGACCGCATTAACAAAACAATTTATCTTGAAATAGATATGAAAGAATAAAATGTTTCCATTTGACAGTGACACTGTTGATCTTGAAGCCAAAAAGAATCCTAGCAGTGAGAAGTCCCAACACAATTTTCTTATGTAAACTGTGAAAGCATCACAATTCATTTGTGAAAAACTCAGATAATATCACCTCCCATCCTCAGCTGTAGGTTCATTTGATTCTTCAGGTTGTAACAGAAAATGCTTCTCTGCAGCAGAGAAAAGGAGGAAGATGTTCTATGGAAAAAAGTATTTTCAGTAAGGGTACAAAACTATGCATGTTTAAGCAGGAAAAAAGTTCTGCATTTCCCAGCATGGGAGAGGAAGATGCTGGGAGTTACAGGACTTTTTTTGGCATAGGATTGTTCCCTAAGTCTGATTCCATGTAAGGCAGGATACCAGATGTTAGCCTTGCATGGCACTATATTGATTTAGTTTTAAGTACTGAAAAATGTACTTTGATGCAAGAGATAAATTATTCAGATTAGCACTGAAAGACTTACAGGTGTGTCAGGTCTCGAAGGCCACGGAATGCATTTCTTGAAATGGTTTCTATTTTGTTTCCTTCAATAAATCTATGCAGAAAGATGTTGTTGTTGTCATAAAGACATACAGTAAGGGCAAATTTTAATTCCAGAGGAAAAGTAGGACATTAAGGAAGAAGACAAAAATAGTTAAGAAAAGTGGGGACCACCATTTGAATGGCCTGACTGCCTGTTCTTGGTCTCAGGACTGCCTGTGATTTGATTGACAAGAGCCTTTACTTGGTCTGTATCAGAGTTCTTGACTGGCTTTGGGTTAGACTGCAATTTTTTTTATGTTGTACTTCAATATAACACCTACATTTGCAAGGTATGTGTATGTTGTTGAAGCAATCCCACCATAAAATATCAAAGTCTTACACAAAGCCACTTGGCCTATATTTGAAATTATTTATGTTTTATTTTTGACATTTAGTCCCCACTTTTCTTTATCCAATAAACTCAGAGTGGTTCACCAAAAAAAACTTCAGAAAGATAAAAACAGAGCAGATTACCAAAATTAGTTTCATATAATAAGAGCAAGATGAAGCAATTCAGCATAATAATAGGTAGAAAGAGCTTTTAAAACATGAATTATACAGTGTCTTTGGATCCAGACTTAGCCATGTTTAGAATGAACTCACTGAAATCAATGAGACTTTAGTGACCATGACTAATTTCAATGGCTCTACTAAGCAAGACAGAATCAGGGCACAGTCCTTTATTAAAGGGCAATAATATACAACTGGTTTGCCAAAGAAATTCCTCCTTATTCCTTCCCAGCAATGTCAACCTTGCATTAACTTAACTTTAACTTTATATTAAATTATTAACCTCCCGATAATTGTCTACAGATCCATGCATTTTATACCCAGAAATACCATGATTTTACCCTTAGGATATAGGATGCAGAGGTAACTGATGAGACAGAGACCATCTGGACAGTTTATCGGAAGGTACTTGGTTCTGTGAAGCTACAGAACTCAACTTGGTCATTTTTTAAAGTGTTCTGGAGTGGTAATATTAAGGGCTGTGGTGGTCATCATTATTTTCCCACTTTAACATTAATCCTATCTTATAGAAGGAAAGTGTCTGGATGTAATGGAGCACATGTCTGAACTGGGAGAGGGGGTTACAGTCAAACTCTTCATTTTTCAATGAATGCCTCTCATTTAACTTTCTGTAATTCAGCTTTTCAGTATGATCAGCAGCACAGATTTAAGTGATCTCCACACATAATATATCACAGCTGGAGTGAGTTCACAATGTAGCACCAGCTCTTAATCATCAGCATATTGGCTGAGATCCAAAGAGCTACTTCAGGCACTCCTGGAAGCTTGTGCAGGATCAGTGGAATATGTTTGCTTTAAAGCATTCGCTGCCCCCTGATGCCATAACACAATTGGAATCTGAAAGCGTCCTCAGTCTGAAAATGTAGCATGGGCATCAAGGAGGCTGCTATTGAGAAAGGGCGTTGAAAGCTCTCCCAGGGGAGTAGAATGAGTTTTGTGGGGTTTTGGAACCTTGATCATTACATCTAGCCATACAATTATCATCAAACAACAAACACATTTTCAGTTTGCAACTTCTCTACTTCTGTACTAAGATGGCTCCCCACCCCAGTCCACTGAGAGAAGCTGACTGGACTGGCAATGATACTCTGCTCACCAGCATATCTGAGGCAACAGGCACTCAGTCAGGACATGTTGTGTGGAATTCTTAACACTTTCTCCATCAGAAGTGAACAGCAGGGAAGCTGCCATTGCCCTCTCTCTGTGAAGGTAGGGTTGGTCCTGAATGTAGAGTAGCTTGAGAGACACAGAGCAGTTCTATTGCTTTCAATGTCCCTCAGCATCTTCCTCCTGAAAGGTTTCTTCACACTACCTCATGGGGCCCCAGTCTTCATGGTCCCCTGAGTGGTCACAGAAAGTCACATTGAGAGGAAGGAGCATGAGTAGTGGGGAGATTTTCCTTAGGGACATTGTACTGGTAAATCATCAGAGAATAATTCATTTCAGAAGTCTAAGCTTAATATATAAACAACAATGGACTTACAGGTACTCTAGATGGAAAAGACCACCAAAGGCATCATCCCGTATGACAGTAAATGAGTTAGAATTCAGCAGTCTAAAAAAGATTGAATAAAAATATGGAGAAGAAAATGCCATTAAAAGTGTCACTATGGAATTTATTTATGTTACTGTAAAGGCATACTCAGTACTGAACACCTCTTAGCAGGGTTATTAAGAATACACAAGAAGAACTGAGGTCAAGTCATTGATAAATGATAAATGAATTAAATGATAAATGGCCATTTTATCCTCTCCCAACTCTGTTTGGGGCAAGGAAACACACTTTGCTCTAGTAGGCTTTCCATCTTAATAAGAAGGCACTAAACCTGAAGGCATCTAATGTTCCATAGCTTTGCCATATGTGTCATAGTAGAAGAAGATGAAGGGGGAGGAACTCCGTGAATTTTCCAGAAGTGTAGATGGCATGAGAGGGTTTAGAGTCTGCCAGTCATGACAGAAGTAGTGGAAAGGAATAAATTGAAAGAATTAAGAGACAGGACTGATAACCGCAGGCAAATGGGTTCTGGTCTTATTTTAATTAATTTATTTATTTATAACATTTCTATGCCGCCCCCATGGCAGAAAGCCTCGGGGTGGCTTACAAGGAAAGCAAATAAACAAATAAACATAAAATGCAATAACATTAAAAATTTAGGAGTATCTCAGCCATAATTTAAAACCAATAAATAAAAACAACAAATTAACAATTAAAATATCGTTTAAATAAAAAGGTCTTGGCCTGGCACCGAAAAACAAATAATTATTGTCCAAGTAACAAAACAGAGATGAATTTCAGATGGAGAGTAGAGAATGTATTACAGGGAATAAAAATGCTCAAAGTCTTTTGAAAAAATATCCCTTGTCCCTTCTTCAGGGACAAAGTTCAGTACATTATCCTGAAATTTAATGGCATGCACTAGATATGACATGCAAAGTGTCATATTTTCCCTTCCTTCAGTGAGACATGATTAATACAGACATCATGGAAGCCATTTGTGTGGAAAAAATAATGCAGGAAGCACGTGCAAATACAAGAATTGCTACTTTGTCAGTTGAGAGACTTTTTACTTAAGGTGAAAATTCACCACACTGGTTCCCACTAATCCCAACTATTGATTCAATATAGTTGTCCAATTAGAATGAAATAAAAATATGCAAATGTTTGAATCATAGTTATGAACAAGAAAAGAAGAGAATTGAAATTTAGGGTCATAGCCAATATTAATCTAAAATTTCAGTGGGTCTACTCTAAGTAGGACTACAGTTGGATACAAATCTCAGTTGACCGGGAACATTTAAATAGTAGTATGGAATATAAAAGTTTAAAAAAAAAATGTAATGGGTGAGAAAATTTCATTACCACATTTCATTGATTGCCTAGTCTACAATTCCTAATTTTTTAACTTGGTACATGTTTGGTATTGAAGACCAATATTTCACAAGTAATATTACACCACCATCATCGAAGGCCTAGCAAATTTGGAAGGTGAGGGAGGGAAAAAAGGTAGATACCAGATCACTCACTACACCCACTTCCCAAGTGGAAGAACTGGCTTGATTGTCCTTTGCTTCACCCAGGTGAAGTAGCAACCGTCTCCGTGATGCATGGAATGGTGAGAAGGTTAGGGATGACAGTTCTTTTTCTACCCAATCCTTGATTTTGTTCCCACTGAGGCCATTTTCAAAGGCAAACCAAAAGACATGCATATAGAAGATTCCCTTCGTCAAAGAGTCACACAAAATGTATGGTGGAAGAGGAAATGGGCAGGGCTGCGGGCACACCTGTTGCTCTTAGCCCTGTTTTGAACATCAGAACTGGGCTCTAGAATGTGACAGAATGTTGGTGAAATGAGATGGACTGCTGGGAACTTGTGGATGGATGGAAGGAAGGATGGATATTTGTTTTGCATCACTGTCAAACGTTTACTTAACAGATTAAAAGGCACAGACAGTTGAGTAAAATGGAAATGCAATAAAATTTAATGGCAAAATATAGCCATAATTTAATAAGTGCAGAAAATATTAAAATGAACATCAATATTATGATGTGTGTAAAAGATGCTCTTAGCCCTGTCTGGGAGAGATCAAGGCAGAGTATTTGCAGTCTACCCTGGAACTGCATGGTTGTAATAAATGGTCTTACTGGAAAAAGAAAGGAGATCTGCCCAGATAAGAAATATTGACTAAATTTCCTAAGTCCAAGGGGGGTGAAACTGATCAAAATGCATGGGAAAATTACTATAACCTGCAGGGTGGAACGCAGAAGATTCCTGATGGTCCTTGTGATATCAGTGTTCACTGATGAGATCACTGGTTTGCAATGTTACTTGCAACCTACTTTGAACTGACCTTTTTAAAGTTAAAATTTTAAAGTTTATTGCTTAACCAAAAACTAAAGCAAAATACCACCACCAGCAGCCCCCACACATGATCATTACAAAATATGAGTGTAAGTACAATAGCAGGCACCCGTCATAAGCAGGCAATGGATAGAGCTAGTTTCAGAGAAGGGCACATTCCTATGTAAGTTTAGACAGGAAAGTGGCCTGCGATTCCCAGCAAGCTCCAGCCAACAGTGCTGGGCAGACCACACTGGGAGTTGCAGACCATTTTTCTGTCTAAACATGCATAGAACTGCACCCTAAAATGATCAAAAGAACGAATATATCAAAATCAACCACACTGTGAATAAACCAAGGGCAGCTGGTTGAATGATATACAGCAGGACGAGCCAAATGTGACATTACTAAACATCTCTGCAGTTTGTTCAAGAGCCTTCATATGGCACTTTGCCAGTTGTTGTGCAAACCATTGCACTATTTGACAGTTGACTGCACTGTTCCAAGGAAGGTATTGTGAGCAGCGTGGGCAGCCAGGCTCCCCATCTGTGGACAGCCACATGGCCAGAAGAAGTGGTTGCCAGACTTTCACAAGATCCCATGTGGCAGCTCTCCGTGCAGTGGAGCCACCTGTGCGAGAGCAGCTGACAGGGCTCTCCAGGGCACACACTGCTGGTGGACCCTCATGCCACTGGTCGCTCCCCCACTTGACCACCTGGCGTGGTCACCTCACTCTGCTTGGTGGGAAAGCTGGCCCTGTTGGTCAAATTGACCAATAATCGGCCAAGCAAGACAATCAATGGCTAATGGCAACATATCAGCTGGACTCTTCTCTCCGCCCTGTCCATTGGTGAGAGCCTGAAAAGGCACCAGCCCTTTTCCTGCTGCCGGTGAGGCACAAGGAGCAAGGGATCACAGAGCCAAATGTGTGACACAAACTACACCCACAGGGGCCACCTTAAATATGAAGAGACAAAGCAGAGAATAAGGCTGATACTGCTTCCCAATACCAAGATGAAAGGAACATGTTGTTCCGCAGGGATGCTAGCGCAGAGGTGCAGAACTTCTCTTAGTCTGAAGGTCAATGCCCATTCCAGAGGAGCAGTGCCTTGTGGCCAAAGGTAGAAGGGGCTGGGTTAAAAGCAGTAAAAGTAGGGACAGAATGAGGGCATAGTTTAGTATAAAAATTGTACTGCCAGACTAAGCCCTAGGGGTGGCATTTCAGCTTTTTAGAACAGGGGTAAACTGTACAAAAGCCAACAAACCACTACAAGATTGATGATTGGGGGAAAGAAGGGGGGCAGAGAAGGAGGTGTGGCCTTCTGGGGAATGGCTTTGGCCCCCGGGGCTTGAGATTCTGCACTCCTGTGCTAGGGAAATATGTGCTACTTGACTTAGTGGTGTCTAAGGCCCATGGAAACCAATCTCTTGAGGTGCTTCTTCAACAACACAGCATTGCTCTGGGAGTGGAATGGGGAGTATTCCCCTCATATTTTAGAATAAGTCTTGAAAAAGAGTGCCAAACACCAGGAATGTCTGTGTTGTGCCCTAGCCCTGTACTAATCAACAAGAATTACAGAAATAGCTTTATACTCTCATGTCAGTTAAAGCAGTTTTCTGCCAGTGGCATTCTAACCAAGCAAACCTTCCTTTCCTTTCATGGATCTTTAACTTTTTACACAGGACCTACAAGTGCAAAATTTGGGTTTTTACAGAAAACCATATCTCAGGCTTCCCCAGGTTGTAGAAAATTAACATTTATAGTATCTTTTGCATCTGGCAGGGAAGCAACAATGGACAGTCCCACCCTATGATTTGGAAAAAAAAAAACTCTTTTAAAATTCAGTGACATCTCTACTGTGAGATGAACTTTAACCAACTAATTTAAAGCTGTTTTTTTATTTTTTTTTTAATGCAATACTTACAGCAACTGCAGAGAAGGCAGATGAGAAAACATTCTTTCTTTTATTTCAGAAAAGGTTCCATTGACCAAGCTTCTGAAAGGGGAGAAGAACAAGAAAAAAACCCACAGAAACCAATAATTTATATACATATATTTATATAAATCATAACCCTTATGCAATCTGGTGCCTTCCAGATGGGTTGGACTGCAATTCCCAACATCTTCACTCATACTGTCTGGGAGATTATGGGAGTTAGAATCCAACCTGTCTGGAGGGCACCACACTAAGGAAGGCTTTGCCATATCCTCTCTCACTGAAGACCATGCTGTGTCCACTTACTCTACCAAACTATAGACATAATGGTTTTTTTCCGGTTCTTGAACCCATCTTCAGTGGTTTTCTGTGCACTTTTCCCACCCTATCTGCTGATTGATTCTACTTGATTAAACCTAAATGATGGGAAAGTTTCAGATGATCACTGGGAGGAAAGGAAGGATTGAGGTTGGTTTCAGAGCCACTCCATGCTCCATGGCCACACACCTTGCCAAGTTCAGATGACAAGGGAAGTGGTGCAGTTGCAGTGTGCGACTGGGATCCGTGATACTCTGATACTCCAAACCCTGATACTCTGTCCTTTTGACTGCTTTTCTTTCAGGCAGTGAAAGGGGATCCATTTTGTTAGTCTTCTTGTTTTAAAGATTTTATTTTACTGGGCAAGACCAAAAATTCAGCCTGTGACACAGAATCAAGCAGTGAGGAAGAGCATGATCCTTCACGTGTCTCCTCAGAAGAAAGTCCTGTTGAGTTCAGCGGTGCTTACTTCCAAGCAAGCAGCTACAGGAGTCCAACCGAAAGGGCCTGAAAGCTCGGCTGAATTTTGTAAAAGTGAACCGAGCTGGGAAAAGCCCTCATTTCCCATGGCAACTAACTCTCTTCTCAAGTTCCGGGAGCCCATCTTTGTCCCAAGGCAGTTAATGCCAGAATAATTCCTCATCCAGATGTGTTTTTTCCCACTTTTCAAGACTCATCCATGGACACTTGCTCCTTTCCCCCTAGTTCTCTGAGTTTTGCGTGACGGCCCGGGTTCGTCTGCCCAGCCTTCCTATTTTCTTTCCCTCCCTCTCTCTCATCAGGCTAATGAGATTAAATTACAAGAGAGAAAGAGAGCGAGTGACTTTTTTGAAAGGGGAACCCACTTCACTGTTGCTGTACGTGGTAATACCAAATTCTCAAAAGCGCCACGGAGAGGCCGGGAAACCACCCCCCCCCATTCCCGCCCCCGTGGTTAATTAATTGCACCTCACTTGGGGCTGGAGTATCCAGCCAGGAAAGTTAAAAAGGAAAGGAAAAGAGGAAAAAGAAACGCCCCGAACTTAACCACCTCTGCTTGACCGGCGGGGGGGGGGGTTTTCCGCCCCCCCCCCCCCCCCCCCCCCCCCCCCCGCGCCCCCAGCCGACTTACAGGGAGCTGATGTCGCCGGGGAGAGCCCGCGGCACGTTGGCCGAGCCAACGCAGATGATGGATTCTTTGGTGCAGCTGCATGTGCTCGGGCACCGGAGCGGCTTCTTCACCTGGGCGCGCTGCAGCAGGCACGCCGCCGCCAGCACCAGGAGCCAGAAGGAGCCGCCGCCGCCGCCGCCGCCGCCGCCGCTGCCCCGCAGGCGAGCCATCGTGCCCCCTCCTCCTCCTCCTCGTGGTCCCCCTCGGGCCCGGTGCTCTTGGCCCGCGAGATGCCGGGGCGGCTGGGGCTGCGGCTGGTGCTGCTGCTGCTGCTGCTGAAGAGGATGGAAGTGGAGCGGGAGCCAGGCAGCATGCTGCACCCTGATGTTCCCTCGGAGTGGCTCGCCCGCTCGCTCTGCAGCAGTAGCAGCACCACCACGGCGGCTTCACTGCACTAGCCTCCTTCCTTCCCCCCTGACTGACTGACATCAGCAGGTCGGCCTTTTTTCCTTTCTTTTTCTTCTCTTCTCTTCTCCCCCTCCTCCGTCTCATGAATAATTCATCAAATACTCCATTGCGAGGGAGAGTTTAAAAATAATCTCTCTTGCTCGCGCGCGCGCGCGCTCTCTCTCTCTCTCTCTCACACACACACACATTCACGCACTACTGCTGGGCCGAGTCATTTTGCTGCCAGAGGCGAAGGACAAGATGGCAACCCCTCCCGATCCGTGTACAAAAACCAACTGGGCAGGGAGCTGATCCTTGCTTGCCCGGGCACTGGAACGGGGCAGCAACTTCCAGCATGCCCGAAGGCCGAGGGCTGGGACGGAGGTGCGAGGTGTGTGCTGAGGCTGGCCCACAGCTCCCTCCTGCAACACCTTGCTTCTGCATCCCGGGATCTGGTGCCTGAGGCTGCCTCCTCGCTGCAATGGCCTGGGGGCTCCAGTGACACAAGGGCAGCAATGCAGCCACTCTGAGCTTTAAGCTGAACTTCAAAGGAGCTCTCCATGGTGCTGAACCGTCTCCCCTATTCCCCCAAACTAGGTTCTCAAAACCTCAGATTACAACTCAGAGTGGATGCCCAGCCCTGCAGGCCCCAAGGTCTTGCCACCAGCCTCGGCTATACAAACTCTCTAATCCCCCACCCCACCCATGGCCAATGCACTAGAGTCCCTCTCCACCTGAGCTTTCCATCCCTTATCCCTAAGCCCTTTGGCTTCCTTTGGGCTGTAGTGCAGCTAGGACTGGACCTTAGGGCCTAAGATTGGGACCCCAGAAATTAAAGGGAGTAGGTGAGTGCAAATGACTACGAAGAAAATGGCTGGTGATGAGGGCATTCAAAAACATGTCATTACTGTCATCATGATGATGTGAGTTTAAAATGCAAAACTGCACATGCTCAAATAATTCCTTTCCTCCCTCTTTAGGGTTGGCAAACAGTTTTGTTGTTGCATTAACACATTAGAACTGGAAGAAGCAGTTTTAAAGCAATGGAATGGCAGTTGGCGGAGGGAAGAGGAGATAAATATCAGTTGTGTGCTGTACAACAAAATATACAAGATTGTCAAAGCCCTGTCATCCCAATAAGAATTGAATTAAAAAAATTCCAGGGTCTGTAAAGACCTAGTTGTACTGGCATTTTCAGGGAGGAAAGACTGTAGATACCACATTAAGGCTTGTTTATTTATTAGTGCACAATACAAAAACAACCAAACCAAACCATTAAAGAAGAAGAAAGAATAAAACTGAGACCAGAAAGATCTGGATTTGAATTCCTGATCATCCATGAAGTCCATATACTAATCCTGGCCTCATTACTCCCTCTTTGTTTAGGTTACCTTTCAAGGTTGTTCTGAGGATAAAAAGTGAGGTGGAAATGCCATGTGTGCCATAGAAATGCAGAGAACTGCCTTTATCGAGTTAGAGCTTTGGTTCCTCTGTCCCAGAAGTGCCAACACTGACGTGTAGCAATGGCTTTCTGGAGTGTCAGGAAGGAATTTTCCCGACCCTTTCCCTACTAGATATGGACAGATGTTTATCAATATGAAAAATCCATGTTAATCACTTTGTGCTGCATGTGGTTCAAGTGACATTCTTGCAACTCAGACTCATATGAGTTGAGGCACCTTCACATACAAAGGAGAGGCATGGAGATAGGAAAGGATTCAAAAGTTATGCACACTTGAAGTCTGTCTGTAATCACATGTGAATGACAGGGACCCCTCATAGCATTAGCTATTCCTCATTCTAAGCTATTGTATGTGAAGAACGTACCTGAAAACATGTCTTGCCTCACAGATCTCTGTAAATGAAGAAACACAAACTGCATCTCCAGAAGAGGGAACAGTACAGCTGGGGGCTGTGAGACTGCATGCACACTTTTCTACACAAGTATACAATGCAGTCTGCACCTTGTGCTGAAGTATTTGCCACTTCGATGGGCAACTGATTCACACACTCTGTATTACAGCTGAGTATGGTACCAGGAGTTACGTCAATATTCTGCCCTTGCTATGTTTTTCCTCTTGCAGGGCAGCTCATCCCATAGCAGTACCATTGCATTTGAAAGAACAGTGCTGACTTTTTCATAGTTTCTGGAAACTAATAGGAAGCAAAAAGATTGTCTTCCTGAGCCAGAGCAGAACTGAGGTTCCAGAAGTGTCCAGAGAGATGTTGGATGCTGACAGGACATGGTGAAGACTGCCCTTCCCTCTTTGTCCCCCACATTCAATAATCAGAAGTCCTCTGACTCTAAATATGGAGGAACCATTTTAGCTGCCATGATCCAAATGAGGTTTACCTCATTTATCTAAGAGCCTTTTAGCAATTATTACAACGTCATAACTGGTAGTCACTGATCACCTTATCATTCTCTGACCCACTTTCGTGTGCTAGTGAATGCCATTGTTTAACTATGTGCTGTGTAAAGTAACACTATTTGTCAGTCTTGAATTTCCCACCACTGAGCAGCTTGGTGGTACAGAGAAATCATTTTTAAACCCTATTGTTTCTTATGCAGACATACCTTGTTTTACTGTGCTTTGCTTTATCGTGTTTAGCAGATACTGCATTTTTTACAAATTGAAAGTGTGTGGCAGCCCTGCATTGAGCTAATTTATTGGTGCCATTTTCCCAACAGCATTTGCTTGCTTCATGTCTCCAATGTGACTCACATTTTGGTAATTCTAGCAATATTTCAAACTTTGTCATTATATTTGTTAAGGAGATCTGTGATCAGTGATCTCTGATGTTACTATTATAATTGTTTTGAGGCGCCACAAACCATGCCCTTATAAGATGGGGAATTTGATCAATAAATGTTCTGTGTGTTCTGACTGCTCCATTGACCAGCTGTTCCCTTGTCTCTCTGCCTCTCATCAGGGCTCCCTATTCCTTGAGACATAGCAATATTGAAATTAGGCCAATTAATAATCCTACAGTGGCCTCTAAGTGTTCAAGTGAAAGGAAGAGTCACACGTCTCTCACTTTAAATCAAAAGCTAGGGTTACGCTTTTTTAGGTATAATGCTATTGTTCACTTAATAGATGACAATATAGTGTAAACATAACTTTTATATGCTCTGGGAAACAAAAAAAAAATCATGTGACTTGCTTTATTGCAATATTCACTTTATTACAGTGGTCCGGAACTGAACCTGAAATATCTCTAAGGTATGCCTTTGATTTCTAAAGACCAAAGTTACCATGGTGAAATATGATGACTGTGTTCAGACAACACGACTGATCAACATGACTGTCCAACAATGGTTAAAAAGCACCATGGTCAGTATCTGTGCAAATGCAAATCCCGTTTGGTTCAGTGGTACTAATTGCCATTGAAATATGCATAGGATCAATGGAGACCAGTGGCTCCAGTATAGGTGGGGAAATGTATCCATGCCAGGTTTTAGTCTGAACTTTTAAGGTGTTATTCATGGTGTTGAATCCTGTACCCCAAATAGATTAAGCACAATGGACAACCCCTTTAAAGCTCAGACTGAAGCCCTGAGCAGACGTCTTGCTGGGCTTGGAGACTCCGACCACTCATGTGAGACACACACAAGAAGCCTGGCTGTTAAGTGGTAATCGTAATGGAACAGGGTAATAGAGGTGGCTTTGATCCTAGAAGAGGAAGGGTGGCATGATGACTTTTGGCAGTATGCCAATGCCCCCTGAGAAAGCTGAATGAATGAATGAATGAATGAATGAATGAATGAATGAATGAATGAATAAAACTGCAGGAGAGCTGATGAGCTGAAGCTGCTTCAGCTGGTCATCACAAAAATAAATCAGAGAGAACACATGTGACTAGACTGGGGATTTCCAGGGTTCCTCAGCTTATCGCCTAGAGAGACTGGGAGAGCAGCACCACCAGTATACTGCAGACCAATGCAGGGTCACCAGTGCATGTTGGATATGAGCAGCGGCAGCAAGAGCCCGCTCACTCCCATGGGCTTCTGCCACCCAGAAATACTATGGCTATTAAGGATGTGATCCTGTGCAGGTTTAGACCAAGGGGGGGAAAACCCAAGCCAACACAAACCAACAAAACCTACAGCTTCCAGTAATGTTTCAACAGCACAGTTAGCTGCATATGAATACACTCTAAAGGTGGTACAGTCTCATGGGTAAAGTGTTAAACTTGCATTTGAAAGATGCCAATAACAATTGAAATTTACTTGAGGAATTATGCGGGGATGGGATGATGGTAGCTGTGGTCCAATCCATCTGAGTACATCAGTCTGGGGAGGCTGGGCTATGTCAACTCATTATGTCCTGGCTCAGCTTGGCAAGATCAGAAACCTGCCTGGTTTTGAAGGAATCGTGAGATTAAAACGTGATAATTCTTTAGAGAGCAATAAGCTTTTTCATCTCCATAGCAGCACTATTAAGATTCAGGTTTAAAGATGAACATCTAGAGACACACATAGTAGCCAAGTTTGGCCATCAGAAGAAGCCATGGTTATTTCTTACTCTTGTTGGTCTGTCATGTCATCCAGACCTAATTGTGCTATTTATGCATGGTACCTTTAGTTTCCACGAACCACAGAGAGAATCAGTCTGCTCTAAGGTTTCTGAGCTTCATCACAGCTTCTCAGGTTGTTCACACCTGAGTTCTCTATTTTACCATTGGTATGGAAACATCATACAACATCCCTTAGCAGCTTAGCAATTCACATGTCATCACCTGCTTTATTCCTATTGGAATAAAGCAATGTTTCCCTGTTTACTTTTGGAAACTGGTAGGACAGTTTGCCGTGTGGTGTGTATCCAGCCAGTTAGTGGAGTACACAAGGTTGTTGGTGTTATATGAATAGTAAATACGTAACAATGCAATGCAATTTAAGGAAGAGGAATAACAATTAGTCCGTGACAGTGCAACTTTCAGGAGCAGGTGGTTCTTGGGCTTTTCCCCCCTGAATGTCTTACACTAAAAATGCATTTAACCACTTTCTGCCTTTCCTCCTGCAGTGCTTGAATGACTTTCTCAAACAACTTTTCTCACACATATGGGAGGAAAATAACCTGCTCTGAATGAGATTCCATCTGGTGGCCTGTTCACTGGAAGGCATGAAGAGCATATTTTATGTTTCATTCTCTGCCTGACTGCAAACAGGCAGGATGCAGTGCAGACCTCCAGCTACACCTGTGAGTGCTCTTGGGACGAAAAAAAACAAAGGCAAGGGGAGGAACCATTCCAAAATGTGTCTTTTCAATCCAGTGAAACATGAATCTTGTTTCAGATAAAAGAGAATTGTGTAAGGTTAAGCAACACCTGCTTCTGAGGTTGCTCATGCAACCAAGGCAGGATAAGATTCAAAAAAGGGCAGGATCCCTGGATGAGGACTATATTTTATCCATAGTTTCTAAATGTGAAAGATTCCAAAACATCTGGAGAAACTGGTAAAGGTCCAAGTCATGACTATGTGACTGCTTTGTGATAGCCCCTCATCAAATGCTCAATTATGTAACTTGTAACATCTAAGACAATATCTGCATTAACAAGGAAATATCACTAGGTGGACGGGGAAGAAGTTTTCCTCAAATCTAAAGATCTGCTCTTGAATATTCAGGATTTTTTAAAATTAAAACGCAATCCAGTCAAATGAGAAACAAAGTCCCATTCAAAGTCCCATTCCACAAGAGAAATTTTAACACATCCTTAACTCTCCTATTGAAATTAATGGGATTTAACAGTGTTATAATTACTGAATGGGATTCAGGGCTAACTACAGCAAATGCTTTTTTTAAAAAACTGGCCACAGCAGTTCAGTCAAAGTGAGGAACTTTTATCAACACAAATAAAATGAGAACACATTTGTTCTCGGTTTGGTGCTTCTTAAAGCATATATAAATGTGTGCCTTTGACATGGTTTCCTAGTACATGTGCCAATTTCATTGTTCATAATAATTCTCACTTTCCAAGAGAAGCAAGTGTTTGGTTGAAAAATACCGGTACTCTTGGTATGTGGTTTGAATTGTGAACAACTCTAAGTGGCACTCCATTACTATACAACTGATCAACACAACAGGAACTCTTTTCTCCTTTATACCACTTCATGCTGTTAAAAGAAGGGAAATATTCTGTCCCAAAGGTCAGGATTAATAGTGAATTGATGTTGCTGAAAAATACTGTTGCAACAAGTTCTCCATCATCTGTTCAAAACACATGGACATCAGCAATGCCAACATTCCCATCTTCCATACATTAAGATGTGCAGGTAAATTTTCCTACTGATGGTGGCCCCTCATGGCTCATAGGATGCTGCTTTTGTCAAAGGGCTTTTGGGGGCATATAGGAATGCTGCTGGAAAGGTAAGCCAAAAAAACAAAAACAAAATGGTATTCTGAGGCTGTGTCAAAGGAGGTGCATCCTTACTCAGTTCTGGAAGTGGTCGGGAATATTGCAATGTCATTTGATTGCCTTGGCCTTTATCACCCACATAAAAAGAGGCATGCTGTGCCACAACTGCGAGCATTTCTTTTCTCCTTAACAAATCTACATAGCATCTCTGCTTGGAAACTGAAAAAGCATTTCCTCTGTAGTCAGCTGTTTTCCCAAAAGTAATGGCCTTGAAAAATGACACGAGAGTTGCTGTTTCCCTCCAAATACTATCCCCTTGGCTGGCCTTTCTGAGGATGAAAAGAGAGGGAGTTCACTATGGTTGCTTGGCAACCACAGGTTATTTTCCCAAACACCCCCGGTCTCACTATCCTTGTCAAAAAGGGTCTGTCGTGTGATGCCCAGGAATTTGGCTTACTAGCTTTTGATACTTTATTTGATGGAGGCTTAACCTCCTTGATTCTCCAGAGGGACTTTTGGGGTCTCCAGTGGTACTTGGTATGGCAATGCCTTGCTCACGCAACTTTTCAAGGGGCGTCTATGGGATGACATCATAATCTTGCAGTTTCCATAGGGTTCTTTCATCTATTCCCAATCTGCAGAATATATCAGACTTTAAAAAACCCAGTATAGTTCAACTTTTTTCTGCCTGAAGGCTGAATTCAATTTCAAGGAAGCTCTCAGAGAGGGCAGTGGTGAGAAGAGAAAGTCAAACTGAAAAGTGGACAAGGCCAAAAAGATCAGAAACACCAGTTTATTCTCCTTTAAAACTCTTACTGTCAGTAGTTGGGCATCTTTGATGAGGACTGCACAGAAGCCAGAAAACCATCAAACAATTGCAGGTTAAAGGGAAAGGGGTATGGTCACTCTCCAAAGGGAATTCCAGAGGCCTTGCTTTGCACTCTAGGGCTAGACCACCCACAGGTCTGAAGTTCAACAACCCTGGATTAAACTTTCAGAAAGGACATGTTGTTTTTCTGCTTGTCTTGAGAGTTTTTGTTATTTGCTAGACTTCACTCCCTGATCCCATCAAATACCATCCCTTGACCTATAAGACACTACTCTTTATCTGCACCACTGTGTGACAGGTCTGAAAACCTACTAGGGATCACTCACAATTGCTCCTAGAGATGAAAAGAAATAGCCCAGTAAAGGTGGAAGAGAACCATAAAAACTAAAAGGGAAAGGGTAGTGGGATACGCCAAATCCATAGAGAAAAGATGTGGTTGAGGACATAGAACCTATAACTCAGGGGTGCTGGCTGTGGCAGGTTCCAACATACCCAAATAATAATTCTGGCTGAACAAATAGCTTAAAAAGAAATTGGGACAGGGGCACTGTTAACGATGAAGTCCAGAAGGCAATCCTGGAAGGCACATTTAGAGCTATAAGGCTACTTAGTCATGAACAACGGAGTCCATAGAAACATTGACAAACAAAGCTAAGTTGCAGCCTCAATTTGACACAGAGAAGTCCATTTGAAAGACGCATTCTCTGATCTTAATTTTAATGCTTGCTTGATGAATTCACTTAGGAGGGTGAAAGCTTTAATCCCTGTGACGCAGCGCTAAGCAGTGGTAAGTAATAATGTGGATATAGCATCATAAAGAACCTGGAAAGATTTATGAACCAAATGCGGAAAATGCTTGCTCAAGATACCTGCTTTTGTATGTAGAAAATATGGCATGTAAGCATAATGAAGTATTTTCACCTCCTCTCCTGTCAGCTGGTTTGTTACTGCAGACAAAAATTATTGGCTGAATTGGAGTTATTCAAGGGCGCTCCCCATGATTCATGGCACCTTGTTTGAGAACAGGGAATTCCTGAAAGGCTGGAGGAATGCCACAAATTTTTTGAATAGAATGGATGAAAGAAGGAAGTTCTTCACATGACACATAATTAACCTATGGAATTCCCTTCCACAAGTTATGGTGGTGGTCCCTGGTTTATATGGTATAAAACTAGTAAACCGTAATGGGTGTGCTCCCTCATGTCATATATCACATTACAGATTTCTTATCAGCCAACCCTTTGAAAATAACTTTGCAGGTCTAACTAGGGTTCAGATTTAAAATTGGAAATCCATGCCATAAAACTCTAATTTTCATTCTGATCCCTCAGCCCTTCAGTTCTAAAATTGTGTCAGTAAGGTTTTAGATATTTGCACATCTATCGACTTATTTTTATTCCTACTGAAATTGTATTCGGTTTTAAATTTATGTTTTTATATTGTTTTACAATGTTGTTGTTTTTTCCTATTTCATTAAATTTTATCCCACCTTTTTTCCCTCATGCAGGGAACACAGGGTAGCTTAAATTGTTTTATCTTCACAGCAACCCTATAAGGTAGGTTAGGCTGAGTGTCCAGGATGGCCTCAAAGTCATCCAGTGACTTCATAGCTAGTGAGGACTAGAACTCAGATCACCTGAGACCCAGACCAGTACCCCAACCACTACATGACATTGTTTGTCTCTGATATTCTATTTTATGGTTTTAACTTTTGTTTTGTGAACTGCCAGAAGGCTTCAGCTGATGAGTAGTACAGAAGAGTAATGGATGAATGCTTGAGGGAAGTTTCACATTGCCAGAGTTTCTGTATTGGTTATATTTACATCCTTCCTTTTCCTTCAAGTTCAGGGCAGTATCCATGATCCGTTACCTTTCCATTTAATTCTTACAGCAACCCTGGTGGGCAGGTTAGGCTTAGAGCCAGTGACTATCCCAAAGTACCCAGTGAGTTTCATGGCCAAGCTCAGTTTTGTATCCACATCTTCCCAGACCTAATTCAACACTTGAGCCATTGTACCCTACTGGCTCTTTTCAATTTTCCTGGTTTCCTGGAAAATGTATATGTGAGTGGGGGCAGTGTTTCAAACACACAATTATGCTTAAAAATATACACGTCAACTCTCCATTTTCAAAAAGGCATTTCTCATTACTCAGCATCCTCTGTCAGCTTATAACTAGCAAACATACATGCTGTCTACCTTAAACACAGAGACAGGAAAATGAAATCTGATGCAAATGTTGGAGACACAATTCTATGTGTCAGGTTTCAAATATGCTAAAATCCTAAAATATGCTCAACATTCCTGTGAACAAGCTAAACTTGTGATGTGTTGCTGGATTGTCTGGTGTTCCATTTATATCCTGCAGAAAGTGTTGGAGAACAGTCTGCTGTGGAGCCTCACTGTGTCCCCTCGGCTAACCTGCTGCCCCATTGGAATAACATCCAACTCTTAGTTCAGTTGGCTTTTGTATATGGAAGGCAGAGGCATCATCTTCTCTGCTCTCAGAGGTATCAAGCTGGCTACAGATGGCCCTGGAGGAAAAGGTGGGAGGAAAAGAAAGTTACATGTCAGGAAGGTTTACTTGCTGTGTCCTTCTAAAGCCACCAGAGCCTAGTTTGAAAACCCTCTAGATCACACCAATGCATATAGTCTATCAGTGGCTATCTAACCCAATAGCTAACTGGAACCTCTTGGAATGGAGGCAGTATGGGACAAGAAAAAGGCAGAACTTTATGGAGTCATAGTGCCGGGCAGAACCTGTCCACATGTCTCTCAGTGAGCAGAGAAGATGGAGCCAGAGCATAATCTTGGCTGCTTCCAGTAGAACTGTATGTTTTCTAATCTCAAGTGTTTCAGTGAAATTTGATTCAGTCAATAGTTCATTTCACTCAGCACACACAGAGTGTCCCTCAATGTTCTAAGGACGAGTTGCTGGGTAAACGCTTAGCAGGGCAAGTTCATTTGTATTCCACACCCTGAGTCCCGATGATAAGAAGCCAAATACTCCTAGGAAACTGCACAAATGAAATATGGCACGTGGGAGGCAAGATATTTATAGAAACAAAATATCAGCATTTTCCACACATTTACACAAAGCAATTTCAGGCTTCTCATGAGGAGAAAAGAGAAAGGGAGAGGAAGACAGAAAGGGAGAGAAGCAAGAGCAACGCACTGCTCATTCATTGTTTTTTCCTGCAGGGACACACTTTGGCTAGAGAGCACTGATTGTGGAGTAGTTCTCAAGGAATGGTCACTGCAGATTAAAGATCAATGGCAGGATTATGGAGACTGCCATATTTGCATTCCATATATGCCTCTGTGATCATTAAAAAGAACCCTGCTTTTAGACAATAAAAAGGATTACAGAAGCGAAATGATGAACTTGCTAGGAAATAGGTTTATCTTCTAGTGTCATTCAGCAAACAGAGCAAAGAGCTGGTGTTGCAAAGACCAGCTTTGGAGTTGCTTGACGTTCTGGATTTATTAAGTCAGTGGTTCTCAAATTGCATTTGAGAGAACTCTGGCACCACCCAGAAGCTTGTTCATCAATGAGAAGATAAGTACCTGGAGAGAGCTTCCTTAAAAACTACATCCCTATGGCTACCAATCTTCCCTGTCAGAAGGGAACATTAAGTATGTTTCAAGCACTTACTCTGTTTCCAAAGGATGACAGTGGGGAATTACAGGCATGGTCAGAATCCAACATACATTGCATGTACCTTAAGATATGCCCCCAAACCATCTGCATCTCCTTCCTACAGGTGTGTTCGAACCTCCACACTCCCGATCACTATACCAGTGCTCACTCAGTTGGTTTCCACTAGTTTGATGACAGAGCCATAAATATGAATTGATTGTAAATTATCTTCAGGTGGAGGCAATCCCACAAGCTGTCCCACAGCAAGGAAAAAGGGACAGAAACATACCTGTGTTCCTCAGCCTTCTAATCTCCCAGCGATCAAGCTAAATGGACTGCAAAACTATGGACCAGTTAGGAAAGTCTGCCCCCTGGGGGCTGACTATAGAACCAAAGGTGTCAACCATATTTAGACATTAAAATTAATCGCAGTTAAATTAATGCATTATAGAAGCAAAACAAAGCCAAGATGCACCCTAAAGTTCCTTTTGTATGCATGCTAAGTTTAAGATCTCTAGCCTTCATGGTCTTGATGCTATTGCACTGACATTTGGGTGGACAGACAGACAAATTCTATTATTGAAGAATTATTTAAGCATGCTTACCTTTGTTTTGCATTAAGGATCAACTACACAGCTTGAGTTTCTAGAAAGGTTTTAATGGAACTATTTCTGAGAAGACACACAGGGATTTCTGGAGAAATTCTGAATATCAATACACATTATTTTCAGCATGAAGATTCTTAGTTGTGGAGAAACATTGAAAAGGTAATTGGATTTGTTCAGAGGAGTTCCTAATGCACAGCACTTTTATCTCAGACTTTTATCATTTCTTTTTCATTTTAAAATAGGTTGAATAAAGGACATGAAAAATGACAGCCTTTAGGGATTTTCATCACCCATGACCTTTTGTTTCAATGGAAGTGATAAATATTCCACTCCATTTGTGTACAATTGGGTTGACTACAATCTTTCACATTTTTATATCTCTCTAACTTGAATACATGTTTAGTCAGCATATAGCTGAGACCTTCATGACTTAACTCCTTTAATCACTGTGATTCTGCATGATTCAAGAATGGCTAGTGCTAAGCAACTGTCAATTATAATTAAGGATTGTGCCTCATCAAAATAAGGTCTTTCATTTGAAGAAACTTCTTATTAATGCATACCATCAAAAATGGCTTGGTTCTGTGCAAAGGTTTTTGGGGGGTTTTTTGAGGGGGGGAATGGGAGGTTGCTTTAGTGTGTATATAAGCTTAGAGAATGAAAGTAGTCCAACTGTTATAACATTCTTATACACCAACTGGGATTATACAACTGCCCATTCTGGATATTAGCTATGGTAAGTTTTCATGTCATTTCAACCTAGATGGCATCCTGCAGCTTGGCTTATATTTTAGAAGCAAGCCACCCTCCTAACCCATGGCTTGTTCTAGAAGTTGTTGAACCCAGGATTGGTTGCTATGTCACCAGAACCTGGGAGCAATTTCATTGTAGGCTGTAGAGATTGTTTACAGAGCTGCACTGCAAAAGCAGCAAAAATGCTGTTGTTCTTCACACTATTGCCCAACAGTGATGGCTCACAACTTATTCCTAGGCAACACTTTGGAGTGACCATCTTAAAACTGGCCCAGAAAATTTCACAACTGTCTTGGTAATTGTTGGTGGTGGTTTTTTGCTCCCACCCACTTTTGGTGCACCTACTTTTGTCACTCCCCTCACTTTACTGAGGCTTTTCAGTGGATAGCTATGTGTTGGCCCTTGGAACTGTGTGCAAATTAGCAAAAAGTGCAGTTGTATCTTTCCTGTCTCTGAGAACATTAACAAGGCAAGACTACACATATTAGACATTCATAAGTACACACTTGAGCACCTGTGAAAGACTGACAATCGTTCTCTTAAAAATAATATTTTATTAAGCATAACAATACAATAGAATATAAAAATACATCAATAACAACAAAAAATTAAAAAGAAGGGGAAAAAACTTTAAACACAAAAATTGCACCCCCACCCCAGAACTTTGGTTATATAATAACTAATTATTCATATCCTTCTTCTCCTTTATTTCTTCTTCTATACTTCCCCTTTTTCAGAACTATCCTCCTCCATCCAAAACTGCATTAAATCATACAAAGGTTTTATACCCTTCCCTTTTTATCAATACATGTTCAATAAACCACCCCTGTGTACCCATTGTCTTGAAGCTTAACCTATTTAAAGGGTTGCTGTGAGGTAAAAAAGAATAATGCATGAGCTTCTAGGAGGAAGGGAGAAATGGAAACAAGATAAACAAATATTCACATTTCCTGTTGGGAACTTTGGTTAGCCAGTATACCCGGCAGGCACTAAGCAACAGCAGCTGAACATAGTTCAACAATTCCTTTCTGTGCACTAGAGCAGGACATTGCCATTCCTGTATGGCATGAATTGGGTCTTGTTGGCTGTTCCCTGATTTGTAACACACCAACCTGGACCTGGTAGATCAGGTGAGCGTTAGGAGCCTTGAGCCATAAATATCATTAACCATATTTGTGCATATTAGAGGCTGCATTGCTTTTCTGCCCTTCTTCCTTTTGAATATGTGTGGGACTGAGAGTTCCTCTCTGGAAAACGTCAGCTAGAAAGTGACAATATTGGTTTCTAATTAAATGGTGACAAAATTGCAGGCACTGAAAAATGCTTGAGGCAGAAGATTTAAGCTTCTCAGGACATGGACCTGCTTTCTTGCATTCTAAAGCTATTGTTTATTTGAATTTTTAAGAACTTAAAAGCACAGCTTCTAGGAGTACTCTTATAATCCAACTGTACATTTTGTTCTTTTCCCATGACTCACTTGCCTACCTTCACAGGAAATTTAATAGCTTTTTTGGCACTCAAAATGCAAGGAAGAGGTTGTTGAAATGGTATGCAATGCACACAACTGGAGATCCCAGAAAGCAGCAGTGCCTAGAAGTAGCTGACGGAAGAAAAGGCACCAGGTGGAGTACTGTTCCTGATCCATCTTATGCAAGAACACTGAGGTTAGCTGCTAAGCAACTGTGCATGAGGTTCTGGGATGCCCCAGACAAGATGTCCTCAGTGTTCTCCTCTCCTCTACCCTGCCATTGCCTCTAGCATTCTCTTGGGATCAGGCCATGATCCTAACCACAGCCCAGAGGAAAGGCAGACAGGACAGGCTGTAGCTGCTGCTGTCCCTTGGGTCACTGGTGCTCTCCCTCTGGGCTGTAAGGACAGAATGGAAAACAGGTAGCAAAGGCAAGAGGTGCAGGCATGAAGCCAAGGGGCTCCCATAGGCAAGGGTGGAGGCCTGCTGAGATGTGGGCCTTGGAGAGTGCCCAGCATTGCCAATAACTGTGCTATGTGCCCTAGTTTAATTCTCATCTTGCTGCCTCGTGAATGTGTTCCAAATCTGGTTTCTGCCAAAAGGAAATAGGGCTAGAGACACACTCCTCCTATTGACTGAATATGTTAAATGAAAAAAAATTTAGGCTCAGCAATCTGCACTGTGTGGCAACCCAAATATTCTGAGGAAAAAGAAAAGTAGCAGACATTATGATGTGCACAGCTAGCAACCTTTCCACTTAACTTTCCTTTGTGTGCTAAATGTTAAGTAAGCAATAATTGTTTTATGCTGGTGTTGAGTAATAGGGTAGTTTACAGCAACAGAGTATTAAGACAGACCATTTGATAGCCTGGGTTTTGAAGCTACTGAAGAAAGGAAGGTCTCAGACGAAGGGCATCCCTAGCCCTCTGCCTCCTACAACTCCTGGGAGTAGCTTGGGCCACTGTGGGAGAAGGCAGCATCATTCAAGATGAGGCAGAGGCATCTTAGGCCAGTGGAGCTCCTCTTGTGCAACATGCCTCCCTCCTCCAGGTTGTGGTTCCCTGGGCCACAACCCACCACATCCAGAAGTGTGTCAAGATCCTCAGGAGAGGCTTTGGGATACCAGTTGGAGAACAGGTCACAGATCTCAGCCTCTTATTAGCTGGACAGGTGATTGCTCATAGAGCCAGAAGTACTGCTGGAGATGCCCTTTATCGTTGCCAGACGCAACCTTTGTTAGGAACATTGTTCTTGATAGTAGGATCTTTCTTATGACTTTCATATGGAACAAAGGCAGTCCTCCTCCACCTCAGCCAAGGATGATGTGATCTAGGTGTCCCTGGAAGGAGACAAATAACAGCTGGAGATCTGGGGGACAAGATAGGGATATGAAATAAGTAGGCCCTGGGTTGGGCAGACAAGCTGCCTCTTTGGAAATCAGATGCTGGGCTTCAGTTAGAGAGTTTAAACTGCCTCTTTACATATGCTCACCTGTAATACTCAAATATTAATAACCACCCAGTAACCCCCTTCCATGGGAAATAAAACCCAGGCAAAAGCTGCACCCCTGGAACTCCCCACACACAGACACTCAAAAGCCAACCAGACATAGAAGAATAGACCCTATAATTTGACAGATTTGATGGTTTGGTTTGTTGAGCTGCTGCCTTTAGGTATTTTGTTTCTTGACTGCTAGCTATCTTTTGAGAAGAGTGTCTCTGTCTGTTTTTTGGGCTGTGATTCAGTGAAGTCAGATTATTCTACTGTGAGGATGTTTTTTCATTGCTCATATGACAGGATAGTAAATTTTGTAGGCTGCTGGCAATTATATACAAACCCTGCAACTTGCTTTATGAAAAAAGCCTCTCAAATATATGTCCCCAGCCCAGGGATTTTCCTCAATGCTTCCTAGATGGCATGCAACTGTCTATCAAAAACCAAGCAAATCACACACTATCATTAAAAGTCATGTACAAAATCACACCTGCTTCTAATGCAATGGAACATCTAGTCCCCTTCCCAAAACTCTTAATCCTGAAAGTCTCAGGTATGTCTAAAGCATCTTTTGCACAGGTGAGGACTCTTCACTCAATAGGCCAAATGTGTACCTTCAGGCATCTCAGTTTGAAGATCTGGACTCTCTAAGGCTGTATCCACTCTCAGATCCTGCCTCTTGCTTGCCTTGCTAGTTGTTGATTTTATTCATTTCCTCCTACTCTGTTTCCCAGCCACAAAGCTAATGGAAGGGATCTTGAGCAAGTTGGTCAGGCAGAATGCCAGGAGGAAATATCTTCTTCTGAGCAGTGGCCAGAGCTGCATCTCTGACTTCACCCCCTTTTTACTCTGGCCTTGCCAACTGTATAGCTGTATGGAACATGAGTTGAGAAAAAAGAATCACAAACTCATGAACAAATGCATATAACAATCCAATAATGGGGGGAAATCCAGGAAAAACAAAAATATAAATTTAGCAAAAATTCTTCCTCCAACTCCACAAATAGGTCACAAGTTAGGATTCTAGCAGTCCTCTTGCCCTGTGCCTTCTGAGAGAGTGCAATTCAATTAGATGCATGCTGTGTTAAACCTACCTCAGGTTGGACTCAAATAGCATCCAGTCTGGTCTGGATTAAATTTCAGCTTGTTCACTCTCAGCTAGGTTATCACTTATAGCAAGCACTGGTTCCGGACCTGTACTACTTCCACAGGACTGAATGAAAAAATAGAGATGTCATAATAGCAACATACCCCAAATCTCTGGACACCTTCCCTCTGGAACACCATGGAATTGTTATGCATCAAATGAGAGAGAATGGAAATCTACAGCACTTTGCAAACCAAAGGGCACAGTGAGGAACAACTGGTATTCAGTATCACCATCAGCAACTGATCCTCTAGATAGGTCCTGAACAATGGCAAAAATAAAATACATCAAAACTAGTCCCATGAATGAAATTCAGGAGGATTCACAAGACATGTTGAGAATCATAGGTAACTGGAATGCAAAAGTAGGGAATAAGCAGAATGGAAAGTTGTGGTAAAATTTGGCCCAAGGATCAGAAACGAAGCAGGAGAATGATCTATAGCATTCCATGAAGTCAACAATCTGTTCATTGCAAATGCATACTTAACGCAGCCAATCAGAAGATTGCACGCATGGACACAATCGAAGGGCCAACAGAAATCAAATAGTCTATGTAACTGAAAGTAGAAGATGGAGAGGTTGTACTCTCACTGCCAAAACATGATCTGGAGCAAATTCTGGTTGTGACTATAAATTATTAATATTAAGAATCAGAGTAAAGCTGAAAAAGATCATTAACAGATGCGTAGTGCCAAAATTCAGCTTCGGTCCACCTAAAGAACATGTTTGCATAATTGAACTCATTTGACCATGAATCAGAAGAACTGTATAGTGAAACCAGAGATAATAGTAGGGAAGGATGCAAGAGGCAATTCCTGTGGCAAAAAGAGAAAAAAAAACTCTAGACGGATGACAAAAGAAACACTCAAAATTGTTATGGACAGGTGAGAAGCAAAAGGTGACAGAAATAGTGTCAGAATCCTGAATATAACTTTTCAATTACTGTCACAGAGAGACAAAAAGAATTAAAAGAGAACAAGAGGAAAAAACAAGAGACCTCTTCTAAAAGATCCAAGAAATGAAAGGGAAATTCAAACCTAGATTAGGAATACTGAAAGACCAACAGAGGAACATATTGTCTGACCAGGATGAAGTAAAAAGAAGGTGGAAACAATAGACCAATTTATACAACAGAGATCAAGGGAGGACAGGCTCCTTAGAAGAAAAAATCCTATGAGGAAGAACCTGCAATATTGGAAAGTGAAGTAAAAGCTGCTCTGAAAGCACTCGAAAGGAGCATAGCACCTGGAGCAGATAGGATACCGATAGAACTATCCCAAGCTGTAGAGACTGAATCAGTTCCGATCCTAATAGAAGCATGCCAACAAATACAGAAAAAACTCAATGGTCCACATACTGGAAATGTTCAATATATATTCCACTTCCCCCGAAAGGTAAGGCAAAAGAGTGCAGCATATCGAGGACCATTGCACTAATCTCCCATGTAAGCAAATTGATGCTCAGGAAGTTGCAAGAAAAAAATTTATCCTATATAGCATGAGAAATGTCTGAACTTCAAAAAAGAAGAGACTCAAGATATTGCCAAATATATGCTGGCTACTGGAGCACACCAAAGAATTTCAAAAGGTAAGTCTATACCCTACAGCAAAGCCTATGGCCATGTGGATCACAAGAAGCTATGGATGGCTCTGAAAGAAATGAGTGAGCTCCAGCATTAATTGTCCTACTGCATAACCAGTCTCATGGACAAGAAGTTACTGTTAGGATATGATATGGAGAAATAAGCAAAAGCATCAGGCCAGGGTGTATTCTGCATGCAGAGCATGACATATGGAAAACTGGATTCAGATCAGAGGAAGAATGAGTCAAAATTGGTAGAAGGTACATCAATAATTATCATTATATTATCATTATTTATGTATGTATTTATGTATTCTTTGTCAGCCGCCCCGAGGCTTTGTTGCGATGGGGGCAGCATAGAAATGTTTTAAATAAATAAATAATAAATAAATAATTTAAGATCTGGAAATGATACCATACTACTGGCAGAAAGCTGCATGGAATTGAATTTACTCCTGATGAAAGCGAAAGAAGAAAGTGCAAAAGCAGCAGCTGAACATTAAGAAAATTAAAATCATTGCTACAGAAGAATTACACAACTTTAAGGTCAACAATGAAGATATTGAAGTTGTGGAAAACATTCTGCATGTGTTGGTTCAGTGATCCGTTCAAACAGTTTGCAGCCAAGAAATCTGAAGAAGACTGAAACTTGGAAGGGCAGCAAAGAAAAAACTAGAAAATATCATAAAGTCTAAGGATGTTTCACTGAGGACCATGGCCAAGTTCATGCACACAATTGTATTCCTAGTCACTACATATTGGTATAAAAACTGGACAGTGTAGAAAGTTGACAGGAAGAAAATTAATGATTTTAAAACATAGTGCTGAAGGAGAACTTTGCAAATACCCGGACTGACAGAAAGATGAACAAATGGGTCCTAGATTAAATCAAGCTGGAACTTTCCCTGCAAGGAAAAATGACAAAACTGAAGCTGTTGAGCTTTGTGCACATCATAAGGCAAGACTCTCTGGAGAAGAGAATCATGCTAGGGAAAGTCAAAGGCATAAGAAGAAGGGGAAGATCAACTATAAGATGGATTGATTTCATAAAGGTAGCCAAAGCCTTACAAGAGCTGAGCAGGAGTATTAAGAACGGGACATTTTGGAGGGCATGAATTCATAGGGTCACTGTAAGTCAGAGAGAACTTAATGGCACATAACAAGAACAGCTGAACGTAATGGTACCAGAAGTTATGAAGAACCAAAAAGACTGTCCATTTCCTAGTGCAGGTCATCAATCTAGGCAACCAAATCGATCTTCAGACTGGGTCAGAAGGCCACTGTATTCTGATAGGGCCTCTCAATTAGCTCATCACGGATGATTACAGGATGTTCAAGCCTGTTGTTCATGCCAGTATTAACGTATCCATGAAATACAGTAATGGTTGGATTACTGTATGTGTTCTATGTATGGCTGCCTTAGAAGAGTATTTGAACATTTCTGCTGGGTCAGAATATTGCAGCTAGATTGGGTATTGGGAACATGCAATTCCTATCTTACACCACCTACTTTATAGAAGCATAGCTAAAGTAGAAATGGAGGTAGAGATTCCCTGCAGCAACTTCCCAGTCTCTGCCCAAACAAATATTTTCATTTTCCCTTTTACTAGTAAGCATAGCATGTCTGTTCTGGCATTTACCGGTTGCTTCTCTTCTGATAGTTAATGCTTCTGAACAGAACCTAGGTGCAAACACTCAATCATTTCTCTTCCCCAGTTGTTAATGACCACATCTCTTGCCCTCTCTTTTCTCCCATTCCAGGTCCAAATTGTGCATGTTTATCAGCCACCAGACAGTGCATTGGGGACTACTGACCTTATATGTGCATTCCTCCTCCTACAAGCAATCAGAAGACTGAATTCAGTGGCATCTAAATGTGTTGGAAGGTGAATTGCCCCAGCTAATCATTCCTGCATTTTTGAACTGATCAGCTGAACCCCCTTGCCTAGTGGTAGATATTAGCACTGTCTTCCTTTATACTAACGCACACGTTTATTTCACGTGTGCAAGAGTATAACTCCCACTGGTTAACTGAGAGATGAGAGAGGTACATGCGGAGAGTTTGCTTTTGTCTGCCTGGGTCCCAATCCAGAAATACCAGAAGGGAGACAGCAGGTAGGCTGGCTTGGTTTTTTACATTTGTGTGTAGGAGCTCCATAACTTCATGCTATATTTTAGATTTTAAAACTTTCCCCTCTTCGTTGGATTCCTTTGAAGAAAGGCAGAAAGGTGGATTTTCAGTGCTCAAAACATGGTGCCCTTGATTATTCCTGATTATTCCAGTCCTTACCTGTGATTGTACATTTATAAACTGGTAAACCGGACTTGTGTCACTTCTCACTGTTACTTCTGAGGAATCATGGGAAAGGGTGGCTGTGGGGGTGTTCATGTGAAGAGGTGGATTTTGAATGCTCAGGATGTGTTGCCTCTGCCTGCTTCTCAATAATCCAGTCCTTCTTTCTTTTGAGTGTACATTCACAAAGTGGATTTGTGTACTTTCTTCTGTTTTTCACCAATACTTCTGAAAAAGGTTGTAGGGGTACTTATGTAAAGAGTGGTACTTTGATTCTGTGCCATGGCTTGCTGGTGGGGTAGGACAATCTGAGATCAAAGGAGTGTTTGTTGGTTGGTTTGTTGTTGCTGTGTGAGTCAGATTCACCACCTCTGCATTACACTCCTGGAATTAAAGTTTTCTTGCTTGCTTTGGTTTCCCTTTTCTATGTGATATGTTGTTGCTATATCTGACTAATGTGAGTACTTTGGTGTGTTGGTGGACTCTTACCTGAACTACTCTTTGCAATCATGATTGCTATTTCCTCTTGTATCTGCTGGGTTAAAGACTGCTCTTCTGTGTTATATCCTATAGAGTCCTACACTGCCCACACTCCTGTAGGCCTGATCTTATTATGACCTTCCTCAATTTCTCTTGTGTTTCCCTTTTCTTTAAGATGCATTGCTATTCTACCAGCACTGGAGGCTGATCGCTCCAATGTCAGTACTGTGTTGTAGACACTCTGTACTAGGTTGGACTTTTAAAGAGCTATCCATGGTGCTGAACCCTATGCTCAAGTAGGTTCAGTGCAGTGCAGTGCATTGCATTGCACTAAAACCCAGAGTGGATACACTGTCCTATTGACACTGGAGCCAGCAGTTTCCACAGTGTGACGGGCAGAGGAGTGATTTAGTGTTATGTTGGGATCAGATCCAAACTCTCCTTTATTGCAATCATAGTATCCCTCCTATGTTTGGAGGTACAATCTTATTCATTTCTCTGGAGAATAGGGGTAGCTATAGCAGACCTCATCTTGCTGCACAGAACCAAGTGTGACAGTACCTAACCCTTCTGAACCAGAGTAAATCACTATTCTCCATTTAGTTAATTGCAATGTATTGCTTAAGTGTACTTCGACCTTGCAAGGGAGGAGATGTGGAAGTTAACTAGATAGAATTGATACTGCCTCTGGTGAGTGACCATCACCTTTCAAACACCATAGGCACCAGCTGCCATTTCTTCACTGTGTACCAGTTCATATCTGGCCTATAAAGCCCTATATTTCTTTGGCCTGGGTAATTGGAAAAATGGAATTTTGTTAAATGAGTCTGCTTAAGTTCTAATATCTTCAGCAGAGACCCTTCTCTCATTCCAATCATCCGCTGAAGTACATTTAGCAGGAACCTAACAGGGCCTTTTCAGCAGCTACTCCAAGGTTCTGGAACACTTTGTCAAAGGAGCACCTCTGTGATGACAGTTAAAGACATTAATAATTAGACTGGTCATTGGCCTCCCAGCATCTTTATTGTTGCTATGAATGTTCAACTGTTTCTGCTTTTATTGATGCATGTTATTGGCTTGTTTTAAATATTGTTTTGTTTTAAGAGAAGTTACATTTTAAGAGAAGTTAAATTTTAACAATAAAAATTTATTGTTAAATTTTAAGACAAGTTAAAGTACTATTGTTATCTACCTTGAGAGAAAGGTGGCATGCAAATAGCAAGCTTAAAATGGGAATTAAGAATGCCTCAGAGACTTCTTGGACAGCATGGCAGCCTCTGTGGTATTTTAGGATGGCCAGGTGTCCTCTTTTACCAGGGACAGTCCTTGATTTGAAAGGCTGCCAGAAAACCAACCTGTATCTGAAGGGTTGTCCTACCCAATTCCACTTGAAAGAGGATAAACCATAAGAATTGCTGTCAATCAGCACTCGATATCTGGACAGCAAGTTGTCACCATGTTCCACAGTATGGCGACATATTCTCTATTTCTATTTAAATTATAATAATTATTTCTAAATTCACATCAAGCCATTTAAATTAGCATATACAGGGAGTCGATGACAGCTTACCATTTATTGTTGAGCAATTAAAATAACAACATGAAATTCAAGTGTGTTTCACATAGGTGATCTTCCATAATTATATTTCTGTCCTATGAAGAGAAAGATCACAGACTGAAGAAGAAAACCACTAAAACTTAAGGGCCTTGTCTATGCATTTAGAACTTTCAGATGTAACAAATCCAATGAAAGTCAAAATGCATCAAAATGTACCAGGATTTTAATGTTATGTTTACAGTTTACCTACAGTTTTACCTTCCAAATATGCATACAATCATGTTAAAAAGAGAATAAAAACAACATTAGAAGGAACAGAATGATAGCACAAAAAGTACAATCAGTAAAAGATCCCAGTAACATTGACCAGTCAGGGGAAACAAATTCATCTGCATTTAAGGCTCATCCATACAAGATGGTTTTCACCAGTATTCAAGGGAAGTTAGTAGAGATCTGTTTTCCAGGGCAGTGCTTTCCGGCACAGAGGCATCATGACAGAGAAGGTCCTTTTCCTCTTATCACCCACATTTCCAATAGTGGTGGACGCCACCATGCACAACCTCTCAGACAGATCTCAAGAGCATACTCTATCATATGGGAGCAGAAGGCCCCTTCAGTATCCTGGTTCCAGACCAACTAAAGCCTTTAAAAGCATTCACTAGTCAGGACTCTGAATTGGGATGGGAAGCACATTAGGCCAATGGAAATCTAACGGCAACACAGTCATATGCTTTGCATTTCACGTCCAGTTGCACACTGCTGACAATGAATGAGGCTCCTTCAGGATGGCTTTGGCTGGCCTAATTGGCTCCGATCTCCCAGCAACCACAACAGGTGCCTGTATATTTTCCCTCTTATTGGCTAAGATTAAACACTAAATACGGAACACCTTTGCTCTTTCTCTTGCGTCAGGTCACTGTACGGTTATTTGGGAACCTATTCTGCATTCCAAAGAGGACTATGCCAAACAGAATTGATCACAAATGAAACAGAGATGAGTCAAGAGTCTGAATTACCCTATTTTTCAAATCAATCCCTTCAAGTCTATTAAAAAGCATGAGACTGGACTGGACTTTGTTGAGAGGTGATTTGTCATTTTAGTGTAAGAGGCGCAAGCACAACAACTACAACAGCTGGAAAAAATTATTTATTTATTTAGAATATTTATATGCCGTCCTTTCACAGAACCTCAGGACAGCTTACATAAATAGGGATGCCAACCTTTTTTCTGACACAGCTCCTCTGCCTTCAACAAGCAGAATTTCAGCAGGTAAAGCTTTTTACAAGGTTGCATCTACATACCGGGGGAAATTTCACTGGCTCAATTTCAGCTTGTCACACACCTTGTAAAGGCGCAAGAGGCCTGCCAAGTGAAAGACTTGGCAACCAAAGTAAGAACATTTGGCATTAATGACAAATCTGGCTTTACTTTCCTAAAATATTTATTTCACAGGCTCTGGTGTATTCACAGTCATTATCTCTTGACTCAGATTAATACATAGTTGGCTTGCACACTTCTGGTAGGACTGACAGATAGATGGATGTGGGAGTAACACGATGACATCTGGAAAGCCAGTTGATGGTCAGTTAAGCTGTTCCATTTCAGTAATTGAGAAAGAAAGTGCTTTTCTAAGATTGTTTATTTTCTCTCTCTCCCTGAAGTGATATGTTCCATTTGGCTCTTTAATGCAGGGTGGGTTTTTTTTCACTCAAGAAATACAGGTCAGCATTCCAGCCATCTGATTCCTAGGCAGTATTTAAGAGAATTTGCTTACTCTAGACAGAAATACTGCAGAGAAGAAAAAGATAATAATGATCCTATCAGGGGAAAACAGGTGCTGTGGTCACCATATCAAGGTCGCTAGCATTTTTTTTAACTGTTCTGAAAATTAACAGGAACTTTCTCCTACCAAGAGGTTGGTGACTTGTCAGCCGAATGCACCCAGGCCACAACTCCCTGTATTTCTTATTAAGTGTACACTAGCCTTGAACGTAAGCTCCCTATCAGTCTCCCACGGTCAGAAGTGCAATCTGTTCCATAATCCCAAACAGTGATGGGAGAGTGAGAGATGAACTCTAACGTGTCAATGCATGGAACTCCGAATGTCAGTGAATCGAAAGGCTAAACTGAAATGACAAGATGATTGGCATACAGTATGGAAAAAGGCACCTGCCTACTAGGGTTACACCTAAGGAAAAACAGGCCACAATTTTGTTTGACAGCTGTTGAGTTCCAAAAATACTGGCATTCTTTGTATGTTAGAAGATGGAGCCTGGGTGGCCTAGGACAGTATGTGGCAGGTTAGCATGATCCTGAGAGAAGCAGGGGCTTCATCCGATTGGCTGTGAGTAGGACATAGCAAATCTGGCCAGGGGAAAAGATGGTAGCAAAAAAGACTTTCTTGGGTTGCTTTTACTGTCACTCACTTTTCCGAGTCATGATACGTTTTGGCTGTCAATACCTGACAAATTATGTAAGTCACACTAGTGAATGCAGCTCCCATTTTCTAGAACATGTATCAATTACTGAAAATAGGATAAAAATACATAGCAACCCAAACAAGAATTGCTGATACAAGGGAAAGCATTTGGTAAGCATCTGGGCTCTGGCCCTTCTTACAAAAACTGATGATCACACAGTATAGATCTCTTGTCTTGCATATGTTAAGCTGCCGTGCCAACCCTTTACATTTGCAGCTTTTTGCTTCCCCTAACACAAGGCAGTTTGCTGCATTTGGTAGTTTTTATTTCTTCTTGATGTTCTGTGTGACAATAACTTCCTGAAAGCAGTAAGATGCATGCACAATGTTTTGCATTGGTTTATATTTCTTCAGGGAGCATGCTACAGTCCCAGTTCTGTTGTTCACTATAAACTCAGGTCCAAACTAGGAGTGATAGGCACATCTTTTTTCAGCTATCTTGGGATGAAAATAGAATTGCAGGAATGGGAGAGTCCCTGGTTTTTGTTGAAATGAAAACAGATATAATCTTTGCCTTCTCCACTGCAAAAATCACCCCCCTGTTCAGCTATTTATAGTCATGGAATAACTAGCTTATTTTTTAAAGAACAGTCGTGCACTTTCAGAATTGGTTTCTGAATTTGCATGCAGTCTGCTTCTTTCCCTATTCCCTTTTTGCCCCTTCTGTGTTTTGTCTTTTAGACATGCAACAACTATCCTGTTTTTTTAAAATCTCTTTCCAATGCTTAGTAAATTGCACGTGCTAAATAAATATATAGCATCATAGCTGTAAGACTTAGAATTTTCCACATTTTTAAAATAAAAACAGAGGTTTGGAAGCATGTTTTTTCTCCCAGAAATCAATACACATACACAGGCCTCATTGACTAAAAATACTGCTAACTTTTCTTCACAACTGAAAAATCACACAATGTCTGAGTTGTCTGAACCTAGTCATAGTATTTCAGTGTGGAAAGTTTGGTCCTTAGAAACCATGGCAGGAAACAATGCTTTGTTCTACGTTTATCTGTAGCTGAGTCATTTGAACCAGGATTGTGGTTTCCACGATCCTGGTATGCAACTACCACCTAGTCCTCTGGAAAGAGTGGCAACTGGAGGAGCTGCTCCAGCCATCCAGCTTCTAAATATGAACTAATGAAAACTAGGTGACATAGGCAGGGAATTATGCACCTTAGGATGTCAGGCACAGTGGCTGACCAGCTACATGCCAACAGTGGGAGGACTGAATGGGAAGGATGGAAACCAGGATAAAGTAGAAACCACTTGATTGCCAGGTAGATCATGGTAAAAGAACCTGGTAACCACATAGGGTTACTTGTTACCTTGTGGAAATGTAGGCACCCTGTGTGCGTGTGCACATGCTCCCTGGGTTGTTTCTATTTAATTGAAAGTGAATGGGAGAGGTTACAATCTAGATCAGGACGACTGTGCGTTGAGAACCTGTATTTGGCTGTAAATAAAACAGGGTGGGGGAGCCACAGGATTATGTTGTGCAGTATCGGTATAATGCTGAACTTTTTCTTCATGTATCATCAGGGTTGTTTTTTCAATGTTTCCAAAATCAAAATGAGTATGTCTTTGTTTCTATCTTTCATTTTTTGGTAGATACACCTCAAGCCGATTTCAAGCTGACTGAACTTCTGGATTCCTTTTTTTATTTTCAATGAGACTGCTTCCCAGCAGGGTTCAAATATGAACAGAATGTTTCTTTTCCATACGGTGGGCCTGGGGATCATTGGTATTACTTCATTCATTTGTTAAAAACATGAAAGGCAGGAACAGACTAGTTTCTCAGAAAACAATGGACAGAATAGCTGCACATGCCGCCTCATATTTTGGGTTCCACAAGCACTGGAGACTTCTTAATGAAAACTGACCACGACCTACTGAAAGGTAAAATGCTCTCCCGCCAGATTCCCATCCCATCTTATAGTTGCCATAAAGCTACAAATGAACCCTAAACTTGGGCCTGAAAAGGTGACATGCTTGTTTAAACAAAGAGGTCTTTTGAGTAATCATCTCACAAATTATACACACAGTCACAAAATTCTGCAATGTATTTGGTGACTGGCAAGGTAAGAGTGTGTGCGTGTGGGTGGGTGGGTGGGTGTGCATGCATAAAAGACAGTCACAAGAAAATCTCAAAAGTTAAGTTTAATTGATTCAAATAGGATCACATGCCCACTTAAATTTACCTGAGAACAATTGATACTAGTTACTGTAGGTCTAATGAAATTTATTACAAATCCAACCTGATTATTCATGTTAAAGTAATTAAAGCGTTCAAAAATTCTTAGGCACTGATAATGACCTTGTACTGAGTGTTGAAGTGGTTTATTCCCAATTGGCAAAACTTCTCAGTTTGTGGCTATGCTTTCTTAACAGCTTGATGCTTCACTTCAGTGCTCATCTAAAGATGGTATGTGAGTGAAAGATGATAGTAAATAACATACTGTAGTGGGGTGAGCCATAACATCCCACATAACAAAAACGCTAGTCTGCAACAGACAGATGCACACAGATTGTGATGAAGAGGTCTTTTGCTCACCAAAACAAGATACACAAACGTTCCACTAACTAACATGATAACAACTCTGCTACCATGGATAGAACTGTTTCATTTAGCTATCAGTCACAGAATATCTTGGCTGTATTACATCAATCAACCAAGGAACAGAAAGCAGTAGCTGTAATTTAAAATCATCACAAAAGAACAGGCAAACAGGTAAAGGTATACCTTACAATATGGCTACCATTTCTACCTGTACAGATGTTGTAGGGCTAATATGCAAATTTGATATGAAATGTTACCATACCAATGTCTACTCAGAAGTGGGGAGAACACTAGTTAAGTCTGGATTGCAGCAACAGACTTAATTACCATATTAGAAGTCACTGCCACATTAAGGGATCCAATGCACTATTAACTGAAATTCCTTCACTGAAACCATTTACATTCCCACTGATGAACCTATTCCTGAAACTGAGTCCTTAAAGTAGTCAATAATCTCGGGTTTGTAGTTAACTCTGCCTGTAGTCTTTCATTAAAAGGTGGTTCCCTGCATGATAAAAGAAACAAAACTGACAGTGGACCCCTGAATGGGTTGCCTAGTCTACTTGAATATCTCTAATTTGCATGTAAACACACAAAATTGAGGGTATTGGGTAAAAATCTCTTATGTTGGAAAAGGAAAAAATACAATGTTTGAAAAATGTTTGACTTTAACAAGAGGCCAAAGATAGACACATCTCATGAAGCGATACTGGTACTGAAATGTTTCAAATTTGAGTTCACATAGTGCCTGCATTATCATCAGCCCCCATAGCTGGAAATCAATCCCAGCAGGCACTGCTCCTGCCTGCATTGCCTTTTTCTCCCTCACTGGCCCACACAGGTCCCTGGGCATGACCTCAGTCAACTCAGAAAAGCAACCACTCACTCACTAGAGTAGCACTGTTGTTCTCCAATAGAGTAGCACTCCTTGTTGCTGCCCTGCTCTCACCAACAGAGAAGCACACCCACCGCTCCTGCCCTCCCTTGCTGCACATGTGCCCACACTCCCGTGTGCAAGATTTGCACATGCTGCCAGGGGCTGCCTCACTCTTCAGCCTGGCACACTGGGGGCATCAACGTGGGCATCCATGCTAGGGACAGAGGGAATCTGTCCTGCCAGACTCACTTTCCCAAGACAGTGCATGTGGGCATCTGACTGGGAGAGTTTTCCAGCAACTTTCCTGGGAAGGTACCAGAGCTTCTGTGCATGAAGAGAGGGCAACCAAGTACTGCTCCAGTACAGTGCAGTGACCAGGCAAGAGGGGCAGGCATGGCCGTCCCCATGGTCACTGCTGCTGGAGGTACCAGAGCATGATGCCCTGCTACTGTCAAAATTCTGAAACTGCAGGTGGACATCCAAAGACAGTGTGTAGAAAAAGCAGGGAGCAGCCAATCAGAGCTGGTAGACATACCTGGAAGGCAGCAAGCAAAGGTAGGAGTGGCTGCCACAGTCACTATTTGCATTGGACACTATGGAAGTTCCATGGAAACCACATGGAAGCATGGTTTCTGGGCTCAGATGTAAAAATAAGCCATGGTGAAGGGTAGAAACCATAGAACTGACCATTATTCCTCCGTGTGGTTCCATGGAAACCAACCTTACCACACTTGACCATGGTTGCTGGCCTGTGGTTTCTACCATGGCTTGTTATGTCTGAACCTGGCCAGTGAAGACAATGACTTGTTTTGTTTTGTTAGGACAGGCTCTGTAGCTCACACGATCTACAGAAAGAGACATACAGCCCTGTTTGTTCCATGTGTTGCTGCTCAATTGGAGGCCAGTATGTGTCTCCATTTCCTGCTTAATGCCACCTCAATTCCCAATCACAGCAACTGGAATGAACAAAGACTCTCAAATGTAAGACAGTCCATTGCAGCTATTCTTATTCCTACCAGGCAGGTTATTCAAGGAAAATCAACTCCATTTCCTCCCAGATCGCATCTGCATTAGTCCTTCCAGGAAGGTGGGAACACTACAACTGCGTAAGTGCGTCATAAAGCAATAATTTGCTTGTATGGGAATGCAAGCATACAGATTACTAGAAGACTGCACAATCTATCAGAAAGTTCTCCTGCTCAAGCCCCACTGAAATGGTGGTTGCACATAAGCATACTAGTACTATGCTCTTGTGCTGCTCACTTTCATTTCAGGGAGGTTCACACTTGGCGTATGCTGAATATATCAAGTGAATTAGGCAGAACATTTTGGAAACGAAACAGAACAGTCAAGTCCTGTTCACTTGAAATGGTGTGGGCGCTGTTTGTACATGAGACTGGTATGTGTAAAATGATAACCACACAGGTATGCCATGACAACACTGAGCTGAACCAGGCTAGCTAGTAACAATGAAAATAAAGTGAGAAAACTCAACGCCACCCAAAATTTGGAGTTACGTTACATAATACAATTTTTGACTATCCACAAAATCCCTTCAAAGGTTACAACTGAACATACAACTGTGGCAGAATGTATAGCAGGAAAAAGCTACAAGGTTAATATTTTGGGAATTGAGTTTATAATGAATGATTTAAAAAAAATCAAAATACAACAAAGCTGCAGTACTTCCGACATTGGACAGCATCCAAGCAGTGCTACTTACTTTACCAAGCTGCTATAATTTCTAAACTGGATTTTTTGCCTGTTGGAATGCCACCATCTTCCTCCCTCCCACACACATTCACTCACTCACACAGTATCATTTACTCAATTTAAGCCTGAAAAGCAGGTCTTGGCATTCACCAATAGTTTAAAGGTAATTTATTGAAATCCTTCACAGTATGAAAGGCATGTATTAACTCCATACACACACAAATTTAGTTTAAAATTATCCTAAATCTGAGATGCTTGTTATAGGTATAATCCAGCAGGAATGTCTCTGGCACAAGTTCCATTAAAATGAGTGAGAGCTATGCAATAGCAGAACTGTGCACTTGCACATCTCCCATTCAGTCTCAGGGCAAGCATGTCTCACAGATCATTTACATCTATTTTTGTTTGCTCATTAACTGCATTGTATGATATAGCCCTGATAAAGCTTTGCACATCATAAGCAGCAAAGGTTTCCCATAATCTAATTGCTGAGGCCTCTTTCAGATAAATTGCACTTTTCCACAATAGGAACAACTTCTTCATTCACTACTGGTGAATCTTTTTCATAATTCTTTCCTTTTCTCAGAGCCTTCAAACACTTATCAAGTCTTTTTAAGAACACATCCACATCTTCTTTTGTCACTCCAATAGCTGAAGCAGCATTGAGGTATGCACAGTGATACTCATTGGAATGGGACATGAAGCCTTTGAATGTATAGCCACTCACTGTTTGCAGGCTCCCAGGAGAAACCACCCTAAAGGAAACAAAACTAAGTTAAGCACACAAATTGTTCTGGGAAACACACAGAACAAATTAACTATAACAAGCTAGGGCTAATTAGCAGCAAATAAAATCAACTAAGGTTGGGGACGAGTTCCACTGAAACCAGTGGGGATCTCACTTCTTTGGGGATCAATCTGGAGATTTCTATTGCTTATAGAACTTTAGCTTTAGGGGCCAGTTTGCATGACAAGGCATCCCAGCTTGAGCTCATTTATCCACAAGGAGCTGCAGCATGTGCTGGCCATATTATGAAGATGCAAGCCCAAACCAGAGGTTGTTGGGTTTGTTGTTTTGTGCAAACCAGGGTAGCAGGTTATACACTAAAACAGACCATTGGTTTTGCAGCGGTTGTTTAATCATCAAATAACCCCCTCAACTTGAGTTCACACAAAATGACATGACAAGCTCTGGTGACCCCAGGCCAGGGCTTGGATATTCATAAAAACAGAGGTTAATTAACCAATCCACTGCAGGCTGTCATGTTATCAAAAGCAGCTCAATGTATTCCTGAATCCAAGATGTTAATGCAAACACTCACCTTGCTCCAGAAACTTGCCTGGTGAAAAGCATCGATCCAAGTTGGGTAATGGCAGCACCAGTCTGATCATCTAGCTCTTTGAGTGACATTGCTGAAAAAGCAAGTAGCTGTGTTGCCATAAATTATAATAAAATTATTTCCAACAGTAAAAAAGACAGGTTTTACAGCGGCAAGTCAAAGTTTAGGAAAAGTTATTTAAAATAAAGCCCTTTGGGGAAAACATGAAAAATCAAAGGTAAATACAATAGACCTTTTTAAAGTTGTAGCATTTCAGATTTTAATACAGCATGACCCCTGCAGATGTAATGTGCCACTCTCTCAACCTATAATTGAGAGACTGAGAGCAAACTATGGGCTTGTGCACCCTTTCCCCTCCCTTCTCGTGCACCTGATTCAAATTCCACCCACCCTTCCAGCATGGTTCAATATTACATCTGCATCAATGCTAACTATGAGTGCTAGCCCAGATTAGCTTTAACCATGAATGGAAATCAGAGTTTGCAGCTCACTGGCAAACTCTAATTAGGAAGGAACCTAAGAAGTGCTGATCACCATTCACAACAGTGCAGATGCATTCATTAACCATGGTTAAGTCCAACAGAACTGGGGAGAGAGAAACTTATGATAAAGAAAGGAAGAGAGAGATGGTTCAGAGACATGTTATGTGTATCTCAACCTGATCTGTTAATTTTAAAACAGATATGGAATGCTGGCATTTTATTCCTTCCCAAATTAAAACTTGAAAATGTAGAAATTGTTTTGCCCTCCACTCTAGATAGCTCACAACCAAGTATAATTACAAACCAAGTCCTTATACTGGTTTATGTACTATCCCACATAGCAAGGTAACCTAAAAGAGATTAACAAATTGATGTACCAGTTATTTTAAGATGTAGCAGACTTTTGGAAGGAATCTGTTCACTTGTTATGACTTTTCAGCTCTTGTACATATGGGTTGATAAAGCACCAAGTTTCCTGATGCTTACTTTATTTCTGAACCTTGGCAGATCATTAATGAGAGCAAGTTATGTGTGGTTCTTCACCACAAGGTTTCTGCACAATATTTTAAAATATTTTAATGTCACCTTTCTGCACGTAAAAACATTCAAGGCAACTAATAAATGTTAAAATTCAAGTAAGATAGATAGATAGATTTATTTATTTTTCAGTTTACATCCTGCCTTTTTCCTACAAAGGACTCAAGGCAGCTTACATCATTCTCCTCCTCCCTCTTATCCCCACAACAACAACCCTGTGAGGTAGGTTGGGCTGAGAGTCTGTGACTGGCCCAAAGTCACCCAGTTGGCTCCATGGCTGAGCGGGGACTAGAACCCAGATCGTCTGAGTCCCAGTCCCATGCTCTTAACCACTACACCACACTGGCTCTTAATAATAAAAAGATGTTTGGCAAGATTCTGCCACAATTTAATACTAACTGAAAAGGAACGGCATGCCAAACTCATTAAAATTATGACAACAGAAGCAACTGAAAATAAAGGGCTGAAGCTACTATATGAGTTAGGATAGAGTTAACCTATTGGGCAGTATCCAAAGCTGCTAATGGATTTGCGGGACCCACCACTAGTGCCCTAAGAAGCTAGCAGATCCTGCAACTATCAGAAGAAAAATGCCTATTTCTAAAACAGGGAAGGTTGCTGATGCTTGCAGAAAGGAGTTTAATTTCTATTCATTTCTGGAATTATTGTCAGATATTCTAGTTCCTGTGGTGCAAGCCTTGGGATTCAAGAGCACAATGGAAGTGATAGAAGCACAGTGGCAGTAATGGATACTGCCCACAGAGTCCATTACATTAGGAGTCCATTTGGAAAAAATACCCTTCAAATTAATTTGTGCAAATATAAAAGAGACAACACTAAAAATTAACTGATGACACCCAAACTTACATAAATATGTTACCTCACTCAGCAAGTCCAATTTGTTGTAGAAGACATAATGACAAAGGCCCTTTTACTGCATGTATTGGGAATGTTCAGGTTGTAATGCATTTGTGGACCAAACTGTTTTAGGAACTTACTAAGTTCACAAGTTTTGAACTCCTCCATATTTTTGAAACTCCAAACAAATATGTACCGCAGAAGAACATACAATCTTTTTCTGAGTAACAATATACTTGGACATTGCAGAAAACTGGAAATTAGACAGGAATTCTTGAGAAAAAATAGAAACAAATCCTGCAGCCTCTAGCTGTTATGAAAAGTTAGCTAAACAAGTATTTATGGTATGTGGTCTGGCTTTATCAATTACATCAATCATAGTAAAGATGGACTATGTTCTGCCAAAATCTTATGGGACACTCTGGAGACACCTTTTAGATTAAATGGGCACAACTATATACAAAATATAATGCTTAAAATATCTGTATATGCAGATTTACTCATAATAAATGTGATCATGCATACACTTCTTGATATGTTTGTCATATTGTTTATAAAAGTTGATAATGAGATGAGGGAAATAAAAATAAGCTCAGCCAGGTAATAGTTGAAACAGCAGTGTAGTATGAAATACCATAGAAAGAATAGTAGCAGAAAAAAATGAAAAAGAAATGGAAAATCAAAGCCACATAAAGGATCAGGTTCATTTCAAAACATACCCATTCACCACCCACCTCATATGCTTTACAAAAACGAAAATGTTCACACATTTCTGGAAGGCAAGGAGAGAAGGGCTCAATGTATAAGGAAGAATGGGGTTATGCCTGGGTACAAAGACCCCAAAGGCCCTGCACAAACTTAATTACCAGTTTTACCTTACACAACAAAGGTTCTCAGGAACTCATCCAATGTGAACAGGTAGGTTTGTAAGGGAGGGGGCGGTTCACATGATAACTTGATCGCAGCAATTTAGGATTTCAAAAATAAAAAGCAGCAATTTGGATTGGACACAGGAGCAAACTGGGATCCAATAAACTTGATCCAGTATTGAAATAATGTCCTCCCTGCATTGTATTTCCAAATCAATGTGCGTATTAATTGCTGCTTTTCCTTCACATTATACTGTAGGACCTGCTTGGACCCGCAATCACATCATATCAGAAAAAAGCAGCTACAGAACTGTTAGGAAACTGACCCTATATAAACAGCCATTGCTTTATCCCACCACATCTTTCTTCTTGACAAATGCAACTGCCCATCATACTATAATTACCTAAGGAGATAGGATTGTGAGGTGTATCCAGCAGTCTTTCATTGTAGGCTTCTGCTAATTTCTTTACTTCACTTGAAAGATAGGAAAACATTTCCTATGGAGAGAAAAGGTTTTACGGTTTACTGGCTATACTTTAGCAGACCTTTCAGTCACTGAGTGTGCCAAACATTTCCCACTGAATACTTAGATCAGCTAAAACAAAAGCAGCAAAAGCAGAGCTGCACAGTTCAAATGGTGTCAGGTAAACTTGCATCCCAAGGCAGGTAAAACCAAGAAGGAAGAATTCTAATAATGAGGAAATTCATGTTCAAAGAACTTTCCCGGCAAAGTAGTGAAGCAGATAGCTAAGATGATGGATCAGAGATCAGACTTCTGTGTTCTACTCCTGGTCTCCTGGCAGTAAGATCACTATTACAGGCTACCCATCATAAAAGCCAAAGAACAATATATATATCCCTCCTCCCTTTCTCATACATACACTCACATGGATGGAGGATTTGGCACAACTCCCCTCCTCTATATACTTTTGATTAATCCCTTGAGCATGTTTACCAAGGGGAAGCCAAACCAAGCAATTTTTGCATCCGTTAGGCACTTATTACAGGAGTAAAATCAGCTAATTTAAAAGTGGGATATTAAGAATATTAATTAACTGTATGTATGTGGCTGAAGTGATACAGTGAAATGAGAGAAAATGAAAGTGTAAACACCCATGATTTATTAGATGATCTACATTTCAGAATTATTTTTCCCATTTTAATAAGTGCCTAGATAATACAAGTAGCTAGCTAAGCATTTTGCTGCGCAGTAAATTAAAGGCGCCCCGAATCAGGCAATACTTTTTGTGGGGTCAAATCCATATCTAACCTCTATTAGAAAATCTGGCTATTTTGTAAGGAATTTATGAGGACTCCAAACCCAAGACTTATTTAAAAGAAATGTAACTGAACTTCATTGATTTTTCTACATTGCTAGTATTATATTTAACTCAGGACGCAGAAGAATCTTATCATACTAGAAGAGTATTGAACAACTTGCACACTAAAATGTCAGCTAAATTTCCAGGAGAGAAAGTAAAGAGATTTAAAAAACCAAGTGAAACAATGCTTTAGGCAAGACCAGCAGCAAGTTTAAGGGAAAAGCAGAAAATGTTACTTTCAAAACGTACAGCATATGCTGTTGTTTTCCACAACTGATTTTTAACTATTACAACTGAGAGTGGCTTCCAACAATCAGGGGACACTTGCAAATCACAAAGAACAGTATGCCAGTGAAAAGAGAAATCAACAATTTCACATAGGCTTGTGGCACTATGCTCATGGGAGCAGACCCCTGAATTATGTGGTTCCAGGAGCAAGGGAGTATTCTGAGGGGTGGGGAGCAAGGGGAGTGTTTGGCTTGTGCCATTCATGTTTTTCACCTGGTTTGTGGGTGGGTGGCATTTTCCCTTGTGGAGTGTGTAGTTTTGTCTAGCTGAGAATCATCAGTTTGCTTTCTGTGAAATGGGTATTTTGATATGATTTTGCATTTGGGACTCAGAGTTTACTTCTGCCTTATACTCAGTTGCTTGGCCAAGTTATTTCTCACTGAGCCTCATCAGTCTGCATTCTGTGAAATGGGAATGGAGAACTGAATTCAATGGTGTGTCTTGTATTTCAGACTTTAGACTCTACCTCTCCACTGGTTCTTGAGCGAGTTACTTTTCTTTTAGTTTCATCCATTTGCCTTCTGGGGAATAAGTGTTTTGCCACCAGCCATGCCCACTATTGCAGCTGTGTTATGAATGGGCAAGCCACAACAGTAGCTGTTGTGTGAGAGTGCTCACATGTTCTAAAAATTCAGAATATGCCACCCGAGCATACCTTTGTGGTTTTTCTGGGTGGCTGGACATGTTTCAACATGAAGTGCTGGGCTGTAGCAACTATTTTTCTTTTTAAGAATACCTCCGGGACCCTGGTTGAAGTCCCTCCTCAGCTATGAAGCATATTAGCTAGCAAAGAAGTTTCTGGCTGGCAAAAAAGCAGCTGGGGGCAGGAGAATGGTGAGCTATTATTTTTGGAGATGGATGTTACTTTAAGCCATGTCAGGTACCAGCTTCGTTCCCACTTGCTTAATCTGTGTGTGTATGAAAAAAAGAAATATCAGAAAAGTGTTGGAAGACTCCAGCACTTTTGCTGGCTTTCTAAAAGGCAGCCATATACCCTCTTATTACTCAGTGAGGTAGAGAGCATGAAACATGTTTCTTTGCACCATGCAGAGAAGGAAGAAAATCGGTGCTGTACTGTCTGGCTCTGCAGCAAAGATTAACCTCCTCTCTGCAAGATGCTGGCTAGGCTCCTTATTGATATGAGCTCAAATAACCTGCAATAGGATTTGACATGAGAAGGCAAGAAAAGGGAGAAAATTATTCAGATTTCTTTTATAGCCTGGCTTCTTTTTGAGTAGGTGTAGTGGAACCAATATAGAAAAGAGCACTCAATGTCAAGCTATAAATAGCTCCTGCTGAGAACATAATAGCACTGCCTCAGCCTTCATAAAGCAAAAGGCAATAAACCATCACTATTAAATTTTACTATTGAGGAACACGCACATTCAAAGTACACTTTAAAAAAAGGAGGGGTGGTTCTTATTTCTACAACATATCCAATAATAGGAACATATTTACAACATTCAAAGACTTGTGTTTATGAAGCAGAACCACATTTTCAGTTAGCAAATTTGCTTCTTGGTTGAAATTGTTAAATATCTAATGCTTTATTCACTAAAGAGTTCACTACTGAGGAACATATTACATTATGTTTAAAATACATGGACATTCATTGAAGATTTATCATCTGCCCAATAACTGCCAAATTATTTGTGGTTCCCAGCAATTTCTAATATCCCTCAGTAACTTACCATAAAGCAAACCCTCCAATCAAGATCAGTGGTACTAAAATGCAAAGTTGATTTGTTTGATGCCTTTTTGGAGGGCTGGGTGGGGATTGGCACAATAAAATTGATTTAATTTTAAAATGGCAATAAGCCTTTTGTGGAGAATCACAGAGGAATTTCACATCATCTCATACCCAGGCACCACTGTGGCTTTTCTGGGGAGATTACAATAACTTTCAGTTTCCATACAGCCTGATGTTGCTGTCCCACTCAATTGCTGATAAAAGTCACAACTGTCTCCGTTTGTATTAAAAATCAGAAGTGCACTTCATCCTTCTCCCACAAGAGAAAGAATTTCCTGCCCTTGGAAGAGCCTCCTCACTATTTTTCTGCATGAGTCATTCATCTGCCTCTTGTCTAAAAGGTGGCAAACCAAATGCAGTGACTCATGCAGATAAATGGCTAGTCTTCTCTGATGAAGGTAATTCTACCATGTTTTTGCAGAAGGAATAACTGAATGATGTGATTTCTTCTGATGCAGTCCTAACACAATTATACGCACCCTTCCCACCACACACTACCTCCTCAGGAGGAGGAAAAACTAGAACAGTGCCACATTCAGTGAAGTAGAAAGTAGCCTCCTGGGTATATGTGTCTCTGTGTGCGCATATGTGTGCTTCGGTTATGTATTACATATGACATGCTACGGTGCCCTAGTTTACCCTTTAGAAATCACTAACCGATGCTCTGTGTCTTGACATTTCTACAGAAGATGGAAATGAGGAAAATACTGTGATAATGGATCATTTCCAACAATTAATCTGCAGGCTCCAGGATGGATTTTTAAAACTTGTATTACAAGAAACAGCTGAGCAATGGCACAAACGCATCACCCATGAGTGAAAGAGACTTCTATTTTAAGTAACAGCGAGTCACTTTGCTTCTATTTAATTACATCCAAGCTAAGCCTAAGCCTGCAAAAGAAATATTTAAAAATTAAACATGCAAGAGTTGAGAGATGCAAGAATTGAAGTCACATGAATTTGACTAAGGTCCCTTACATCAGCAGATCTTTCACAACACATCAGGGGAAAAAATCAATGATATGGCTTTTGTTGATGTACTGCCACACCAAGTCAATCATTAGAGACTAGCCAAGAGTCCTACAAAGGTACTTCAGTTATAAAAGAAAAAATATGGCTATTGTCATCTTTTTCTCTTCTTGTTACATGCCTTGACTGCATAATAATGTGAAACATTACGCAAAGACTTTGGTTCCTATTCCCTGGTTTCACCAATTCTATAAATAATATATTTGTCTAGCTCCTGATCTCTTCAAATACTCATCTTTTACCCACTGACAACTCTCCAGTTCCCGAATTAGCTAGCCAGGTCAATTTATACATTTTGCAAAATCAGGGTGTATTAATTTTCTGGACTGTACCATTTAAGATAGCAGGTGTGTGCAGGGGAAGGGTTGTAAATTGAACTGCTCTTCTAAAGAAGGAATGCAAAAACCTTGCCTGAGATGTGAAAGCATCACCCTAGTTTTCATTCAAAATTGCTAATTTTCTATGCTCATAGAATCCTTTTTGCTGCATCCATCTATCATGCAATCCCTCTAACTGCCACCCGATAAATGAAGTAAGTTTTTATCAATTGAGACTGTTGAATCAGAATCAGAAGTTGTGCTGAATCAAGTTAGTCACTACTAATGCCATAGATTTTTTAATTACTTGGCTCATTTGACAAAACTTGTCTGCCTGGAATGTTCACATTTGTGTTGATCTTGCATCAATGTATTATGAATTTGCTACTATGTTCAGAACTAATTGTGTGGTTCAGATTATATGCAGTGTCTATCTGAACACAATTTCTACACATGTGAAGACCTGGTTTAATCCTTGAATGAACTCACACATCTATAATTGCTTCTCTTTTTGTCTCCGTCACCACCATAACTTTGATTTCACCATAACTTTGATTTCACAAGGAGGACCTGGAAAGCAATCTTTTTTTGTTCAAATAATGATGATAAGTGAGGACCCATCACATGCAAGTAGGCAATGAGAAAACAAACTACATATTGGAAGATGGACTGTGATATGCACAAAAGCTTATGCTCAAAATGAGACTTCATATTAAAAGTTAAGTCCCATTAAAACTCATAAAATTTATTACTTTATGCGTGAGTAATTAATTTATTTTGAGAAGTTTTCCCATTGCTAGTTGTATGACTGTGCCATGACTAAGACACAAAAAGGTGGTGAATTAGTTCTTAGGCTCCCTAGGATTTTTCAGTAAGATTAAGGGGTTGTTGATGAAGTAGTCCCTCTATAGTTTCAAGAGCATCTCAACACTAACAGTTATTTTCACCAAGCACTACTAGATGTTGCACTGAGACTGCACATATGGTCATATTTGATGATTTTTAGCTAGGGATCAATAAGGGAAATTGTTCCATATTGATCTTGTTAGGTCTTCTGGCAGTCTCATTCATCATGAGGTGATGGCGTCTCAAGCGTTTGACTTGGTGCATTCTTGTAGGAACATTCCCAAGCAATTCTGTTTTGCAGGCAGTGAGGTTGTTGGTGGTTGTATGAAATCTTTAGGACCTTCCCTGCAGGGTCCCAATTCGCAATCCCCTTTTGATGCATGTGTGTATATCAGAGCACGTGGAATAATCAGTGTGCTATCACCCAGCTCTATCTTTCCACCATTCTTGCACAGGTTCAGCACCAGTTGGGTTTTTGATTGCAGTGAAGAACTTAATGCAGACAAACAAACCTGGCAGTAAGCCAAGACAAGGCTGAAAAGAATAATACCTGCCACCTTTGGAAATGCATGGGTAAGGAATCTATTGTCAGATAATTATTAGTTGATGGCTTGAGTAAGTGATATCCTCTCCACCTTTCACTGGGTTGTTCCAAGAATAAAATGGGATAATCTCATATTCAAAAGTCTGAACTCCAAAGAGGACTGACATTGTAGAAGTATGCCAGATACCAAGATAACAAAAACAAACAAAAACATAGTCTCCCCAAGCTTTGGTTGCCAGTACAAGAAACAAAACAAAGTATGTTATAACAGACCAGACCACCACATTTCATGTACACAATGCTCCTATCGCTGATTATAGCAGCTGAAGCTCCATAAGGGGATGTAACATATTTATTAGAGGTTAACATTGTAATTTGCCATCCATTAATTTTAAAATAGTACCTTTCTTTCTTTTAGCAGTTGTTGATACCCTTTTGTGCCCAAGGTCAGCAATGTAATGAGAACATCTAGTGAAGGAGACGCTGATGCTCTTCCTGGGAGAAAAATAACATATAAATAATTACATTTGTTATTGAGGACAATAAGCTATTTGAGTTTCTTTAGGAGCTCTTCCCAAAGAAAAATCAATTTAAAAACTATGTACCTGGGTACATTTTGCTGATCTCCTGTATGAAGGAGTCATTGAAGCCAGCAATGATAGCACCACCTACTGGAACCATAAAATTTTTGTCCAAACTTTGCACAAAGGCATCTATTCTGCCTCTACGTGCTCCCTAAAAAGACAAACAGAATCAAAGCAAGAACCAAGATGATGTGGTCTCCATCAATGCAATAAACTCAGAATCAATCCTTTAAAACCATACAGAACTCATGACCAAAGCAAGTTAGCATTGTCAGCTTTCAAAGATACAAGCCACCAAAAACATTAACCTCACAAGCCTCACTAAAATGAATGGGAGAAGTATCACGCTCATGCACAGCTTACATACATTTCAATGGAACCTTTCCAGGAGACCTTTCCACTAGGTTATGTCATGGTTTCATTACAGAACCACTGTTGCAATTAGCTGTTTGGTAAGGAGAAAAACTAGAAGCAGTCTTTCACAATCTCACCATTTTTCAAGACACATCACAGGATTTCAACTATATAATACTGAGGAAAACAAAAATATGTAAGACCACAGACAATAACCAACCTATTTTACCAAAGGGATAAGCTTTCTGTTAATTGATTTGGATACTTCACTCTAAAGAATGCACATTTTTCTTTTTGGTAAATGTTGGTTAAGGATTCTATCTATATAACCTATCTTTTTATTAAACATAAGCTTAAGAACAAAAGTTGGGCATTTCACAGACACCGTCACAGACTTAGTGCAATATCGGTGCTTAATAAAGGATAGTACATTTTCTTATTCTTAGGAAATCAGCTGTCACTGCATAATAAAGCTCAGATGAACATTAAACACATTGCATCTTTATTCCAGATAGATCTAATAGGGCAATCATACTTGTGCTTACTCAGACACCCTACTTAATTAAATCAGATTTATGCTTTCGAGTGTTTAGAAATGCAGCCTAAAGTAGGGCCTCTGAAACTCTTTGGGAAATGAACATTTTAAAAGAAAATATGTGTTTAATTTATTTTAATATATTTATAACACACCTAATCTCAGGGAATTTTAATCTCTTGCTTCATAAAAACAAAACAAAGAAGGAATAAAATAAGCCAAACTAAAACAGAAGTAAAATAATCCAGCTAAGTTTTTACAAATCAGTAGGAAAGAAAACAGAAATGCCTAAATTAAAATGTTGGTGCCTAAAATTCACCACAAAGAAAGATGTAACCACAGGAAAGCTCTGCTCTTTTGTTCCCCATCTGCAGCACCTTGGTAGGCTGCAAACCATAGTTTCTCTGCAGTTTAACCCTGCCGGCAGAACTCTCCCTTTCAGGAAATTAGACTGGCCCATTCTTTGTTCAATTTAAAAAAAAATTGTTAAAAACTTTTTGTTCTGCTAGAATGAGGAATGTTACTACCTTTTAGTTTTTATGATATGTTCATATTTTCAATATATTAGCTTCTTAATCTTTACAAGTTTTTGTCCTGCTCTTAACTCTGTGATTTGTGATTTTTAAAACGTCTTAAGATTTTAATCCTAACTTTCTTTGGGGATCCTACTTGAGCCAAAAGAAATTTAATTGTTTTTATTTTCTTATTAATATATTGAAAAATCAGAGAATTACCCATCCCATGTCATCAAATCAGCCACCTACAAATAATATATCTTGCCTTGTTTGGACTGAATTTTAGAAATGACATTATTTGTCACATAGTGCTAAATCCTTCTATAGCTGTTTCCCTGTCAACATAACAGATCTTTATTTCCTCAAAACAAAGTGAAATCGTTTAGAATACAAGGTGATCTTTTCGAATATGTAAGCATACATAATTTAAAAAAAGAGCAAGCCAAATAGGAGTGTACATACAACCCAGTGGACTAATGCACTAGTTGTGCAACTCAGGGTTTGTTTGTTTTTTTTGACAAGCCTATCATTAGAAATGATTTATTGTTTCCATTATAGTTGAAGCAGGAAGTTAAATTGTTCCTTACATTTTGAGCATGATGTGTTTAGATGTAATAGTAAAACTTTCCACAATACAAAAGTTATTTTTGGCAATACCTAATAGCCATTTCAACCAAACTTGCAAATATGGGGAGGGTGTGGAAGGGTATAGTTGTCTACCCAGTTTTTTCCTTCTTCTCTACCACCCAACAATCTTTATGTATACCTCACTTCTGGCACTAAGAGCCAGAGGGATGGCGGAAGTGCAGGATTCTTGTCTCACTTTATTTATTTAGAAAGCTTCTATGCTGCCCCATTCGCTGAAGCCTCGAGGCGGCTCACAACTTTCTTACCTGGGGCCAATTCTTAATCTCCCCAACTAGGCAATACCAAATTACAAGACTGTATTACAGAATTCTCTTATCTCCATGCCTTTCCTTGAGCTGTTCAATCTCTTTGGAATTTCATGATCCTGACATAAAGACTTTTCCTGCACTCAGTCCCATCTGAGGCATAAGGCTGGCTCCTTAGAGACCATGGTGTGCAAACTGGGAGTGACTCTGAGGACATACAGTCCTATCACCTTCACTTTTCAGCATTAATCATGGTTTAGTTACAGGTGCACTAAAGCTAGCTGGTTCTCTTGTCAATCAGGACTGAAGTGAATGTACAAACTATGGTTATGAGGGAACCAGAGTTAATGTCAGTTTATAATGAAATCTAAAATATGGTTAACACCAGCAAGGCAATGGAGAGGAGAACTTGCCAAAGGTAGGGGATGATGGAACATGAAGCTGGTCCCTAATTTAGCAAATCATGGCTGGTGCAGAAACACTGTTACTGCATCAGTAGCAGTTAATTCATTCTTTTCATTCATTCAAGCCTTCCTCCCTTGATTCTGCTTTTACCTGATTAGATTATTAGGATTCAAGCAGGGGCTATGTCTTCTTAAATTTTGTGATCTCTGTATTCATAATTGTACAAATGTTTTCAATAATGTATATTATATATTGTACTTCACATGAAAATGAAACTGCTCCATAACACCTGAAATCAGTATGAGTTCACAGGCTGAGGAAGCAGACCAATGTGCAATTTGCCCCCCACCCTAGTATTTCATGTGGAAGATTAGAAACCTTGTCCTTTTTATTAGCCTGGCACAAAAATGACATGTCCATTCTATCTGCTGCTTTAGGGTACACATGAGTACCTTCCACAGCAGTGCAATTGTACAGGGTTACTTGCAGGAAAAGTTTGAAAAATCTTAAAGGAATGGCAAGAGCTGATTCTCACATTTGCAATATGGGTAGACCTTCATCTTCATATGCCATTTTGCATGAAGAGGTGTTTGTTTAGAGTCCCTAACTGAGCAAAAATTACATCAGTGGGCCAGAAATGGCCCTAACATTGGCTTTACTGAATTGTGGACTAAACTTGCTATCTGTTTAGAAAAATAAGGCAGCAATAGCAACAATAAGAAAAAATTACAGATAACTTACATAGCACCATTTTACTGATTAACCTGTCTTTGAATTTTTTTATAATAAATGTGTTATGTAAATCAGCATCATTATATGCTGAGCATTTGAATTGATAGGACGGGGTATAAATGCATGTAATAAAATAAACAAACAAATAAATAAATAAATAGGTGTGTGTGTGTGTGTTTTCACACAAAAGAAAGACTGAGACACATTACCAAAGCTCCCTTTCTACAGAGAACATTCAGCAGCCCCAAGTTAAGAGCATGGCTACTCATTACATCTCTTATGTTAGCCAGGCTCTGATAGCTGAGAAATCTAAAGGCCAAAAAAAGTATTTGTCCTGCTCCTACCATTCCCAGCTGCTAGGAAAACCTAGATAGGAAGCATAGATGAACAAGAGAGAAGAAAAGATGTAGCTCTATGATTTCCCTTGTAAATCTTCAGAATTTTCAACAAACTTGGTTTACACATAATCACTTTTCACCTAATGTGTAGACAGACTAGAAAAGAGAAGTACACCTTCACAATTCAACTTCCTTAAAAATGTTATATTGCCAATAAGTAAGCTGAGAAATTCAGAGTTTGCTGGGAGGCTCAAGTATATCTAAAGAAAGAAGGTCTGCATTTGAAGCAAACATGCATTACCTGCTGAATGAGGTGCATACATTTGGAAGACTGAACTCCATAGGCATTATTGACAATGTGGGGAATGTCATATTTTGCACAGATCTCAGCCAATTCTTCTAGTCTGCAATTGAATAAAATTAAAATTGAGGCAAAGGTTTGTTATGCAAGACTAAAATGGATTGAAAAGAAAAATAATGGAAAGAAAATTTGATTTGCTCTAATAAGGGCATCCCAATCACTGTCCTACAATTTAGTATGAGATAGAAACTCTGACTGGAATTAAAATAACCACCTGAGTTACAAAGGGCTTATGAAATCCCAGTGATATGCTTTGCCTTGGACAAATAATCATCATGCCTTATCAGTAACTGCTTCTGTGATTCTCATGAGTTGCAAAATTGTCGTCAGGGACTGCTGACTATGGAACTAGTTTCACAGTTCTTTGGATGTTGCTTACTGTTGAACAATCACATACTTGGCAGTCTCTACTAGCAAGTAGTTTTTAGAATAAGAACTCACAAGTCTCCAAGTTCCAAAAGTATTTTTGTTTGTTTGGTTCAGTGGCTGAAATAATAGCTGCTACTATTTAGAGATGTTCAGTGGGCAGTATCCTCTTGCACTCATGGGACTACAGGAGTGACTGCTTGTATAATGGGGCTTTTGTGTTTCCAAAAATAACCCCAAATAAGCAAAAACACTCATTTTTGTGATGCAGTAGGCTAACAAAGCTTGAAGAAGGGAGTTCCACTGATTTATTCTAATCTGGAAACTAGCATTCCTAGAGTTATTTTTACAAGTGTGAAAGGTCCATTGCATGAACAGTTGCTCCCACGAGTTCAGCAGACCTGGCAGAGTGGTTCCATTGGCTATCACCCAGTATCTTCTATTAAAAAACAAAACCATTCCTACTCATCCCACTTTCTATCTCAATGGTAGCCAAAGTTATAAAACTTATTTTGAAAATTAAACAGCCAAGGCAGGACAGAGCACAGTAATTTGACAGAACTTTCTAATTTAGGTATTTTCTTTAAAATCACACATACTAATTTGTAGCTAAAACAATTAGAATGTTATGTTTGGAATTAAACAGAACTAACAATACTCCCTAAACAATATGCAATGTAGCATTCACTCCACTTCTGTTTGCAGTACAGAATCTAGGAACTTACAGATTCCCTACAGGGGACAAATGTTAAAGCTTTTCCTACGTAAAGACATCAAGGCTGCATTTTTACACACACTTGACAGAGATTGAGGTTTGAGAGGACCCTGGGCAAAGCACCACTACCAGCTTCAAAACAGCAAACAGGAGCACAGTGGCAGCTGCTGCAACCACTTCATGCAGTGCTGTTCTTTTCAGTCCGAAGCTTAGAGCTGCCTGTTCCTGCTACTGCCTACTGTCTTCCCCATGGGCCAGCTGACCAGACCAGGCTATGGCTGGGATGAATGATAGCATCAGCCCAGCATCAACAGAAGCAGCAGGCAAAGTAGCTGAAGCAGCCACCATCCTTTTAGCCATGGGCATTCGCAGGAAGTAAAGATGACAGTTACAGCCTTGCCTGGCACTTCACATTGCTACCATGTTACATCTAAAAAAAGAAAAATGCAGGTAATGCATGTTAAGAGCCAGGGCTTCTAGTCTCCAGTACTTGCTTGGCTGACCATGCTGGCTGCTGACACTGCGCCTGGGATGCCCCACTAAGCTCACTTGGAAGCAGACATGAGTAAACATGCTTGGGACAGACATCCACACAAAATGGCTTCCCTAAAGAACAGTTCAGATAGGCTGTGCTGACAGCAATTGGGCAGAAGAATACTACTCTGTGACATCCTGTTTGTTTAACCCTCTAAATATGTAGAGTTTGCACAACAGTAAATACAATTCTGGATGTGTTGTGTCCTGTTTATAATGCTTGAAATCAGGATATATTTTTTGCCTCCTATTAATGATTTTACATTGAAGATCAGGCTCAAAGTCAAAATTTTTAATAGGGGGTCATGGATTCATTCATAAAGAATGCAGATTCTAATAATTCTGTACTGCAGTCAGATACAGCTTTAGACCAAGCTATTTTAAGAAATACTTGATACATGTATTTTTTAAAAAAGTCAAATACCCTTAATTTTAATTCACTTTAGCCCATTATACAAAGAATTGCACCACTTGTCACTTAATTCAAACCAACCTAATTTGGCAGTAATTAAAAACATCCTTTTCCCACAGGCTTTGTTAAAAGGAATTGGTATATATTCCAGCAACTAATCCTGATACAGTGAGGTAAGTACTCCATTTTGTAGCAAGTCTTATAGAACTGATGAGAGGGAAGGAGAAGCCCCATCTATAAGAATCATATTATTATTTACATTAGGATTCCAAGCTTGAAAGGTACTAGTTGCAGTAATTAGGTTTCAGAAGAAAGAGCTAGTATGGTGTAGTGAATAACACTGGAATTATCCCAGGAAGACCAAGGAGCAAATCCTCCTTCAGCTAAGAATCTCACCAGGGCAAATGCTATTTTGGGTTGCATTAACAGAAGCATTACTTTCAAAATACATGATGTACCAGTTCGACTATACTCAGCTCTAGTCACCTGGAGTACTGTGTCCAGTTCCGGGTACCTAAGTTTTAAAGGATGTAGAAAAGCTAGAAGGGGTAGAGAGGAAGGCAACAAAGATGCTTCAAGGACTGGAAGCAAAGCCCTACGAAGAAAATTGAGAGAACTGGGCATGTTCAGCCTCTGGAAGAGAAGACGGAGAGGAGAGCGCTCTACAACTACCTTAAAGGTTGTCACAAAGAGGAAGATCTATTCTTGCTCATTCCAGAGTGCAGTACACAGAATAACACTCTCAAGGTAAAATAAACCAGATTTAGACTAGACACCAAGAAGAACTTCCTGACTATCAGAGTAATATTGACGATGGAACCTTTTACCTGAGGCAGTTGTTGGCTCTCCCTTGCTGGAGACATTCAAAAAGTGACTGGACAGTCATCTAAACAGGCTGGTGTAACTTAGTGTCCTGCAATAGCAGGGGGTTGGACCCAATGGAGTTTTGGCGCCTTCTAACTCTACTATTCTTGGAGTCTATGACTGTGGCTGTGTTCAGACATGATGCCAAAATGTGACAAGACAATATTCTGAGAATTTAAAGGCATGAATCTTGTGCTTGCACACACATTCTCTCCCAAAGCGTGGGGAGATTAGTAATTTCTGACTCTTACTGACAGGAAACTATTGGTTAAGCCTTCCTCACAAATGGGTATCAATCCCAACTATAAGCATTCTATACATATCTAACCTGTTATCACCTGGCTAGACACATCCTATTTCAGAAGCCAGTGCAAGACAAGATACAGCAAAGTAACTGAGTACAGAGAAAATGCTTAGGCAATGTGTAATAAGCTAGGGGCTCAGGCAGCGATCACTGGCTTGATGAGACTGGCATACATGGGATGTCCTCACTATATGGACATCATATACTTTTGTTCATGGTTGCAGAAGCTCTGTACATCAAGCCAAATCAAAGTAGGAAGTAGAGCAGAGAGAACCCCGTCCTCCAGGAAGGAAGGAGAAAGATTGGGCATAATCTTACTGAAATGCTACAAGGGTGTTCATATATGAGCATCTGATGGTACAGCTTTCTATGTTATGAAACACAGAAACAACAATGGGCAATGAAGAATCCCTTTTCTTTCTTCCCTTCCTTTTCTCTTTTTTTATAAGTATGCATACCTAATTCACTGCTTATAGCCAAGGATGGATAACTAGCAGCAGCAAACCAGATCCAACCTTCAATGCAAATTTATCTGCTAACAACATTTAAATAAGTTGTGTTAAAAATATTTGCTCAAAAATATTTGCTTTTGGTGGTAAGAGAATAAATGAGCCTTTGAATGTTTTAAATGCAAGCTTTTGCATTCCTATCTCACATGTATCTAGGAACAGCAAGGAACTACTGCCAATCCCCTCAAGAGGATTTTTTTCCAGAAGCATGTTCCCTTCTTGGTCCTCTTTCCTGACCCCAGATCAGTAATTACATACTGGTACTCTGTTTCCTTACAGGTAGTCCTTGTTAATAAGTAATGCCAATGTTATTACTGAAGCAGGGTGTTCATGTGAGGGCCAAATAATTCTGGCTACTGGGCCAGTGCCTGTAGAAAAGTGTATTCTAAGAATATGGAGGTTGGCTATTTCTGGTATACAACAATTTCAGGCCACAATCCAATACAAAAAAAAAATTAAAAACCACTGAAATAAATGAGCTTAAGCACATCAAACATGCTAGCAGACTGTTGAATAACAGCGCAGCCTACATGTCTAAACAGAAGTGAAACACATAAATTCAGTGGTCTTGGTTCCAGGTAAGTATCTATCAGATTGCTGCCTTAGTACAAGAACAAGTGAGCTGATTGAAGATATAGATACTCCAGAGAAATATTCTCATGCAAAATGAAACATTTGGGGGGGGGGGTGAAAACTGTCCCCCTCACCTTCCCTCAACCCTGACCTGGAGAAGCAGTTTAAAAAAATCTTTATAACCAAACAAATATTATTGTAAAAAAACTCCAGCATAAAGTTTTAAGGAAAATGCCATTTCATCTGATACCTACACAAAAATCTTGTAACAAAATCGAAAGATATAAAAAGGTATTTTTTAAAGTTGCAGCAATGGGGGTAATCTTGTTGAAAAGATAAGTGTGTGACCTTCAGGGGCTGACAGCAGTCCTTTAATAAAAAAGGGCCCTTCAAATGCCATTGAATATTTTAAATTCATAGTCTCAGGAATAAGACAGAGCACAACAATATAATGGAAGAAAAAGGTGGTGGCGGCAGCGGAATGAAAGGTAAATTGAAGTGGCCTGAGATCAGGTCATTTTTACTTCTTAGCTGTGATTCAAGTTAGTAAATTTTTCAACTCAGTTTAGACAATGTTTGTGGCGAAGACAGAATTATTAGTCCTGCTATATAACTTTCAACTACATACCTGCACAAATGTATATCAAATCAATAAATCAACATTACATTTAAAATGGAATTTAGACTAGCCGCACTAATTTAAAGTAAAACAGAAAAAATGACCCTGAAGTTTAACTGTTATGTGACTATATTTCTAACTGCAAAGATTCCCAGAGGAACACTGAAACTTCCTGGCAGTACGGTAGCATGGGACAGAATGAGATACAGGGGGACAGAATTCATTGGCTAAGAACTGTAATAGTGGCTAGTGTGGTTCTCTAAGTTGCATTTAATGGCATACCATAGGACACCCATGTTTTATTATCTCAAGTTAGTAAAAGCTTTTGACCACTGCTATGACATGGGAATAGGAAACTGTATTAAGTATGCCAACTTGTAAAACATGTGCCTATGTTCCTAATTGTGTAACTGCAGTGATACTAACATACTTGCATGCATAAAAGAAATTATTTTCAGTATATATCACCTATCATTTTTACCACCATTACTTCAAAGACAATCCAATTTGGAGGATAAAGGTTCTTACTCTGTAACCACAATTGCAGTTCATTAGTTTCTCAATCATCTCTGTCTCCCATTCACAAGCCTGAATGACTTACCCATAAAATCGTAATATGATTCAACCTTGAGTAGAAAAGGAGCGGTGAAATCCCATTATTTAGAGTATTTATTAAACGGAGTCTACTGTGGTACTATACAAATCTTGCTGATGGCCATGGATAAAGTTCAAAAAATGAACTTCAATAGAATTCAAAAAAATCTTTAATTGCTGCTATTTTAACTGTTTAGAATAGCTTAGTGGCACTTCTGGAAAGCTAATCGAATACCAAATATCAAGCAAAGTATTTCAGAAACATTTGTTAACATTAACTCTCCACTCCACTGAGCTCCTGGCTGCGTACACCTTTTGTTTCTAGCAGCTCTCTCCCAGCTTTCATTCCTGGCTAAAATGTCTTCTGCAGGTCTTCTCTTCCTCTTATTCTCTAGACTATGCCCTTTGCTGCTACTCCTCTCCTGATGTTCCCTCAGCCCCTCCTTTCATTAGCTTGATCTGGTCTTCTCTATTTGGCCTTCATCTTTTTTTTAACCCCTTTCAGTCTATCCCATTTTAGAACCTGAGCAACTCAACCAGTGACAGCCAGATACTCTTCTACTTGCCCCATCCCTCTATTTTCCTTTTTAGATTTATATTAGGCTTTTTTCTCACAACAAACTCAAAATGCCGTACACCATTCTCCTCCTCCTGCTTTCAATAACAACACCCCTAACAACAACCCTGTAAGGTAGGTTGAGTTGAGAGTTTGTGACTGGCCCAAGTCACCCAGTTGGCTCCCTGGCCAAGTGGGGACTAGAACCCAGATCACCTGAGTCCCAGTCCTGCATTCTTACCACTACACCACACTGACTCTATGACATTAGGGTAGCTTAGCCAATCACTGTCAGCAGCTACCCCCTTAAACTCGCAATAGATTATAGCTACTGAATATTTATATGTGGATTTATTTACCTGTCAGGTACCCTTGGAGCAAAGCATGAAGTGGTAGAATGAACACAGAGAATATTATCAGCCCCAAGATCCTGGATTTTAGCTTCCACTGCCTTGAGGTCTGTACGCAGCTCATCACCTTCTAATACATTTTCTATCACCACAGGCTCAAAACCTAATCCGGCCAACAAAAACAACAGATGAGTCGGCATCAAGGGACCTTCTGTAATTAAATCTTCAATCTGTGTCCCAGTTTGCATTTTGTTTAACTTTATTCTCTTTTTACCACACTCCTTTATAAGTTTAATATTAATTAACTTGGTCAGCCATATACAAGTACAGCGGTACCTTGGCTCATGAAGTCAACCTGTTCCACAACTCTGGCGACCCAAATTCGTTGTGAGCCAAGTCAAATTTCCCCATAAGGTTCAATGTAAACAAGGTTAATCTGTTCTGTAAATATTTTTTAAATCACAGGGAAGATGGGCACCATCATTGGGGCGCTGGGGGGGAGATGGGCACGATTGTGGGAAGATGGGCGTGACTGTGGGCGTGCTCGGGGGGAGACAGGCGTGATTGTGGGTGCGATTGGGGGGAGACAGGCACGATTGTGGGAAGATGGGCGTGACTGTGGGCGTGCTCGGGGGGAGACAGGCGTGATTGTGGGCGTGCTTGGAGGGAGACGGGCGCGATCGCAGCCCTCTCACCCCCAAGCATGATCATGATCGTGCCCATCTTCCCAGCGCGAGTGCAGCCAAAAACAGGCATGATCGCGGTCACACTGGGGCAGGCGCGATTGCAGCCATCTCCCCCTCCACCCCAAGCATGATCGTGATCGCGCCCGTGCAGGGAAGATGGGCGCCATCGCGATTGTCACCTGATGCGGAGTTCGCGACCTGAGAATTTTTTTTTTTTAATTTCTGTTTGTGACCCGATTTGGTTGTGAACTGAGGCGTTCGTGAGCCGAGGTACCACTGTAAAATGGTATTAGATTATTGAATTTGGAGATTACCATGCTGGTGTGCATAAACACTGAACCTCACGTAAGAAAAGTTTAAGTCAATGCAAACAAAATGTATAAAAATATTTATTTAATGAAGGGGTTCCCAACTTTTCGGATTTCTTTGGGAATTTCAGAAACTGTTGTGGGCATCACCACAAATTACTTAATCAGTGAATTGCCACTTTGGAAGTTACCTGTTGCATTTATTGCTCTTATATCTTAGTCAGCAAAACATTTTGAATCTACTGGACATCACAATGTGTATTTAATAAAGCATTGTCTAATTCAAGTAACTGCTGGTAGCGCAATACAGCTAATGGTTCTTTTAAACACAAGTTTTGGCAATGTTTAGTAGCTGCTTCTTTTGGGGAGAAGATTATAACAAAGAAATTTGGAACAGTCTTTAATATTTACTCATATACATTTTTTTATTTTCTTCATGGAAATTAACTAATGAAAGGGTAAATAGATTTTCTGTGCCTTTTTAACAGCTAAAAAACTGATAAACCTCCAAATCCTGTGATGCAATGGATAGAGGTCTTTACAGCACTTTCTGTATATGAAGGAGTGGCATATAGATCCAAACTTCAACTGAATAGTTACTTGTATATTTGGTCTGTTTATGCTAAAGCCTAGAAATTTTCATATAAAAGTTTGCATATATATTAAAAATGGAAACAATTTTGTAAAAATAAAAAATGTAAAAGTTCAATTCCAGTGGATACTACATTGGGAAGCCAACACTCTAGATGCCTTGAGAAGTTGGGGACCCTTACCTCAGTGTATTTAATTTACCACTCTACTACAAAGCTCTGTATGCTCTACTGTGGAACTTAGAATTCAAACACAGGCCAAATCTATTGCTATCATATGCATGTAATTTTAAAAAGTATTACTAAAATTATCACAATAAAAAGGTTAATGTCTGTGTTTCTGCACATTTGTATATTAACATATGAATAATACTTGATCTACTAAAAAAGTCAACAAATTACTATAGTGGTTACTTTTTGGAAGCTGCCCTCAGACTCTGTTAGGCAGCAGAATATAAATTGTATAAAATAAAGTAGAGGGTTTTGTAAAAAAGTAGCTTACCTATGTTTGCAGGATTCCCTGTTACTTTTGGTAAATACAATAGAAAATTGCTTTCTATATGTGCAATGGTTCACTTCATACAAATAATGGCAATTATAGCAGATACAAGTTTTGAATAACTCTCATTGGCTACAAACCAGCACACAGATAGTATACACATTTAAATTATTTCACAGGAAATCAAGCAGACGTCACAGTGTGCTGAATGTGAACTCAAAAAAAGGGGAAAAAAGATTCAGACACTGGATTTTTGGGATACTACACCCTCCCCACTTTGGACCAAGCCAAGGCCTAATTAAAAATGGACCCATTTCAAACCCCAGTGTTCTCAAGCTCCCTTGTTTGCCACAACAGCTAATTGCTGTATGCCACCTAGAGAGCCTTTTGAATTACTTGGAGGCATAGAAATATAATAAATAAATGTCCATTTTGGTTTTGGGAGGTAAATAATTTGCTTTGAGAAAAATGTATCCAAAAAATATCAAGTAAGAGCAGAGGAAGGATCAAACAATCCTTCCAAGTGTTGTATAATTGGCCCAAAATCTTGACATATTGATTTGAAAAACTAATCAAGTAATGCATTTAGGGAAAATGTCTTAATGGGTTTGGAGTAATAGATAGTGACCAGGTGTACACTATCATGGAGGGGAAATGGCTTGTTTTCTCTTCCTGGATAGGTGGGCTGCAAGCTTCCAAATTAGCAGAATTACCCTTGCTAGGTGCAGGTTGTCATGATGTCAGCATCTGGCAAAGGTGGGTGGTGGTTTATATATCACCTTGAAAAGTATGGCTTTTCATGGAGTTTCAGGATGGTTGATAAACCACTTCAACCACCCACCCTTGGCAGTTCAGATGTCATGACAACCTACGTCCAGTAAGGGTAATCATGCTAACCAGGGGAGCTTATGACTAGCAGAGGTAGAGAAGGAAAATAAGCCACAATACCTTATTTTTCTCTGTGATCATGTGAACCCACCCAGCAATTGGTGAGATTGACCAATGTTATCCTTTTATATGTCTTAAATTTCAAAGGGAACTGAAAAATGCCATGTTAAAAACATTTAAAATTGTCCATAAAACTGTTATGTAAAATAGATTAAAAAGAGAACTTAGTAAGGTAATATGCCAGATTTGGAGTCACACTTCAAATTCCGTGGAAACTGTTCAGTTTGAAAGCTTCAATTATTAACAGTGACGCAACAACTGCGCCCGGCAGTCCGGGCCCAATTCAAGGTGTTGGTGATGACCTATATAGCCCTAAACGGCTTGGGTCCTGGTTACCTGAAGGAGCGCTTACATCCATATATGCCCAGCCGCCCCCTGAGATCGGCGGGAGAGGCCCTTCTCCGGGAGCCCTCCGTGGAAGAAGTTAGGAGGGTGGTTACCCGAAGGAGGGCTTTCTCAGCGGTGGCGCCTAAGCTATGGAATGCGCTCCCCAGAGAGGTCCGCCTGGCACCGTCGTTATTTGTTTTTCGGCGCCAGGCAAAGACCTTTTTATTTAAGCAGTATTTTAAATGTTAATATTATTGAATTTTATCTGGCCAGGGCGGCTTGTTTTATATTGTATGTTTTATATTATATATTTGTATTTTAATGTATATATTTTAAAATGGTATTTTAATTTATTGTTGTAAGCCGCCCCGAGGCTTCGGCGAATGGGGCGGTATAAAAATGTTTTAATAAATAAATAAATAAATAAATAAACAAACAAACAAAAATCACAGTCGTGTATATTGTAATTAGCTAGAAAAATCAGTACTAGATTTGCTTTCTACTTTCTTACACTTTTCTCATGTCATTACGTGAGATAGTCCCCCCCCCCAATATATAACCTAAATTGCAATGTGTAGCATGCTTAAATCCTGTGCTGCTAAAGATTGTGGTTATTTTTAACCTAGTGATTAAAAACAATGAATAGACATTTTAATAACTGTGACCAAGTTATGTTTTCATCTTCAGCATATTCCAACTTTATTACTTCAGTGCAAAGGGGGTATAATATGCATTGTTTTGACTTGCTACTTGAAGCACAAAGTAGCTATACTTTTTCTGCAGTTACTATAGAAAGCAATAATACTCAACACATATTCTTATACAAGCTATGAAAGCTTACTGTACTAAGATATTTTTTTCGTCCACTGCATCTCCATACCTATACCTAATACAATCAACATCTTTTAAGACAGGTTGGAAAATTATTTTTCAATAAAAATTACTGGTATGTTGCCTAGCAGTTATCAAGCCAGACTGGATTCCAATTACCAATACTGAAAATCCTAGCTGTTTGAGGACAGAGAATCTATTATGTCCACTTTTCTAAAGTTGATCATAATTTGGGACACAACTCTACTTAAAATTGAAATAATGCTACCCTGATTTATAATTTGTATTTTAATACAGTCATAAATAGTCATAATTAATTAGTATTTTAATATGATCATATCCAATTAAGGTAAGCATGTTGGAGATTACATGAGCAGAGCTGACTAGAGCCAGGGGTCAGACTAGATAACCTAGGCGACCCCTTCTGAATTGCTCTTTTTCTATGTTTCTAAACATTTCTAGCTGCCTATGAGCAACCCCACCCCAGCCATAAGCTGAGCTACTGTTATGGTATGGAATATTTACTAACATTCTAAATGCTAGAAAGAGAAGATGTTAGCAGTGGAATGCTAATAATCAGTGTAGCTTCCGAGTAATAAAATACATGGATTTATCATACTAAGCTGTGAAACATGTGTGTGCATGTTGGGGGAATAATACTCTTTAATTGTACTGTAGATTGAAAATATTTATCTACAACATCTGAATCCCATTTTTATGGGTGAAGATGCAGTCTATAAATTTATAAAACAAAGAAATAGAAACTATATGTGAGCGGTCTGAAGGAGCTAAAAGCCAAATAATTGTGAGGTATTCTGCTGAAATCCATTTTTCATGGTTGCTAAGAAAGTAAGAAGTGGGAAGGAATAGCAGCTACACAGAATTAAGTAGGCTGCCATTTGCATTTCTTAAGCAAAAAGCCAAACCTCTGCCTAGAAGTCAAGGCTGTCTCCCTGCTGTTCGTGCAATTCTTGAAATACATCAAGTGTGAGATTCTGATTTGGCTGCTAACAAGGATCCTGGCCATGACACTGCCATGAAGACAGGTGGGATACAGTTTTCTATGAGAGACTGGAAGAGTGAGGCACATGTGAAATCCCTATGTGAGAACAAATGCATATAACATTCTAAAGATAAAATCCTATGGCCTCCCACCACAGTTTGAGGAGCCACAGAATATTTCAGAGTCTTAGCACTAAAGTCCTTCAGCCTTGGTGTTCAGACTCTGAAGGTCTCCCCTGTTCCTCTGCAAGATGGTGCAGAAAAAACTATGTCTGCTGTCATCCATATTAGCTCTGCATGATCTAATCAAAAAATTGATTAGATCATTGACAAAAATTGATTAGATCATTGACAAAAAATGTCAAAAAAAATGCAGAGTGAACTGGGAAAATAGAAGATTGTGGACTTAAGAACATAAAGGACAAAACTAAATTTTGCACAAGCTGATTATTTATAATCAAGCTATCTATCTATATCAGCCCTGCACAGCTTCTGACCTACTGAGCCAAAATAACTGACTAGGAAGGTATTGCTAGGAAGGGATCTGTGAGGAACCCATCTAAAGTTTATTATTAGTGGTTTATTACCTGCTCTGGCTAGCTGCGAAAGACTACTGCTGTTGGTTTCTATAATGTTATTTTCACAAATGCACATTGTAAAACAAGCAACATACATAAATGTTTGAGACCATGTAACTCATCAGTATCCATATCCACAACCATCCCTTTACCTGCAGTAATCATTGACTTGAAGCAGGACTTCTGGTCTATACGGGGCCAAATAATGTATTTTGCCTTTGGTCTCTTGTGCCGCAGGGTTAAGAAACATAAGGTTAGACTCATGCCAGTTGCCATGGGGACCACAAAGCAGCTATTTGCTGCTCTGACACCTGCAAGAATAAGTCAGATCATATTAACATTGGTATTAAAGTAATACCAATCACTCATATTATTCAGGGTATCCATAAGGAAACACACATCATTTCATACTTACCAGCAAGTTTTATAATGTCCAAGACAATTGAATTAGTAAGTTTATTCAAGAGACTAGAGCCAGCAGCTTTTGGCTGGACAGCAGAAATATCACCTGACCTTCCAATTCCATGGATCAATCTGGAAAATGAAGAGAACAATGGGAAGAGATCTAACATTTAACATTTTTACAGAGCTATGGGTTGCTGGTGATTATCTGATGGAAGGTATGCTGTCAGTGGAACAGCAGAGGGCACAATCCTCCTCTACTCTGGAGTTCCTGTACCCTCTCAGCTCTGAAGCACTGGGGGACCTCCAACGCAGATTTAGAGGGGCAGGGCCTCTCCAATTGCATGAGCAGATGTTCACTCTCACTATCTTAAATTTAAACCTCCACAGCAAAGTTATGGTAGCTATTCTGATCTGATGCATATTTCTGCATGATGCCTGAGCTAATAACATAACTTCTAAACGTTTAATTAACTGTGAAATCAGCTCTCATATATATCACAATGTAGTGCAGATCTATATAGCTTGTGACCAACAAATTTGAATACAGCCCTATATGGGGGCTTGAGATTATCATTTTTGCTGCCTGTCTTGGATGGCAAATGCAGAAGGGCTAGTTGAAGACCTATAATGCATGGCTGGTAGGCTGCATTTTGCTTAGTGGGTCTCAAATTGTGTACACTAATTCTGATTTAATGCTTTGCTCTGAACAAACATATCAGAGAACTCAGCTTATCGCTCTGAAAATTGGAAAAAGCTGATCCCTGAGTGCTGGTACCTACAACTCCACGGGAGCCAGTCATGAGCATTACTACTTCAGTGCAAAGGAGAAGTTGAAACGTGTATGTTGCTGACATGACAGCTGGAACAATAAATGCATACTGTTTTGAACAGCAAAATAAACACAGCTTTCAAAACTCAAAATACTACAACACAGGGAAGAAGCTCTTACACAGCATATGTGTATTGTGGAAGGATTTGCAGGAAGAAGGGAGTAGAAAAAGGATGATGAAAGACATGGGACTACTGCTGGTTCCTTGCAATCAATTCTAAGGCTTGCTGAATGGGCCCCTGAACTTCCAGCACCAATGCAGCCTTAAAAATACTGGAAACTACAGCAAGGTGCCCACGCTTTGGGATTAGCAGCATACATGGGAGATCCGTCTAGGTTTTCTCTCCACTTCTCCAGTAGAATGCTCTAACAGCTGCTGGAGTGTCACAACATAAGTGGGACTTAAACATTTCCTAGATATTGCAAGTCCCTCATACCACTCTTTGCCTTCTCGGAAGTGCTCCATAAGATGACATGTTCAAATCTTCAGTGCATGCTAGATAATTGGCTGGCACCTGATTATCTTATTTTGTTTCACATAGGGTAGGTCTCCAGCACTATATATATATATTGCAAACCACCATGTGAAGGGGAACCAATTCCTCTCCTCACCCAACCCAACTCATTTATCATATAATCAACATGTCTCCCACCTAAGAAGTAAGTGGTGATGACTATATTTTGGCTGGCTAGTAAGTCATGCCAAAAGCTGTGAATCTCTATATTATTCTACATAAAGTCTTGCATACAACTGTTCCAACACTTTAAGAACCAGAGATCTTACTCCGCTGCCATGACTGGTGAAACAACAAAACATACTTTTTGGAATAGTAAAATAAGTATGAATGGTATCTCACTGTGTCATTCTATTAGCACAAATGATGCCCTGACTTCTGAACAATACACAGGAGAAAACCCAAGTAGTTGTGTCTATTCAGACAATAGCACATTATGTTTATGCAATCAGTTGTGTCTAACTCTTGTGTAGCCCACTGTACAATCCACTGCACAACCTCTTGCACATTACTCTTGTGCAACCTGCTGTGCATCATAATGGGCAACCACTTCTGCAACAGGTAGACTCAGTGAAACTCTGCTACTTCTATCTGAGTTTCTAGAAGGACATCATTGGATGCTACCCCAAATCTTTGAAAATGCATTGTCTGGGGCATCTTTAAATTATAAAGTAGCCCAGTGAAGTGCCAGATGACCTAAGACTTCAAGCTATTAGAAACTGAGTTTGCCTATAAACTCTGCTTCATTTGAATAAAATCCATTTTAATGGGCTTTTATTCATGTTAACAGCAATTAATCTGTCATAAGGGTCATTTAAAAATGCAGCTTGCATAATTCAATATCTCTGCATGTAACTGATGTTCAGTATGTTTTTGCTTTAATATATGGGAGAGACAAAATTCTGATTAGTGTACTAGTGAAGGGTAAATGTTCCATTGTAAAACTAATTAAGTTGAAGTGGAGAAGAAGAATACATCATTTGTTTCTTCACCCCAAAATTCAATTTCACTAAGCTAATATTTGTTAACATAAAAGCAAAGTAATAAAGTTTGGATTTTTATCTTACAAAGAAGTGCTTCACAAGCACTCAGATGCACAAAAACAACCCTTACCTACTGATCTACTCATGAGGAATGCAACATCTTTAAAAAAAATAAATAAATAAAGGTCCTGTATGAGGACGTGTATGAGATCATGGTCTTTCTTTATAGGAACCACGAACTAGCTCGTATTGTTCGTTCAAGGAAACAAAGTACAGCAGAAGTATGTGTAATTATGCCCCTAAAATGGGATCAACTTTGTCTGCTGCATCATCTGAAATGGGAAGAAGGAAGTGTCTATGCCGAATGATACACTCATTGAATTATTAGCAACACTGATCAACATGCACTATAAGGAAGACCATGACCCAGTTCACACATCATTAAACAAGGAGGAATAAGCATACTAGCGCCTGTCCCCATTTTCACTGTGTGAAACAACCCAAGGACTTCCTTCCCTGGCTTGTTTTGTGATGCCCCAACACAGAATTGTGGGTTGTTAGGGGAGGGCTACCCAGACATGTAACCCATAGCTTATTCTTGGGTTTCAAGTTTAGGATGTTCTCCTCAAGATTTCAGGTTTCAAGATCACAGTGAGCAACTCAGGGATGGAGCATCCTTAGTCATTTAGTCCTGCAGGAGTGGGTGAGCAGCAGCTGGAACCCTCCCTCCCTCCTGAATTCCTGATTCTGGCAGGTGTGACATGCAAACCAAGTCCGTAAGTATTTCTCAGCTGCTGAGTATTTCTCACTAGGTCTTTCACAATGGACAAAAGAGCAAATTTTGATGAAGAAACTTGTTTCTCTTCCTGTTTAAAGGTATACACTTTTCAGATATTTATGAATGGTTAAAAAGCAAACTGAAATTCACGTAACTTCAACATATTTTATCTGCAATCCCAGTGGTTTCAGTGGTACACAATGACAGCCACATCATTGCGAAACCACAGTTTGTGATACAGTAGTAGTGAAGTGAGTGGTACGAACCCACTCTAAAAATAGCATACCAAAATTTAGGATTGGACAATAAACAGGATTCAAGTGCCAGACTTCTGTTTTAAGTGAAACAATCTTGACTTCACTGTGATATTTGTTTCTATCATACTGCTAATAAAAATGCAAGCAACTTGAAAAAGGAGCATTTACCTGTAATGCCGGCGGGCTACTAGCCCTGATGCAACTCGTCCTTCCCTTTCACCCACACCACAATTGCCCAGAAAATTATTGCTATCCATAATTGCAAGTTCATGAAGAAAAAGTTCAATAGTGCTTTCATCCCATCCATCTTCAGGACACTTGCCCTTCAAAAGACAGCACAATTAAATACAATACCATTCAAACATACATGTTTTGTTTACTAAATGAGGCTAGAATTAGGTAATGTTAAGCATTCAGGTTCTCAACTGGAAAATACCTGATTGCAAGGAGTATGAAGTGTCTCCAATGATTAAGCTATCCACATAATAGCAATCTGCAACTTGGTGTACTTGGAAGAAAACTCTGAACAAAGGTCAGTTTATCAGGATAGTCAAATTTGCAAAGCTGTGCCAGTAGTATAATTTTGAAACCCAACTGAACTAAGTTTAGTTACTGTTTTCCAAGGGATTTAGTTATGACTAATGCTGTTTAACTGGATTGGAGCCCTGGTGTTTATCACTCTATGGGAATGTCATAAAAAATCCCGTAGAATAAGGCTCCAGTCCAAGGAATGGAGCACAGCAGAATGTTGGGTTCACTGCTGGATTTGCAGAGACTTCGTACTTCTCTGAAAGTATATGCAGCAAAAATGATCTCAGCAGACATCCCCCTCCACTCTCACAAGAGACGACTGATGCTGAGTTTGCTGCCAATATCTCAGTAGCATCACATACAGAATCCAGGTGTTCTGTATTCCTCACTCTGGCACAGCCCTTTCTGCTGGCCAAAAAACCTGCTTCTACCCATATCATCTCTTCTCTGTACTGGGATGCAGAACTCCAACATACAAGCAATCTGCACTAACTTAGAATGCAAGGGAGGAATGACTAAAACACAGCTGTTTTCTGTGTCACCTTCTTCACCTCATGTTTCCACTCTCCATGCACCAAGCTGCTCTTTTAACTCATGAAACAGAAGCCAACACTGTATGAATGTAAGTCCACTTGTGCAATGGGAGTGCCCCCTGTCTCTTTACCCCTATGGCCACCTGTAAATCTGCTGGAGAAAATCCCCAACCCTCTGGAGATTTTGAAGGTCTGCAGATGGTTCTGCACCCTTTCTGGTACTACTGACAGAGGTAGTTTTTTCCTGCAGAAAACTGCACTGGATTTCACTCAGGGATGCTATATAGTTTTATGCAGAAAGATACCTATATTATTTACCTTGGTGCATTGCAGTTTTGGTCCATTTCAGATGTTATGCCCATGATTTGGAGACTGGGAATACAAAGCAGGCTACTCAAAAATAGATTTCTCAGATACAGATTTCCCAGCCCTGATTTCCCACTGAGACTCTCAGATAAGTGTGCATGAGTTCGGCCTTCACATTGCATTTTAATTTTCACCAACTACACTTAAAGAGTTAGCCCAGATTGTCTGGAACTATAACATCAAACTCTGCTTTGAAATTGATTTCCTTTCTATGACTGCTGATATGATCCTGGATATAGGTAAATGTAGTTAACCCCAAGACAATGCTAAACTGTGATTGAAGCAAATCACAGTGGGAAATTCATACACAAGAGGGAAAGATGAAGGAGAGCATAAGCCTATTACATGTTTTATATGGAACAGGCCATCTGAATGAAGGCATTTTCTTAAATGGAATTGGTTCATTGTAATCTTAGCTTACAAAGATAATAGGAAAACCTATTCAAAAGCAGGAGGTTAGCAAAGTCTTCAGTTTCACAATTAGTATGTTGATCCTGGCTACCCTTGCACATAACACTAAACCACAGCTTAGCACGACCTTCCCTCCAGATGCTTTGGACTCTTAATTCCTCACACCACAGCCATGCTGCCCGAGAGCTGAAATCAGGCATCTTTGGAGAACACATGCAGTGGGCAACCAGTTGGGCCACCTTTAGCCCTCCTTTGTTTTCCTTCCTGCACAGTTAGTGTGCTGACTACAGCCGAGGAGTCCAAATTCAAATCTCTTCGGTTATGAAACCAGTCCTCGTCTCTCAGCATAAGCTACCGCACAGGGTTGCTTTGAGGATAAAACTGCGGGGAGGAATACAATGTAAACCACCTTGCGCTAATTAAAGAAAAGGTAGGAAGTATCCGTAATAGATAAAAACTTAAAAGGCCAGAGAGGCGCAAGGACCCTTTCGCGTCTCTTCTGCTGGCTTTCCAGCAATCCAGAGTAAGCGCGCTCGGGAGGCGTGGCCTGAGGCTGGCGGGGGCGGGGCTCTGGAGGCGCAGCTCTCGGTTCCTCCCACCGAGCTGGAAAAGTCGTTCGCGCCGGTTTTACCTGTTCCAGTAGAGTCCGCAGGCGGAGCTCGTGCGCGCGACGTCCTTGAGCGCCCTGTCGCACGTAGGCCGCGTTCACCAGCTTCTCGCTGGTCTGAAAGTTCTCCGCATTCATGGCGGGGAGCGCGGAACAATAGACAAACAAGCAAGGAATGAAGTTGTATGCGCATGCGCCCTCACTCAGGACCGCTCCGCCCTCCATCGGGTCTACGAGCTTTATCAAAGAGGTACAATGACAGCAAGGAAAACCGCAAGTAGCGCCCTCTGTAGGATAGGAGGGTCACCACATTCGTAGAACGCATTTTGTTGCTATTATGGATGGTTCCCGGGAGCTGTCGGAGGGCAGGCAGCAGGTTCGAGAACTTCAGTATAAATCCGTCTAGGTTGTTTTTCCTACAACAACTGATGAGGTTGAATCCAACGCTAGTCTAACTGAGGATCCATTCATTTCAATGGGTCTATGCTAAGTAAAACTAACATTAGAAACAATCTATGATTGTCCCTCTAGAAACCTGTTCATAGACCAAGAGTGCAATCCTTAACATATTTGCTAGATAGTTCCTCTGATAATTGGTCAATTTATAGCAGTAATTACAACCTGCATCCCAACAACATGATAGTCTGTATATAAGCAAAGTGGGTGATTAATGAACTCAATAAAACTTATTTCCAAAATTAGTATGTATTAGATTAGACTGAATGGCCTGAAGCATTGTCAGATAAGCCTCAGCCAAACATTTCATACATTTTCTTTACAGTTCAAAGGAAGTTGCAGCATACATAATAAAGCTACATACGATGACGACTTTTACTGTTTTAAACGTTATGAATTTTACTTTTATGTATCTCATTATTTTAAGGGTTTTCTCAATAATGTAAAGATGTTCTATGCTCTGCATGTATGAATAAGCTCTTTCTATATGCTCTTCCTATATGAATAAACATGTTTTCAAATGCTTCTGATTCTTTAGCATATATGCAGTTCAGTGCAAAACTGAATTTATACTGTATACAGTATGTAATTGAATTTAATCTGGTATACTCCCAAGCCCCATATTTAGTGGGTCCACATGTGGCATGAGATATGATTTAATAATTTGTTTAAAAATCTGGAATGTCTGACTGGAGTTTTGAAAATGAGAGGGTGCAGGAAGTTAAAGTTCCAATGCGATGCCTGTTTACTTGGAAATAAGCCCATGGAACTCAGTGAGATAAATGCATATAGCATAGAAATCATCATACAACTGAATGAGAAGGTTCAGAAAAGGAGCAGAAGTATAAAACATGTGGATTTCATTGTTGCACAATACAGCATTTCTTTGACTTTCAGTTGTCATAGCACCTAATGATGACAGAGGGACAATGTAGCCTGCAGCTGAAGTGATCAGGGGTTAGTCAAGTAGAAAGAGATTATTATTATTTTTTAAACTTACAACTTCTGAATGTTTCTATTTCTTCTATTTTGATTGTGATACCTTCTTTACTAGATTTTAATTGACTGGAAGTTATGTCTGATTTTTCTATAGAAAATGAGAGCATGCCTTGAAGATTTCTATTGTTTGTGATTGTGAACTATCACAAGAGGGCGCCAGCCTACAACTTAAAAAACACAAGAAATTCCATTATCTTTTCTCTCCCATTGCTGTTCTTGAGCCTAATGCTAAGAAAGGAATGCAAGTTAGTGTGCCTAATATACAGTAGGCTTGAAATTCATCTGAAATCCAATAAATACGCTATACAAGAACATACATAGTCTAATCCATATAATCTAATAATTATAATCTATAATTGTGACTATATTGGACTTTACCAAAATTCTGACTATTAATTTATTTTCACATAATGCCCCACTTAAACTTTAACATCTTCCTTAACTAAAAACAAAGGGAAATGTTGCTGAAATGCAACTGGTGACGTTTCTATTATTTTTGTTTGATTTGTATGGCTTAAGATCATAAATACAACATGATGGAAACAACAATAATAAAACTAGTGCATTAAAACACAATTAAAAACATAACAACAACAGAAAAAAGAACATCCTACCCAGCAGGAACACCGACATGTCAAAGGCCAGCTTGAATAAAAAGGTGTTTGCCTGCTAGTGGAAGGATAGAAGAGAGGGAGAAAATCTAGCCGCACAGCCTGTATGTGGCCACCAAAAATGCTCTCTTTCACATCACCATCTTTGAAGGTGGTGGTCTGGAAAGAAGGGACTTTTCCGGCAATCTTAAGACCCAGACAGACTTGTATGGGAGAAGATAGTCTTTTATGTACCCTGGTCCCAAGCCCTATAGGGCTTTATATGTCATAACCAGCACTTTTTTAGATGGGAAACAAGAGAGGCACATGCTGCCTCTAACCAGCCATGGTCAATAGTCAAGCCATAGTATTCTGGAACAAATAAAAAATTTCAACAATTTTTGAAGGCAGGTCAATATAGAGTGCATTTCAGTAATCCAAATGGGATGAAACTAAAACAGGCATGATATGATTAGATCAGGGACCTCTAGGAATGGGTGCTGTTTGTGTATTAGCCCCAGTTATGTAAGCATACCCTTAAGGTTCTTCTGAATCCTGGGCATCCAGACTGTGTCCAGAAGCACACTCAAATGGATCCTGAGCCTCATAGTTCTCTGATCTGCTGTTAGGGTTAGTAGCTTCTTTCCTTAAACTAGACCTATTCGTTACTTCCAGTGCAATCCTATGCACATTTACTCCTAACTAAATTCTACTATGTTCACTGAGATTTACACTCTTGAAATATTAAAAGCCCCGAGCATTTTAGCCTTTTCAGAAGGTACTTTAACAGCACAAACCTATATCTGCCTACCTGGAAGTTTCCATGGTGTTCAACCCTTCATATCCCCTAGTAAGTGCAAAGAATTGTGGTTGTAATCCTGCAGTCCTGTGCACGTCCACATGGGACTAACCCCCACTGAACTCAGTGAGACTTCTGAGCTATAAGCAGCATGCATATGACTCAGCTGCAAGGCTAGTCACAGGCACATTTACCTGGGATTAAGCTCCACTAGAATTAATGAAAGTTATTTTTAAGTAAACATGCACAGATACGATCAAGTTGCATGACATGACTTGCATTATAATTCTATGCCTATTTATGGAGAAGAAACTCCCATTTTAACCTGGGTGGTTTACTTCCAGGTAGGTGTGCACAGGATTGCAGCCTGATAATAACATGTCCAGGAGGTTATGTTTTAAAAATGATATTTGCACTTAAATAGTTGTCAAATGCACTCAAGGAACATTTTCTATTTGTTTTCTTATGGCTAATAAGTATTGTAGTAAGATTATATGGAACTGAATCACCCAGACTATTTGTGAATTATGATACAGCTGACCTACTGTTTATTGATGATTAGTCATAAGTCTTCTTATATTCCTTGGCTTTATTTCTTCATATAGTGTGAAATAAACAAGTAAGCCATCTATCAGACCTGACTAGACATGAGGATGCATATGTCTCATAGTAATTCCTAAAGTGCTGCAATTCCTGTTTCATATTACTAGGCATCACTAGTGTAAAGTCACATAGAAGTCTTGGAGGTGTCATGCAGGATACAGGACTTGAAGTTAGATCCTTGGTGGGGGATTTGCTCCCATCATAGAGTCTGTGCCTGGGAGGGAGGATATTGGAACAAGTGGAGGAATCTTGGCAGAACCATATCAGTGTAAGGTAGAGAAATATGGTGATGGAAGGAGGGAGAGGAATGCAGCCCAGGCAGTTAGCAGCTGTGCTCTTCCCTGGCCTTTGCAAATGCGTTTGGTGATTGCCCTGACAGCTTGCCTCGGAGTATTTGATTTATTTATTTATTTATTTATTTATTTATTTATTAAAACATTTTTATGCCGCCCCATTCGCCGAAGCCTCGGGGCGGCTCACATATTTAAGTTAAAATAATTATAATATAAATTAAACTATAAATATAAAATTAAAATACAGCAGTACAGTATAAAATAAGCCGCCCTGGCCAGATAAAACCAATAATGTTAACAGTTAAAATGCCGCTTGAATAAAAAGGTCTTCGCCTGGCGCCGAAAAACAAATAACGACGGCGCCAGGCGGACCTCTCTGGGGAGCGCGTTCCATAAATTAGGCGCCACCGCAGAGAAAGCCCTCCTCCGAGCACCCACCCTCCTAATTTCTTTCATGGAGGGTTCCCGAAGAAGGGCCTCCCCCACCGATCTCAAGGGGCGGCTGGGCATATATGGATGCAAGTGCTCCTTCAGGTAACCAGGACCCAAGCCGTTTAGGGCTTTATAGGTCATCACCAACACCTTGAATTGGGCCCGGACTTCAATGGGAAGCCAGTGAAGCTGACGGAGAACTGGAGTCATGTGAACACAACGCCCAGTCCCCGTCAGCAGCCTGGCAGCTCTGTTTTGAACCAGTTGAAGTATCCGGACCGTCTTCAAGGGTAGCCCCACGTAGAGCGCGTTACAGAAGTCGAGACGGGAAGTCACCAATGCATGTGTCACTGTCGCGAGGCAGTCATACTCCAGATAGGGGCGCAGCTGATGGATCAGCCAAAGCTGGAGGAAAGCGCTCCTCGCCACTGCGGTCACCTGAGCTTCTAGTGAAAGCTCCGGGTCGAGGAGCACTCCCAAGCTGCGAACCTTGTCCCTAAGAGGGAGTGCAACCCCATTCAGAACAAGGTTCAGTTCACCCTCTCCAAAGCCAGAACCACCAACCAACAGGACCTCTGTCTTGTCTGGATTGAGCTTCAGTTTATTGGCCCTCATCCAGCCCATTACCTCGGCCAGGCACCGGTTCAGTACAGCCACTGCCTCACCTGGATTGGTGGAGAACGAGAGGTAGAGCTGGGTATCATCAGCGTACTGATGGTTCCGCAGCCCACACCTCCTGATGACCTCTCCCAGCGGTTTCATGTAAATGTTGAACAGCAATGGGGACAAAATGGACCCCTGCGGCACTCCATGGCATAACTGCCATGGCGCAGAGCCATAGTCCCCCAGCACCACCTTCTGGAACCGGCCATCGAGATAGGAGCGGAACCACTGCAAAGCAGTGCCTCCAACCCCCAATCCCGCAAGCCTGTCCAGAAGGATACCATGGTTGATGGTATCGAAAGCCACTGAGAGGTCCAGGAGAACCAACAGGGATGCACTCCCCCTGTCTTTCTCCCTGCACAGGTCATCGTACAGGGCGACCAAGGCAGATTCAGTACCGTACCCGGGTCTGAAGCCGGACTGAAATGGGTCCAGATAATCAGTTTCATCCAAGAGTCCCGCCACCACTCGCTCTAGCACCTTGCCCAGAAACGGGATGTTGGCCACTGGTCTATAATTAGTGGCCATCTCTAGATCCAGTGACGCCTTCTTCAGGACCAGTCGGACTACCGCCTCCTTTAAAGGGGCAGGGACCCGACCCTCCCTCAGAGAAGCGTTAATCACTGGTTGCTGCTTTTAAATACCAAATTTAATAGTAGATGAGGCAGCTGATCTGGCAAGTACAACTGAGACCTGGGTGGACAAACAGGGATAAGTTAGCCTCTCCCAGTTGTGCGCACCAGGTTCAGCATCAGCATAACATGAGAGCTGGGGTGGGAACATGCTGTGGTCTATAAGGATCCAATCTATCTCTGCAGTCTCCCTGTCTGACCCCTGGTCTGGAGAGTCTGTATCTTGCACTGGGGTAAAGATTCTGTTGGTGTACCACCTCCCCCACTGTTCAAACAGAGGTGATAGAGGTGGTCTTGACTGTGATGCTGAGGTCCCTCAGGCTGTTGGTTATGGCGGCTGTCAACATTCATGCTATGGGCACCTCAGGATTTCATGGCCTCCATAACGACCATGAGATTGTCCCAACATGTAGCAGGGCCTATCTAGACCTATTTTTTCAGGTCTGGGGATGATGGTCTGAAAGTGAGTGACTTTAATTCAGTCCCTTTATCATAGTCAGATTACAGTCTGCTGCAGTTTACTGCTGGTGGCTTTTCCTCTTTGCAAGAGTAGGGGACAAGATGGTTTGCTTCCAGGGGCAAATGGATCCAATTAGTTTCCAGAGAGCTCTAAGGGGTTTCCTAGCTAATATAGCTGGTGGTCCTGTTAACCACCAACCAGACCACCTGGTTGATCTCTGGAACACAGAAATGACCAGGCAATTGACATTATTGCTCCTGAGCACTCTCTCTGCAGTAAAGCTTGTACATCTCTATAGCACATCCCCAACTGGAGAGGGATGAAACAAAATAGAAGATGGTTTTAATGCAGATGGAAGTAAGTCCCTAGTGGATACAGTTGAACCCCGATATGTGACTATAATCAGGTATACATAGGTGCTACCCACCATAGCTTTTTAGGTATGTCCAGGGCCTATCATATGCTGGCCCAAAGGATGTGTGGACCCAACCAAGTCCAGCTGTAATATACTTGCGAAGCACTTACAGGACAAAATGTCTTTCATCCACCAGTGTTACAGCAGTTGAATCAAGTGAGATACCCAGAGTAGATGGTCTACTCTTCTTGGTTGAGTTTTTGTTGGGACAGCTTGAGGATGTTGATAAGGTGCTCAGACAGGTTCATGCAACCACCTCCATTTTGTATTCTTGCCCCTCTTGGCTTATAAAAAATATTAAGGAGGGAACAGCCAGCTGGAGCAGGGAGATGGTTCATTTCTTCTTGTAAGAGGACATATCTACAAGAAAGAGCAGCAAAGCTACTCATGAATAAGTCCTTACTGAAGTTAGGAGATCCTAACAATTTTGCTGGTGGCAAATGTTGCTTTCCTGGGAAAAGTTCTTGAATGGGTGCCAACTCCAGGCACTCTTGGATGAAACTGATTAACTGGATCTGTTTCAGTTGCTTTTTTCTTACAACAAACTCAAGGCAGCTTACATTGTTCTCCTGCTGCTCTCAATCTTATCCTCACAAGACCAACCCTGTACGGTAGTTTGGGCTGAGAGTCTGTGACTAGCCCAAAGTCACCCAGTTGGCTCTAAGGCTGAGCAGAGACTAGAATGCAGATCACCCAATTTCCAGTCCCACACTCTTAACTACTAAATCACATTGACTGACTTTTCTTTCCCTTTGCAGCATGGTGTATGCATAGAACATACATCTGTTCTTACCTATCTACATAGTAAACTTTTTTTAATGTTGTAGTGAGCATGGTAGTACTGAGTTGAATAGGCTCCAGTTTTGTGTTTACTTTTCCTTATGGTGATTGTCAAGTAACAACAGTATTAAAGGAGTCAATCCCATGCCAATGTAAAAGGGAATCAAAAGGAAAAGCAAAGTTGGTAATTTTCCAAAAAATTACTTGATCATACATGTACACCTGGTCCTTTGATGCGCCAGCAAAGCAGTTTTCCTGAACACTAGGAAAAAATCAGTATGAGCTATATTGTGCAGTAGTGCAGCTGTGCAGTAGTGTAGCTACCCACTTTCATGGATCTTGAGGCAGGGAGGAATAAATAACAATACTTAAAAACTGAAATTAACATCCCCTGACAGAGACTTGGGAAGCTGGCAAGGGATGGAGCCTTGTGGTAGTAATCCAATTGTGAATGCTCTCCCCACTGAGTTCTGCCTAGTGCCAATAATGTTATCTTTTCAGCACCAGGTTATGTTTCTACTTCCATTTGAAGACATAAGGGTTTTATGTCAGTTGTTTTATTAAGTCCAGGAATTTTATTAAAACTGGGGTTTTCAGGGGTGTTTTTTTAACTCAGAGCTCTGGGTATTGAGCAAAAGAGAAATGGAATATTAAAATGTCAAAATGAAATTAGCATGGTCAAAATGGCATAAAGATGGAAATCTTGCCTCAGCCATATACTTGTCTTTATTTCTCAGACAGTCTCCTATCTTTTGGCCTGAGGTTGCTTCCAGATCAGATTTTTTATTATTTTCCTATTGCCACTCTTCATTCTTATGGAAATCATGATCCTCTTACATAACCACCCACCAAAAATGTGCTTTTATACTACTTTCCATATTTCAGCTGGGGCAGTGGTTATTATATCTTCAGGAACCTTTGTGGGCTCCAGTGCCACACTTACACAGTCCCAGTGTCTCTGCTTCTAGGTCATATCTTTGCATTTCTTTTTCCATTATCTCCTAGGTAAATGTGAAAGGACAAGTTTTTCTTCTGCATTCAAAATGGCGGATGCTGGTAGTTCATGACCACCACTACCACCCGTATTGCATAGTTGCCAATTACAGAAATACCAGTTTCAGAACTTGTATAAGGACTACAGCTCATTTTTTAAAGAAAGGAGAGAGAAGTATATAACAAACTGCTATAAATATACTGCTAAAAACAGCAGTATTGAGAATTAAGTCTCTTGCAGCTTCCAGGACCTTGCTATTAGTGGTGCAGAAACTGCAGTTGCTAGGGAAAAGCTTTTACTTCTCCTTGTCCCCAATATCCTCACCTGCAAGACTGCTGTTTTTCTGCAGATAAAGTTGTCTGGGTGGGAACTGGGAGAACTAAGAGCCTCTCTCTCTCTAGCTGTCTCAGGGAGGGGGAAGTGTAGGTGTGTCTGTGCAGTGGGAAAGAGTGTGTGCACTTTGTGTGGGGAGTGACAGGCTCACCAGTGGAATGCTTCCGTACATGGAGGCATCCACAACATGCTAGGGGAAAGACCTCTGTCTCATTGTAAGAGAATAAACCTTCACAGTAAATTCCCAATGCCCATTCTGGTACCTGTTTTGTGAAAGAGTACTTTGGACAACTCCGTATTTAGAACATAAACACCATGTCTAACTGTGTTCTGTTTTTATAAAGAAGACTATAATGCTTCCTATACATAAAATAATATCAGCTTTGTCTTATTATTGAGGTTAAGAGTACTCAGGTGATTAATGCTCATTTTCCCAAGATAAAGTATTTTAATACTACAAAGCCATAAGCTGTTCAGTTTATCACTGCTGTTGCAAATCCAAAGTATTCTTGTAAAACAATTAACTATAAGCTGAATCTCTGATATATGAAATGTATACCTAGAATATGAATAAAATATGTATATTCTAATTTTAGAGAGTGCAGTAGAGAGAAAAAATAACTGAATACATGTACAATGAATACTACTTGATGCATTTACAAAGTTCCTTCCTGGAAGGAACATCTATGAGAGAATTGGCCTGTAATTTGTGTTGTAGATTGTAACTTGTGACAATATGTGTGAACTGTTGTAAACCACCTAGTGGTTGTAAACCACCTAGCTTCAGTTATGGGGTGGTATAGAAAGAAAAATCGTGATGATGACCATGGCACAGGCTAGGCATGCTGGATTCACAATATTACAGTACTGGATTTTAGAACATGCCCAATAACTCCCACTTATTCTTTTTTAAAGCATGGCAGGGAAATATATACCATGCTGGCAAGCTGCCAAGCAAGGGGCCCTGGGAAGCACATTTTTGATCAGGGCACCATTGCCAGGAAGCCCCTTCCTCTGGTTGCAACCTATATGACCTCTGAAGGCAGAGAGAGCAGGCAAAAAGCCCTACAGTGCAGGTAAGTTGATGTAAGAGCAGGCAGTCCCTTATTATTTATTTATTTATTCATTCATTCATTCATTCATTTATTTATTTATTTATTTATTGAAACATTTTTATGCCGCCCCATTCGCCGAAGCCTCGGGGCGGCTTACAACAAAAAATTAAAACAGATCAAGCTGTATATACCATTAAAAGCTGAGACCATAAATTTGAATTGTGCTCAGAAAACACAGGAAACTATTTTAAAACTGGTGACAGGTTCTTGCACTGCACTGAGAACCAGTTACAGTTTTATAGTGGCTTTTAGCTGGGGAAGTTGCAGCCTGCAGCCTATTATACTTGGAGGGGGACCCCAGCTCATTTGGTGCAGAGCACCTGTATTGTACATTCAGTCCCTTGTATCCTGAGCAAAAAGTATGCTGGAACAAATGTTAAAGTTTGGCTCGAAACTCTAGAAAGCTGCTGCCAGTCACAGGAAGCAATATGAGATTAGTGCATGGATGGACACTCTGTATTGGGTGCTTTCTATGTTCCTATAAAAACAAACAAACAAAAACCTCCAAAGCATATGACACCTTACAAAGCAGAAATACCTTACCAAAAATAATTTACATCACATTGGAAATCTCCCTGTTGAGCTATGAGAAATCTGCGCTGTCAGATCATGGTGATACAGTTACAACATTAAAAAAACCCAAATCAAATGCCAAAGATAGCTGTGCTGGTTCATGATTAACCCTCGCCCCCCATCTGCAATCATTGCTTAGGGTGTATTTATTACTATGAATATAGATCTGTAAAATATTGCCGCCCTAGTACAAGTTAATCATAGTGAAAGTAGCATCAAGAGTGGCATTTCCCCAAGAAGACTAGAATATCTGATTTCTGGATATATATGTTGCTTTTCTAAAAAATGAGACTCTACTTCAGCTTTGTTACTGACTTCTCGTTCCTGATGGTTATGAAGAGCCACTAACGCCCTGCCACTGAGACAAGGTGAAATCCGGCAGCAGGTACTTCGTCAACAATCAGCTGGCTCTTTAATTCAGGTGAATGCATTCAGGGGATGCTTCTGCTTGCCCCGCCCCTTTGGCGCGCACGCGCAGCGAGCAATTTGCGCTCGAAATGTGCTGTTGGCCGGTGATCGACTGTTTCCTCAACTGCGCGCTTATGGAGGAGAGTACGAGCGCGTGAGGGGTGCGCGCGCCAGGCTCATAGCTCCCCCCCCCCCATCCCTTTTTACTCCCATGGCGGGCGCTGGGCCCGGGCCCGGCCTTGAGGAAGAGGCCGACGAGGAGCTGCTGCAGCTGGAGACGGAGCCGCCGCCCGTGACGGTGGCTGGGAAGGCCACGAAGGCGACGCCTGGAGGCGCTGTCAGGATCAGCCTCGGCCGGGGCTCGGTGACGCCAGCGGGACCGGAGTTGGACAATGATGGAGGCGAGGAGGACGAGGAGGACGAGGAGGAGGAGGAGCCCCTTCTGGGTGCGGGGGCTTCGGGCTGGAGCCGTAGGAACCAGGAGAGCCGCGGCGCCGCAGGTTAGGGTCGCACTAACCAACGCTCGCCTTCAGCTCGCTTCGGCGGACTTGAGGCGACCGCAGCCCTGCAGGGGTTAAATGCGCAGATTCTACCACTTTGGACTGCTGAGTTGGTGATGGCATCTTTCAGTTCAAAAACGCCCCTGTAAATAGAAAATTAGGGGATTTTCTTCCCTGGTTTCCCCTTAGAGGTTTTTCGGTTTCTTTTTCATCTATGAGTATGGCCTTCTTCCTTGATCTACATACCTGTTGCCTGAAATAGTACAGTCCACTCCACCAGTCTGGAGTTCCACTGCTTCATTCTGTGCATTTATAAACTGCCACTGTGATCTTGAGCAGGATGTTGCCCCTCTGTCAGTTTTTCGTGAGCAAGCAGATCCTTTTGCTTATATTTTTATTTATTAACTTTGTACATCTCTCACACACTCTTCAGAAGAGCTAAGGGAAACATAATGGGACATGATATGCTATTTAATCCACACCAGTGTATAATTATTTGTCTGTCTGTCTTTCTAGCTATGCTTTTCCTCTCCAAAGGTTCCTGGAGTGCCATACAATAAACTAGTAAAATGTTATTTAGTTTTCATATACTGTTTCTGAGTACTCCAAGTGATTAATTCAGATGGGATTCTTCCAGACATAGGGCTTGTAGGGCTACCATCTAGAAGGGATTATGACTCTATTGTGTTTTTGCTCTGCTGGGCAGCAATCCTGCCACTCGCACCTTCATTGCTTATCAGCCTCCAAATGCAAAGGCTCAAAACAGAAAAGGCATGTTGGATCAGAGCTGCGGTTCATCAAGTTTGGCATTCTGTTCACTGTGGGAAACCAGTTGCCCAAAGGATCCCACAAGGAAGATATAAGTATATGGTCCCCACCCACCCATGTTTCCCAGCAATTGGTGTACATGAGCATACTGCCTTTGACACCAGAAGCTGCATATAGCCATGAAGGCTTTGTTAAACTTCCCAGAAAGCCATTTGGCTATTGGACAGTATAGAAATGAAACAAATAAATAGCCATCAATATCTTCTTAATGAATTTGCCCAGTCACTTTTTAAAGCTGCTTAAATTATTGGCCATCATTAGTTTAATTATGTATTGTGGGAAAAATACTCCTTAATACTTCAGTAGGTTCTGTCCTGAATTTCTCACCAATCAGCTTCTTGACTCTAGGTTCACCCTCTCCCCTTCTCTGTATCATGCATAATTTTGAACACTTATATCACATCCCCTCTTATTTGCCTTTTTTCTAAGCTAAACAATTTCAGGTGTTGCAACCTTTCCTCAAAAGGAAATTGCTTCAATCCATTGGTCATTTTAGTTGCTGTTCTCTGCACATTTTCCAACTCTATAATGCCTTTTTTTCAAGTGTGGTGACCTGAAGGGCACATGATATTCTATATGCAATTGTACCATAGGTTTCTATATGATATTGGGAGTTTTATTTTCAGTTCATTTCCTAGTTATTCCTAACATGGAGTTTGCACTATCTTCATTGAGCTCTTATCCACAGCCCCTAGGTCCATTTCTTGGTCAGTGACCAAGATTCCACCAGATTCCATCACCTTTTTTTGCCCCAATATGCCTTAATTTATACTTACCTTGAACTGAATTTACCATTTTGATGCCCATTCTCCTAGCTTGCAGGATCCCTTTGGAGCTCCTCAGAATCTTCTTTGGTTTTAACCCCCCTGAATAGTTTGGAATCATGAGGAAACTTGACCATTTCACTGCTTATTTCTAATTCCAGATCATTTATGAATAAGTTGAAAAGCATTGGTCCCAATATAGAACCTTGTGGAACCCCACTGTTTACATCCCTTCATTGGAAGAAATTATGGTGAATTCCCACTCCCTGTTTTTCTTCTTCAACCAGTTACTGATCCATAAGAGCCCCCGCCCCCAATTCCATGACTCCTAAGTTTGCTCTTTGGTGAGAGACTTTATCAAAGTCAAATTGACACCTTCAAAGAATTCTATAGCAGGGGTCTCAAACTCAACTTAACTCAACTCAATTCTATAGCAGGGGTCTCAAACCCCTCCCCCGTGCCTCGCCCGTCCCGGCAATTGGCCCGCGGGCCATGAGTTTGAGACCCCTGTTATATAGGGTTAGCGAGAGAGGCTGGATCTTTTAAATTGTCTTTTCATTGTCTTTTAATGTTCTTTTGTGTTCTTTTAAATTATTTTTTAATTCTTACTGTTTGATCTATTGTATTTTATTGTTTTTAGTCTTCGTATAAACTGCTTAGAGAGCTTTGGCTACAGGCGGTATGAAAAAGATGATGATGATGATGATGATGATGATGATGATGATGATGATGATGAAAGCCTAGTTGGCTTCTGTATGTGGAATGAAAACGGGGCACCAGCTTGTTCTGCACCTCATTCAAGATATTTGGTCCACCTTTAAATGTGGTCCTGGAGTTCTCACTGAATGTTCTAAGCAAAAATGGTTCTCATTGAATGTTATGTGTAAAATCCCTCTGCAAGTAGAGAACTAGGAGACTGGGCTGGATTAAACTATTTTAGGCAATATTTAGTTAGGCAATATTTTGTGCAGGAGATCTTTTTAGTGTCGTGACTAGAGTGTCATGTAAGGACTGGAGGGCTTCAGGTTGAAATATCCACTTAACCAGGAAGCTCACTGGATGATCCTGGGTATCCACTTCACAGGGTTGTGTTGAGGAGAAAGTGGAGCTGGAGCATAGACTCATGTACACTGCCTTAAGCTTCTTGGAGGAAAACTGAGATATAATTCTCATAAATTATAAATGCAGATTCCATCTGAAATTTAAAATATCATAGCCATTCTACTTTATCATTCTTCTGGTGTAGATCAAGATTTAGTTGTTATTTCAACACCTTAGTAAAGTAGCTCAGTGTTATCTGTGCACTACAGATAAGGGGTGTTCAGGGGTGCTAAGGGGTGTTAAGAGAATTGGCAGCTTTACTGGGGCCACTATAATCAGATCCTTGTCATTAAACAACAGTGTAGTTGCCTTGTTGTTCTAATGTTTGGACTACAACTCCCATAAGCCCTAGCCAACATCATAACTGATTGAAGATGACAGTAGTTGTAGACTCAAACACCAGGAGAGTGATGTATCCCTTAATCAATGGACAGTCAGATGCTCCAGCCCACACACAAGTATTGTCTGAAGGCATAAGCAATCTAATATTGCTTATCCTCAATTCCTGATAAACATGACATATTATTTCTGTATCTTGAGACCTCAGTCAACTGTTATAACTCATAGTGGTTCATAAAATTAATAATCTTTTCTTAGCCCAGTCTTTCTATCACTTCCTAAAATGTACCTGCCTCAGAACAGTTTTCTGGTTTTTGGCAGAAGAAAACAAAATCAGAATGCTATCTTATATGCAAAAACTCACATAGTTCAGTGGAGTTATTTCTGAGTAAATATATAGGATCAGAGTGTATGGGAGTCTACTGCCAAAGTGCAACAAAAGGGACAGTAAAGTTTTCACAAAAGGAAGGACTTTGGGAGCTGCAGAACAATTGTAAATAGGTATAAGAAAAAGTTAATCAGCGGTATGTCAGGAACACAATTGTTCATATGTTAAGGCTATTTTGGGTTTGCATATTACCATAACTAGTAATGAAAAATAAAATATTAAAGCTCATCATTCCCTCTAACAGTGAGTGCCAGATTTTCAAATTTTAAATTATCTCAGACTTTAAAAGGAACAGATATATTAAACTTGCTGTATTTTTATTATTTCCAAAATTATTATCTGAACTTGCTGTTCTTTTGTTCCCTCCCTGTTTTGTTTTCCTTTATATGAGTGATAATAATTTAAGTATTTGTAACTTAATAGCATTTTTAAAATTTCAGCTTACAATTCTAATTTAGAGTGTCTTATCTAGCACACACAGGAAATGTTGGAAGTACTGCAGAGATGAATATCTTTTTGGATGATCCTGAATTTGCTGAAATCATGCAGCAAGTAGAACAAGCCATCGAATGTGGGGTCTTTCCTGAAAGAATCTCCCAGGGATCTAGTGGGAGTTACTTTGTCAAAGATTCTAAGAGAGTAAGTGCATGTGGCTTGATTGTTCAAAATAGCAGAATAGCCTTTCAGAAGATTTCCATGTTACACTTAAATGCACATTGGCTGCATTCACACAAAATAATAAGCAACCCTGTATGGTTACCATGATTCACAGTATTTTACCATGATCTACCTGACAATCAAGCTGTTTCTACTTTATCATGGTTTTTATGCTCTCCACTCAGTCCTCCCACTGTTGGCATGTATCCCATCAGCCATTGTGCCTGAAATTCAGTCTCAAGGTGAATTTCCCCCTGCCTATGTTGCCTGCCTCTTCCTCATTGGTCCCCACATAGACGCTGAATTGCTGTAGTGGCTCCTGTAATTGCCATTATTTTCAGAGGACTGTGTGTAGTTGCATACCAGGACTATGGAATCAACACTACACTACAAGCCATGGTGGTACAGAGAAACTGTAGAAGAAAACATTGTTTCTTATCATGGTTTCTAAAGACCAAACTTACTGCGATAAACTACAATGACTGAGTTCAGACAACATGACAGACCAACAATGGTTAAAAAAGACCACTGTGACTTGTCGTGCTCTCTGAATCAGCCATTGTCACTTTTATACATGACAACACATGCCTTGTTTACACTGCAGGTTCTGCAGTAGTAATGAAGTACCTTGAGAAAAATCTGGATTTTGTTTTTTCATAATAAAGCTACATGGTGGGGGACCAAAACCTTTAGGCAGACTGTGAGCTGACTTTGGTACAATATGAAGTAAAGCATTGTTTTGTGCAATTACTGTTGGAATGAGTATTTAAAGAATCTATCTGTGTAGTTTAGTTAGTTTCTGTTAAACTAGATTTAGGAGCTAAAATCTTTGATTCATATACTGAAAATTCATTTTATTTGGTATTGACCACATTTTACTAGTAAACTAATTTCTAAAAAATATTTATAATTTTGTTTATTTAAGACATGAGTATCACTTCTTTTCGCCCCTCATTAAATAAGAATTTAGTATTTTTATGATTAAAAATGGATATGGATATAACATTTCATTACTTTAACTGCCTGACACTGTCTAGTGTATGAAATTACCACATGTTCTGCCTGGAAAGGGATGATTGATTTCTTATTTTCAGGACATTTTGTAAAGGATATCATATAAAGAGTCAGCCTTATTAAATACATTGATGGTTAAAATTTCAGGATTTATATTCTATTAAAGTAGTTTAAGTCCAGGAGTTCTGGTTAAACAGGTTTCTGTAATGCAGCATAATAGCCTGAAGTTAACTATTGATGTTCCTACAAAGACATGCTTAGGATGAATGGCATTGAAAATTTGGAGGTCATGAACTAACCTTATGAGGCCAAAGCTGGGAATGATCACCATTGTCAGATCAGGCATGGTTTCTGTGGCACCCTAAAACTGGATAGGCAGAATTCAGTAGAGACATAGCTCACTTCCTTGCATAGTGTTACTACCGTGTTCCTTAGATGGGGACAGCTGCATGTATATTCGCCATTCTTTTCTCTATATTGGCTAGCTTGCACTTACATTTCAATTTCCAATTGTAAGGGGTTGGGGAGAGAGCATATTTCAGAAAATACCATAGTGCTGTTCTCATTCTCCTTTGGGCAAGATGATAGATTACCATTTACTAAAGTTTATTTGAATTAACATGATACTGGCTGAAAGGCTCTACCGATGCTGCTGCTGGAAATGTTCAGGAGTTGATATATGTAAGAGATCAGACTATGTTGGACTACAGTTTCTTTAATCCCCACCAAATGGTTAGTGATGAGAGTCATATTCCAGATCATTTTAGAATACTTTAGTAGCTTGAGGTAAAATTATTCCTAATCCCACATATGGAAATAGTTGTTGAGGGAGAACAACCGAAGAAAACATACTTTACCACAAATTTAGATTTCTGTATTGGTTTTTTTGGGAAATGAAGTACAGTGGTACCTCGGTTCATGAATGCTTCAGTTCACAACCAAATTGGGTCGTGAACAGAAATTTCAGAAAAAATTTTCCTTAATTTGCAAACTCCACATTGGGTGACGACTATGATCTTGGCCATGTTGCTGCACAAACATGATTGTGATCACAGCCATCTTCCCTGCACAAGCATGATTGCAATTGCACCCGTCTCACCTCCCCCCAAGCACGATCGCATGATTATGGTTTGGACTCTCCCTCCAAACAATAATCTTCCCCCCACCTAGGTTAGTTTTCTCTGCTGTACTATACTTTGTTGTTCTTTGTTACTTTGTTTCAAATTTTTGTGATTAAAAAAAAAACATTTACAGAACGGATTAACCTTATTTACATTGAACCTTATGGGGGAATTTGACTTGGCTTGGGACCAATTCGGGTAGTGACTAGAGTCGTGGAATGGATTAAGTTCGTGAGCCAAGGTACTGCTGTATTGGCATTTCCTGCTGTGTCCTTTCTAGAAATTCCACCAATTGTTGAATCATAGATGGCTATGTATCTCCTGCATGGATTATAGGACCATAATGTTCTCAGCTATCCCAGGAGTTTCCTTGCACAAAATGTGAAGATCCTAGGGTTAAGTTACTCTTACACTTAAAATCTAGATTGATACATTTATCTTAATACATATATAGTGATAGGAATGTACAGTCATTGTGTTTTCTTGCTCAGGTGAATGAAAAAAATCCTTTATCTTCTGCTGTTTGTGTAATTTTCCTGAATGCAGGAAAATAGTTTCAAAGCTATGTATGTGAAGAACAGTCAGTTTGCACTAAAAACATCTTTTTATTTGATTAAATAAGGTGTTTAGTAGAGAAAGGAACCGTAGTTATAAGGATCACTGCCTAGTAATCCAGTGGCGGACAGTGTTTCTTGTCATCTTATCGCCTTTTTAACTTATGTGTATGCTGGCTTGAAGCATTTATAACTTGAGGACCGCTCCAACGTATGTTACATTACAGCATATACGTTTGCTCCAGTTCTGTGGCTTTCTTTGTAGTACCTGTGACAATAAGTAAGCCTTTGCTTCTTTCTCAATTGTTTTGTTTCCCTATGTAATATCTAAAAGAGAGGTCTACACTGTGCTACTTATATTTGCCAAATATATATTAGAACACATTTGAAATTTCAGGGTACATCTGCTATCCTTGGTTAGGGCATCATCAAGGCAAGCTGGAGCATGTCACCACTAGCATACTTTTGAATTGGCTTGTTTGCTGTTTGAAAAGTCAGACTGCCTTGTCCGAAGATGGCACTCTCATTTTCTGTTGAAATTGCAAGTTAACATACCTATTTACTTGCAATTTTTTCTTGGGATAGGCATGCCAGTAGACAAATCAAATGCATCTAATGTAGCTGCTTTTAAATACATTTATACCTCAAGAGAGACTTACAAGTAATTGTTCTAGCTTGCTCCCTGAAATAGTAAATGGGTTGCCATGTTGCTTTTGTGTTTCATGTCTCCTTTGTGGGTGTGTGCACAACAATGGGGAAAGAGAAAACAAGGGAAAAATTTGGGAAAAAATGATTGAACAGCCACACAGGGCACCACAGGTTCCTGTCAGCATAAATTGGGAAATGTACTACTATTATATTTGTTTTGTAGAACCCTCTTTATTTCTGTATTTCTTAAAATAGTAATATAATGAACTGGTATATTGCAGGTCAAATTAAACAGTTTCAAAACTGTAATTATTTTTATGGAAGTATGTGTGTATAAAATACATTTTTACCTTCCTGAAGCATAAATGCTAAGTCTCTACAAGGCGAAGCTTATACAAATGGCTACGTTTTCCTAGCCCATCTTGTTGAAGAAAAGACACATATAATAAAATACACATAAACCAGATCCAGTGGGACTGTAAGTAGACAGAGGACTGCAGTCTTCGGATTTAGATAGAAAAAGTCCTACAAACTCCCAGCATTCTTCAGTTAAACATGCTGACTGGGAAATGCTTGGAAAGACAGCTTTTTTGGTTAAAGCATTAATAGAATTGTGACATCCGGTCACTTCCTTCTTTGATGCATGCACGTCTTTCAAAACAGGACATTACATGCATCCAGTGTGCAGCAGTGATCTTCACTGCCACCATGCCATGAGCCTTGCATTTTAACTAGATGGCCATTTTTGGGAAGGGAAGGTGCTATTTGGGTTAGGTTCACTTGCATGATGTTGGATGGGGCCTGTTACAGCTAAATCACCTGAAATTATCTGTTGAAAACTGTTTTACTGCAGTAAGGTACCTTAGATTGCAGTGAAAGTACATCTAATAACATCACCATTTTCATTGTTCTGCCAGTAAAGCCAGCATTCAACTGAATGACTTGGCTTGTGCATAATAAGAAGCCATGATGGGTGAATTTCCCTGCAAGTTTTCTTACTGTAGTGTTTGCTGTCATTTTGTGTATTTGAGCCATGACAGGGTTGTGCAATAGTTTGTCATCTTTGAACCTGATGGAGGTAGGTGGTAGTAGTAGTAGGATTGTTTTTGGTTTAGAAGCCACTCAGAACCCATGGGCTGTTTTCAGGTTGTAGGTGCTTGTTAAACATTCTGACAGCCTACCCTCACTGGGTTGCCTGGGACAACAAGCTACAGCATGTCTTTCATGGCTCAAATGTTCAGAATGGTAGCCACCTTCACAACAGAAAGCCTTGCGGGGAAATTCATCCAGCATGGCATCTCATTACATGCAAACTGGGCCAGCAAAGATCTGTTGTGTTCTCTCCATTCTAACAGAGAACAATGGAGATCCCGAATAAAGGATTTGTTTGTCTATGTTGTGTGTTTGCTGCTAGGCACTAGTAACAAACACCATTAAAATAGCCAGGTTGCTTGTCTGTCTAAGCTGTGTGTCAGTTGGTCACATCACACAATGTGCAATAACACAGTTACGTCACATGTGAGTGAGGCTGTAATCTGTGTAGCTCTAGTAGGCCTTATGTGACATCTGAAAGCTTCTACCAAGGCTGTATAAGACCATCCTACCCTGCCACATTTTAATGAGTAGTTGTGCTCACTGTTCAGGAACAGAAATATCCCATAGATGACAAAATATCAAATGAACATACACTTTTCTGACTCTTTCCAGAATGAAGACTTTTAATTCATGAATATTAACAATTTGCTTGTTCTTCCATTTTCTCCCTTCTAGAAAACAATTGGAGTGTTTAAACCAAAATCTGAAGAGCCTTACGGTCACTTAAACCCAAAATGGACCAAATATTTTCATAAAATCTGTTGTCCCTGCTGTTTTGGCAGAGGCTGTCTTGTTCCTAATCAGGGATACCTTTCTGAAACTGGTGCCTCTCTTGTGGACAATAAACTGGGATTAGGAATAGTACCTAAAACAAAGGTAAGAGTGCTTTGCAGCAGGACTGGCCCTGTCAATATAAGATTTTACAGCCTGCATTAAACTGTGTAACTTCACAGAAGCAAAATACATTCACCCAACTATTCCTAATATACTGGAGGGAGTGGGGTTGTGTTTCATAACACTTCTGTGAGAACTTTCATGTGAATTAGTTTTTCCAGCTGGGTTTCTTGTGAAACCGTTCCTTAGGTGTCTTGTACTTTACCACAGAATGGGCTGTGGTAAATATTTCAGCCACCAGCATTCATGTATACTATTATTGTTTATCCCATCATACAGCCTAGTACATCCTCAGGGAGGCAAAGTGGCAATAGTAACAAAACAATTACACTTTGTAAACCTTGATAAAAGAGCTATACAATTAAATCAGTAATTGCAAGCTATTTAAAACTACAGGGGAAAAAAAACTCTGCTCAACAGCATGAAGAGATGATGAAATAAAATGTTTTAACTGATTTTAAGAACATGAGGACAGAACATGCTGAGTTTCCATAAGAAGAGAATTTCAAAATGAGGATCCTGCTGATCCTTGTACCTGCTGAAATGACCTCTTTCAAAATGGGGAATTGGTGTGAGGTGCCCTCCAGAGATGTCAATGTCAGGGAGAAAGAGCTGACTTAGGTAATTGAGCCTTGTTTATTTAGGATTCAAAGGTTGAAAACAGCATGTTGAATTGTGCCCATAAACAGGTATGGGAGCCAATATATTAGGTTTAAGGTGGCCTTAAATATGCTTCCTTCAGATAACACACTCAGTTTAAAGAAATTGAAACATTTAGACATCTCCGCTTAAAGCAATAGTTCAACCTAGATCTTACATTTTCATTCTGTCTCACACACGCAGACGCACAGTGTCCTGGGCATCATTTTCTTGCAGTAGCTAAGTTGATGGAAAGTACTGTTTGGTCACAGCTACCTGATTTGAGGAACAATGCCAGATCCAGTAGGGATCTATACATCTAATTGTTCAACAGTGTGACCCCATTTAATACAAGTAAACCACAAATTCCCAGATCATCCAAAGCCTTTTGCATTGGTACATATACCTCAGCTTATCTCATTTTAACTGATGAGAACTGTGTATATAGCCTCAATAGACTATGCCACTGACCATTTACACACATTGTCAGGGGTGGTCTATCTCTGAATTTTGACTTTATGTTCTGTCTCTGTTAAGGGATAGCAATGATTTTTGTAGCTATAAGTACAATCGCCAAGTGCAACATGAAACCCTACTTTTCCTTGTATGTTTTAAGGTTGTCTGGATTGTTAGTGAGACCTTCAATTATACTGCAATAGATCGTGCAAAATCAAGAGGAAAAAAATATGCTTTAGAAAAAGTGCCAAAGGTTGGCAAAAAATTTCATCGAATAGGACTACCTCCCAAGGTAAATATTTAAATTGCTTTATTCTGATAGTATCTCTGGGTATCATCATGTTTTTGGGTACGCAGTAGTCCCTGAGCTAAAACAGTTTGTCTGGGTTAATTCGAAATAAAACTAGACAAGATCAGTAATCCATTCATTGCCTCTTGACCAGTATCTAAAAATGCACAGTTAATTTCCTTTGGCCAAGGGAACATGGGGCTTCAGTTTCTTGAATAGTTGTACAATATGCCTTACTCTTTTGAAACTGAGGGGGTTGTTTAAAAACTGTAAGATGATGTTGGGAGTAGAACCTACTTCTCAAAGAAAAAAAAATCTTTAATTATGTCTAAGCCTATGGCTTGTTCAGCAAGAATATCTGTTTTGTATTCCTGTTATTTCTTCGATATAACTATTGCTGTCATATTTTCTAACTGATATTTATTATGGTCAGAGTTGTTATGATTTCTGTATAATTGCTTTTGCTCAAAAAATCCAACAGATGATACTGGGAAGATAACTAGACTCACAGAAAATACAGGCAGGCTTGTCTACTACACGTAAGAGCAATAGTACTATATATGGTACTGGGTATAAAAGTATGTTTCTTGGAAAAACTCTGATTTAATTAAATAGAAGCACTTTTGTAGCCCTTCTGGCTGGGAAGGTGTTCAGGAAATTGTGTATAAATTGTATGATGAAATCATAGATGGCAATAAAGCTATTAACATTTTCCATGGCTGAGGTGGGACTTTAATGAAGCTCAATCCCTCATGATTAGCAAAATCAGAATAAATAAGTGAAGTGTAGAGAATTTAATCTCTATGCTTTTTACAAGGTCTTAGCATCCAAGAAATCCAAATTCAGAATTTGAATGTTTTACAATGGTGTAGAAGAAATCCTTCATAAAAAATAAAGTAACTTCTGTGCTGTCATGACTGCTTTGCTTTATCATAAGATAATCTCATTTCTCTTTTCTGGCTTTTGTTAAAATATTTAGCCTGTATATTATTTTTATGCTGCCCAATATCTTGAGCTCCTATAACAGTGGTGGCGAACGTATGGCATGTGTGCTGCAGTGGGCACACAGAGCCCTCTCTCTCAGCACGCAAGCCAAGTCACCCCAGCATCACCCCAGATAACAGCGCACATAGGGGCCATGCTCATGCTTGGCAAGGAGTCACGGTGCCAGGCGATGATGTCACAAGCCATGACTCATTAGCCATGGATTGTCTGAGCTTTTGCATGGCCAGTCAATGTACTACATTGACTGGCCATGCAATATATATATATATTTGCTTGAACTGGCTGTGAGCTGTTTTTTCTAAACTAAAACCTCAGTATTCAGGTTTTATTGCAGTGTTGGCACTTTGAGATAAATAAGTGCGTTTTGGGTTGCAGTTTGGGCACTCAGTCTCTGAAAGAGTCGCTATCACTGTCCGATAACTTCAATTTAATAGGTAATAGTTCTCAGACTTGAACCTGAATTAATTCATGACATCAGATTGGTTTCAAATCTAACATTTGTTACATTTCTTAAAAGCATAGGCTTAAAAAAGATCTTCGACTATGTGTAAATTTAGTGTGGTACATTAGTTCAAATATTAGCTAATTTTAGTGTCAGTCTGGTTTTCCCCCCTAAATGCAGGAATTATTTTAAATTGCAGGTTGGCTCCTTTCAGCTGTTCGTTGAAGGTTACAAAGAGGCTGACTTTTGGCTCAGGAAATTTGAAACGGATCCTTTGCCTGAAAATACAAGGAAACAGTTTCAGTCACAGTTTGAAAAATTGGTTGTGCTTGATTATGTCATCAGAAACACTGGTATATAATTTCTATTATACTTGTTTGATCATACTATGTCAATAATATCAAACTGAGAAACAGAAAAAGAGGTCATCTGAGGAATCCATTCTAAATTTCTGTCAGAGCTTTTACCGCATGTATGACTGCATATAGTGCTATTAAAAATGGCAATTAATGTGAAGGTTATTTTTGGAAGTAGTTTAAAACAACTTTGTCATGTTGGTACTTTTGGAAAGCTGGTATCAGTGCTTGATAGTACTTGATAGGCTGATTCTTGTCTTGAGTCTTCAGATTATGTAAGATAACTGTGTATAAAAAAGTAAAGAATATTATTTAGGATCCTGATTAGGATCCTGTTAGTAGTAGTTAGTAGCTCAGCAGGTGATTTCCTAAGGTATCCAAAAACTGAAATGCCACAACTGGCTTACATAAAAGGAGAGCAGTGGTTTTATCTGCTCCTTCATCATGTGTTAATTGTTGTTAATCTATGGAACTAACTATTCAACTGAGCAAAAGAATATTATTTATCAATGGTGAAGCTACAGTATATCACAGAAGTGAGTGATATAACCCCTCACATTTTGTAAATATTATATCTTTTCATGTGGCAACCCTGAAGAAATGACACTTTGCTACAATGTAAAGAAGTGAGTATACAGCTTGTATAATGGTGTAAATTTGCTGTCCCCTCAAAATAACTTAACACACAGCCATTAATGTCTAAACTGCTGGCAACAAAAGTGATTACACCCCTAAGTGAAACTGTCCAAATTGGGCATTATTAGCCATTTTCCCTCCCCGGTGTCATGTGACTTGTTAGTGTTACAAGGTCTCAGGTGTGAATGGGGAGCAGGTGTGTTAAATTTGGTGTTATCACTCTCACTCTCTCATACTGGTCACTGGAAGTTCAACATGGCACCTCATGGCAAAGAACTCTCTGAGGATCTGAAAAAAAGAATTGTTGCTCTACATAAAGATGGCCTAGGCTATAAGAAGATTGCCAAGACCCTGAAACTGAGCTGCAGCATGGTGGCCAAGACCATACGGCGGTTTAACAGGACAGGTTCCGCTCAGAACAGGCCTCGCCATGGTTGACCAAAGAGGTTGAATGCATGTGCTCAGTATCATATCCAGAGGTTGGCTTTGGGAAATAAATGTATGAGTGCTGCCAGCATTGCTGCAGAGGTTGAAGGGGTGGTGGGTCAGCCTGCCAATGCTCAGACCATACGCCGCACACTGCATCAAATTGGTCTGCAGGGCTGTCATCCCAAAAGGAAGCTTCTTCTAAAGATGATGCACAAGAAAGCCCGCAACCAGTTTGCTGAAGACAAGCAGACTAAGGGCATGGATTAGTGGAACCATGTCCTGTGGTCTGATGAGGCCAAGATAAACTTTTTTGGTTCAGATGGTGTCAAGCATATGTGGCAACAACCAGGTGAGGAGTACAAAGACAAGTGTATCTTGCCTACAGTCAAGCATGGTGGTGGGAGTGTCATGGTCTGGGGCTGCGTGAGTGCTGCCGGCACTGGGGAGCTACAGTTCATTGAGGGAACCATGAATGCCAACATGTACTGTGACATACTGAAGCAGAGCATGATCCCGTCCCTTTGGAGACTGGGCCACAGGACAGTATTCCAACATGATAACGACCCCAAACACACCTCCAAGATGACCACTGCCTTGCTAAAGAGGCTGAGGGTAAAGGTAATGGACTGGCCAAGCATGTCTCCAGACCGAAACCCTATCGAGCATCTGTGGGGCATCCTGAAATGAAAGGTGAGGAGCGCAAGGTCTCTAACATCCACCAGCTCCATGATGTTGTCATGGAGGAGTGGAAGAGGACTCCAGTGGCAACCTGTGAAGCTCTGGTGAACTCCATGCCCAAGAGGGTTAAGGCAGTGCTGGAAAATAATGGTGGCCACACAAAATATTGACACTTTGGGCCCAGTTTGGACAGTTTCACTCAGGGGTGTACTCACTTTTGTTGCCAGTGGTTTAGACATTAATGGCTGTATGTTGAGTTATTTTGAGGGGACAGCAAATTAACACTGTTATACAAGCTGTATACTCACTACTTTACATTGTAGCAAAGTGTCATTTCTTCAGGGTTGTCACATGAAAAGATATAAAATATTTACAAAATGTGAGTTGTGTACTCACTTCTGTGATATACTGTAGACTGTTTTGTTGACTGAAGACTCCTAGCCACTGTAGACAGGTTTCCTTAAGAGCCTCCTTTGCTCTTTCTTTGCCTAGTCTGGGGCAGGTGGGGAGACAACTACCGCTGAAATTGCATTTTTAAAAGATAGCTGTAACTATTGAGGGCAAGTAATGGATATGGGGCATTAGTTCTCTGAGAAGTGATCATAGGATAAAGTTAGTCTTCCTAAACTACAATGTCCATGCCAGCTGTTTAGATCAGAATGAAAGCAAGTTTCTTTCCTTTTCAAATTCTTAAAGAGCAGTTGACTCTGAACCGTTTTGTCTCTTATGAGAAGATGACAATGTGGATGTGGTTTTTACCTGTTTTGAAAAAGGAACCCAGGTATTTCTGGAAATGCCTGTTTTAGCACAGAGATGATCAACTGGTTGGAGGGCAGACAGATGAAATAAAAACCTACAGTGATGCTCAAAATATAAAAGGGTCATCAGATAAACATGTTCTTACCAGTGCTGCTTTATGAAAAGAAAAAACCTTGGGTTGCTATTTTGATGTAATTTATTGTCCTTTTCTTCCTTTAAGATGATAAATTAGAATCCTTAATTTCAAAGATATATTCATTCTGATAGATACCTGTATTTCACTAATTGTGCTTTCCCTGCACCTTTTTTTTTTTAAGACAGAGGCAATGACAATTGGTTAGTCAGGTATGAAAAGCAGAATGATGGGATTGACCTTTCTGATAAGGTAAGACAAAGGGTGCTTGAGTTTACATAATTTGAATGTTGCAGGGTAAATTAAATAGTTGGTGTGGTCCGGAATGGATTATGGTCTTTGCCATCTGGTTCCTTACTTTCTCATCCTATTCCTGTTATGGAATGTGATATAATATGATAGGTATGCATTAAAAAGGATCACCAGACATTCAAAAAGAAACTGGACAGCCATCTGAGTGAGATGGTATAACTTGGTGTCCTGCAACAGCAGGAGGTTGAACCCGATGACCTTCATGGCCCTTTCCAACTCTACTGTTCTATGATTCTATGCAATTCCTATGACATATATATATATATATATACACACACACACACATATATATTCAAGTTATGTACATTTTTCAACTTTTGCTTTTGCTTGCTGATACAATGTTTCAAATTCACTCATCTTTGTCATAAAGTAAAAGATTGAATGTATGCCATTTGCTAGCTATATTCTGACATGTTCAAATTATTTTTCCTCCAGGATATCCAATGGCTTAATGAAAAGGACCCTATTATTAAAATAGCAGCAATTGATAATGGTTTAGCTTTTCCTTTCAAACATCCTGATGAGTGGAGAGCATGTGAGTTTGTTTAATGTTAATTGCCTACTTAAAAGAATATAACCTCAGTTTTCATATGTGTGGGCTTCTATTTCTAGGGAAAGTTTGTGTGGTTTTACTTTATAGCAATTATATATCTTTCTCCTAGATGGCACAATGTATCATATAGGTAGTGTTGTTTCTCATATGAACTCTCTGCATGCTAAGAGCTACTGGAAGTGCCTTACTTTGCATCCTATATCTTTTAGTGAAGTTAGTAAGCAAACAGGATGCCACCTTTGCTATGAATGTGTTGGCCAAATTTGGAAATTTCTGTCAGATTCTTCTGTTAGGTCACTCCCTTGAGCTTTTCTCCATTGATGAAAGCTTGAATTGTTTTTGAAAAAGTAAAGAGAGCATACTGGTAGTGATTAATTGTTGGAATTATCAAATGTATAATTCATTTTGGATTTATTCATTTTGTATGATTTAATTGTTAAATTGCCAGACGTGACTGATAAAAAGAAAAATGAAGAATGCTTCTTTCAGTTATAAAATGTTCTTTCAATCTGTGAATTGACATAATGGAAAGAGAGAAATGCTATGTTAAGTTTTAGCAAGAGGTTAAGGTTGCATAAAGTTGCGTTTCCTGAAATCATTGCATTGAACAATCCATCTGAAAATAAATGTAGTATGTTAATTTGGGAAATGTCTCCTTTCACCTCCCCCTTTGCTTCATACCTATTAGATCCATTCCATTGGGCTTGGCTTCCACAAGCAAAGGTCTCTTTTTCACAAGAGACAATAGATTTGATTCTTCCTCGAATTTCTGACATGAACTTTGTACAGGATCTTTGTGAGGATCTTTATGAACTATTTAAGGTAACTTCAGAAATAAACTGGGCATAGCTGCTTAAAACAACTTCTAATAGATGGCAAGAAATTTAAATATTTATTCTCTGAATCAACTATATTCAGAGTTTGCAAAATAAAAGACAAAGCTAATTGGACACTTCACAATATGTTTTCTTAATGGCTTATATGTTGTATGTCATTGTAAATCTGTGATTAATTTTAGATCTGACTTGAATTATGAAACTTTCTGAAATCTACCTCTTTATCTTTTAATAAAGACTGACAAAGGTTTTGACAAGGCAACTTTTGAAAATCAAATGTCTGTGATGAGAGGACAGGTAAGAATACTTTATTATATCAGCACTTTTAAAATGTATTTTTGCATTTGACAGCTGTAGACAATCTACTGTTCAAAAGCTTGTGGAGAATTGCAGCCTTAGCCAAAAACTGATTGTGTTGCAAAGTGTGTTGCATTTATTTAGATTTAGCAGGCTCTATCATGTGATGAGTAACTTTAAGGTCCTAAATGCACTGGAGACTAACGGGTAAGCCTTCCAACAATTGCCCACTGTCCCTGAGACACATTGGTGACAATGCTAATCATCATGGAATTAACTTAGCAAGGGATCACTAAAACTAAACTAAAACCAATTTAGGTGGTTATATGTAGCATTGCTTTGGTTCTTTGTGTCCAAATGGTCAATTGCTATATGGAGTAATATGAAAGAGTATCAGTTGTTGAAGTCTGCTCTGGTATTACCCATTTCATAGTGGTGAAAACTAACTTCTCTAAATATGCGAACTTGATATTATGCACCATACTATTTGCAGATACTTAACCTTACTCAGGCATTAAAGGATGGAAGAAGTCCTCTTGAGCTTGTTCAGATGCCCCGTGTCATTATGGAAAGAAGTCATGGTGGAAGTCAAGGACGAATTGTTCACCTGAGCAATACATTTACACAGACTTTTCATAGCCGGAAGCCTTTTTTTTCTTCCTGGTAGAAATTATTGTCTCCAACTTAGCAAGACTTTCTACTATGTAAACGATTCAGAATAGTGTAACTCTGCATACAACAGAGTGCTGGACTGCCAAAACCTCAGAACTTAAGTTTTGTATTTTGAATGTAATAAGTTTACAGTTTCTTTAAAATTGTGAAATTTTACATCAGGGAAATGAGGAGTTTGTCCTATATTGTATTTTTATAGACGGTTTAATGTTTTCTGTATTTAATAAAAGGGAAAAAATAAAGTTTACAGATGCCAAAGACTACTTTTGAATAAATTGTAGGAAAGAATTGTTCTGTTGAATACAAATTTCAGAAACCATGTCTAATTTGTTTGTTAGAAATAAAGCACAGCTTTTTCATTCCTCTACTGATGAGACAACTGCATGAAAATTCTCCTTTAACAGTAATTGATCAGTTGTTATAGTGGTTCTTAGTGATTTATGGACTCAGACATAACAAACTTGTCTCTTACCATTTGGATCTGGGACCAATATTATTGCATCTGCATTGGGAAAATGCAAGCATGGAAAAAGACTAAGTTAATCCCGCCATTTTAGAGGAAACCTAATTTTGACAAATTCTCATGCCTTATTTGGTTCTGAATGCACATATTTCTATAGGTTGCTCCTGTATCAAAGTCTTGCTTGAGAGCAGGATTATAAGCAAGTCTCAACCTATGCCCCTTACCATCACCACTTACTTAAAGTGCAATATATGTGTAACGTCTGTCCCTGCAGAAAAGGGGATAGATGGAGTGTTTGAGTGGGTCCAGTGAGAGAGTGAGTGTATGGGTTACTTTTGGGAGGTAAATTTAAATACTCTCAAACCCTTCTATCAAGAAATTATATGCAGGATTGGGAGAATCACCTCTTAAGTCAGTTCCAAGTATAGCTCTTTCTGCATTTTTCTTTCTCTCTGCCACACCTCTGCCAACAATTGAGACAATCATGGACCACTTCCTCGATGGAAATTGGAAAGATTAAGGCATGTGTAATGCCCTTTTAGTTATTGAAACTTAAAATATGCCAGAGGTGTATTTTTTGTTGTGGACCATGTTTAGAATTAGTGTTACAGGTCACATAGCTTGGCGCTTGTGGGGTGGGCATTGTCTGCATTGCTATGTTGTATGCTTTGGCCTTGACACTTCATAAGGATCTATGAGAAAAATAATATATTTTCTTTAGATTAGTATTTATGCTGCAGTTCCTCCACAATAGTAAAGGAAACCTACCACCCATGTCAATCAGATTTGTTGGCAACATCAAAATGGGTACCTTTCATTACTTACGGTATACTCCAACATGCCCCCAATACTGATATTCTAAGCACCCAAATGTGTGGTGAAGCAGAAGTGAATTCCTGTCTATTCGTCATAAGACATGTCAACAACACTAAGCCATTTTGTGGGCTTTAACTTGTGTAAAACATCAATTGCCATGAAATGTTTAGATTCATATACATCTATAGGAATTTTGATCTAAATTCAGTGTTATGTTTGAATGTGAGGATCTCAAGTAATATCAGTAGCAAATCCTGCTTTTATTAAGTTGTGTGTTCGGTATTTCCAGCAATGCTGTATCTTAAGCTGCTGATGAATATTCCTGAGGCCCCTTTAAAAAAAAACACTGGGTTTTGGTAAAACAGTTTGGCATGTTGGGAAAAATTTATTTGGTATACTAAAATGTGTAAGCCTTAAAATGTAATATTTTCTGTACTGTAGGAGTAGATGATAGTCATATTTATGAAAATACTGCGGTTTCAGTTTTTATCAATTCTCATAATTTTTTAAAGAATGTGTAAGATTACCAGACTTTGTTCTCTTAAACCAATAAAGCTCATGAATTCATGAAATTATGTTTTTACTATAACTGTCTTATTGATTCCATTTTATTTCCACAGGTTTAGGGTGGAATGAATGGGGTTTCCCTGTTCTATCCTTTTGTTGATTATTATGATGAAATTCATGTTATGAAATAGGTAGCCTAAGGTTACTCAGTGAAGTTCATGGCTGAATGGGAATTTTAAACTGGGCATCTGGTCTAAAATTTAACACATTCTGCATTAATGTTGCACTTCAATGTTATGCTATGCCTGCTAAATTTACTGTGTAATGCATGAAAAAAGCAAAGCCACTTGCTACTTTTTATGGACAGGTTCCAAAAGGGGGACATGGACAAAAAGTTAGGATACACCCCTCTTCTTATGAGAGATAATGAATCCAAAAAGCATAAGAATTTTTTGGGGGGGGGGCGGGGAGTGTGATACTGTGGTGTAGGACTTGGTGATATGTGGCCCTTCATAGCTTTGGCCTACATCTCCTATCATCCCTTACTATTGGTTATGCTGACTAGGTTTGATAGGAGTCATAGGCCAAAATATCTGGAGGGTCACAAGCTGCCCACCCCCATACTAATGTATTTAAGCTTACACTATATTCAGTGTAACTTGTAGCAGAGTGTATATGCCTTTGAATTCTTGGGCATGAGCAGAACTCAAGATCTGCCCAAATAAAATTTGTGAGTTAAGAACTTGGAAGCCCTCTTATTTAGGAGCAATTCCCTTGAATGTGGTAGAGTTTATGTACATGTAAACAAGCATTTATGCACAGTGCTTAGAGGATAGGCAAACTATTACTGTTTCAGTCCAAAGTTGCACAATTTTAGCCACAACCTCAAAATCTTGAAGGACGGGTATAAAATCTAAGGGTTAAGGATTTAGTTTCTCCCTTATGGTATCTTCAGGATCCCAACCTTCCCTATAAAGGTTGAAATAGAATTGTATAAAGCATTAAAAAATATTTAGTCCATGTGGATGGTAAGTTTTCACTTGAAAATTTCACTGTTGGCTTCACCCTTTAGAAAATACGAACATAATATGTATTAAGAGTTCATTGGATTGCATAGCTGTATAATCTCTGTGTGCTACTTTAAATGAAAAGTGTTAGTTTTAAAATACTTGCTTGGAGCAAAGACATGGGAACTGCTACAGGCAAGTGGGTTGATTAGTTCTTGGAAGTGAAATGCACAGAACCCCCTGAGGGCCTAGACTTTCACAAGCATGCTTCTGAAATTGGTTATAAACTGGTTACACGAGAGAGAAGTCCTCCAGAGGTCATGGGTAGGAGCTATGACTGAGGCCAAGGCTCCTAGTCTTATCAAGCTACATGGATCTATGTCTAAGATAAAACATAAAACTAATGTTAGATGGAAAGTTATAAAAAGTAAGATTTTGGCTTGGCTGAACAGAGAAATTCTTAGAGACAGAAAAGCCTCCAAACATTTCCTAATTTCTGTCTTATATGTCTGGCATACAAGTAAGATATCAGTACTAATAATTCTTTTATTCCCATTTTATAATAAATGAGAATAATTCTAGGTGAGGTCTCTATATGTGAACAATTTACTGCATAGGTGTTAAATTTATCCTGGAACATGAGGTTTACTTAGTTATAAAACTGAAAAAAAGCAAAATTTTCCAAAATTTTTCTTATTTAACGATAGTTGTGCTAAATAGAAAGCTAGTCAAGTTTTCAAACATAATTCACATCATGCAACATTTGTCTATGCTTCCATAAATTTACCTGGCGTGTCTCACTGCTACAATGTAAGGATAATACTGAACACAAAAAGATATCACACACACAAAATGTTGGGATAAGATATAGGTGAAGTAGTTTTTCCTCTTCAGTGTTCACTTTCACTATTTATTGGTTATTGAAAAAAATCAGAGACACTCTATTTCCCCATGTACTCTGATCAACAGTGATTATCAACAGTGGTGCAACAGAACTTAAGGCTGAAATCCCACACTCACTGAATGTTGTTGTTGTTGTTAGTTGCGAAGTTGTGTCCGACCCATCGCAACCCCATGGACAACATTCCTCAATGGCTTCCTGTCCTCCACCATCCCCTGTAGTCCACTTAAGCTCAAGCCGACTGCTTCCATGACTCCATCTAGCCACCTCATTCTCTGCCGTCCCCTTCTTTTGCCATCTATTACATTAAGCTCTTCTCCAGGGAGTCCTTCCTTCTCATTAGGTGGCCAAAGTATTTGAGTTTCATCTTCAGTATCTGGCCTTCTAAAGAGCAGTCAGGGCTGATCTCCTCTAGGACTGACCAGTTTGATCGCCTTGCAGTCCAAGGGACTCGCAGGAGTCTCCTCTAGCACCACAATTCAAAGGCCTCAATTCTTCAGCGCTCAGCCTTCCTTATGGTCCAACTTTCACAGCCATATATTGCAACTGGGAAAACCATAGCCTTGACTATACGCACTTTTGTTGGCAGGGTGATGTCCCTGCTTTTTAGTATGCTGTCTAGATTTGCCATAGCTTTCCTCCCAAGGAGCAAGTGTCTTTTAATTTCTTGGCTGCAGTTCCCGTCTGCTGGGATCTTGGAGCCCAGGAAAATAAAAGCCAATTTTTGTGTTCACCTCCTTCACCTCATCAAGAGGCTCTTTAGTTCCTCTTCACTTTCTGTGATTAGAGTGGTATCAGCTGCATATCTGAGGTTGTTGATATTTCTCCCCACAATCTTAATTCCAACTTTCGATTCATCTAGCCCCACCTTTCTCATGATGTGTTCTGCATGTAAGTTAAATATGCAGGGCGACAATATACAGCCTTGCCGAACTCTTTTCTCAATTTTGAACCAATCAGTGGTTCTGTGTCCAGTTCTCACTGTTGCTTCTTGATCCACTAAATTTAGTGAGACTGAAATCTGAGTACACACGTACTCCAAAAGCAGTAAAATGTATTGGGGTGGGCAAGCTTTGACCCACATGTGTTAATTTTCTGGAAGAGATAACCTTATATTTCATATTAATGCCCCAACCCCTAAATGCATTTTAAGTAAGTTCAGTGGCTTTGATGGAGTTAATGTCTTAGTAAGCTGGCTTATAATTGTATCCTTACTTTAACACGTGGCTAGGGTTTAGTTACAATTTTCAGAAAGATCCAGAAACTGGGTGTTATGTCCCATGGTTTTACAGATGAGATTAGAGACCAGTTGGTATCATAGAACAAATTTTATTGCTTGCACAAGGACCAGCACAATCTCACAAGGGTAGGATTGAGTGCCGGCCCCTCGTAGAGAGGTAGCAGAATTTTTATACCCGGTTACACACACACAAAAAAAGGAAAATCGTTTCTTGGCAGCATAAAGCAAGCTAGCATGATTTACAGAAGCGAGAGGATTTGCAGCTCTGATACAAAAAAGCGGAGCAACCTTGCAGTTTGTCTAACTTCTGATAACAGCGGTGAAGCTCTGCAGCTGGTCTATCTCCTGATAAGAGCGGGGAGGCTCTGCAGCCGGTCTATCCTTTTAAGTTTTTACCCCTTTGATGAAACTTGCCTATTGTGCTGACCCCAATACACAACTGATAGCCTCCTGCCAGGTGGGTGGGGCCCAACACTGGGGAAGGCATTTGCTGACCCCATAGTTGCTTCTGTGTTGAATGGTTTTGTTATTTTAAATTAATTTTTGTGTGTCTTGTTAACTTTTAACTTCTGTTAACCGCCCAATGAACCTCCGCTATTGGGCTGTAAAAATGAAATAAAGGAAGAAGCGGAAGTGCAACTATGAAGCCACACCCTTGAGTTTACAAATGTGAGCAGAGCTGTCACAGACAGAACATTTTAGAAAGCATTCATTCATAGGATCGCCCTAGGTCTGAGATACCTTGAGGCAGGTAACAATACTCCACTCTCCAAGTCGGTGTTTTTCGACTGTGTTGAACTACAATTCCCAGCATCCTTCAGTCCGCATGCCCTATTTCACCCTTCCACAAGCTTGCGCCTTCCAGATATGCTTGGAGTGCAACACGTAGAATTCCCAGTCAATGGCCCTGCTGGATGAGAATCCTGGGAACTGTGGTCCAAATGCTTCTGAAGGGCAGCAGGTTGAGGAAGCCTGCACTCGTTTATCTGCTGCCCGCCTACGGTCTGGAGGTTCCAAACTGAGCAGGAAGCAAGGGGCGCGGCTTGTGTTCTTCGGTATCTTCTTCGGAGATCTCACTCCGGCGATGGCTGCTGGGAAACAAACATAGAGCGAGGAAAAAGGGAGGAGATAGTCTTCTGTCAGAGTTCTGCTATGCTGTATATGGGTCAGGAGTGCTGTGTAAGGGCTCGGCAAAACATAGAGATAGATAAATATAGAGATAAATAGAAGTAAGTAGAGGTAAACATAGAGTTAAATAAAAGTATTAATTTCTATGGCTACCCGCAATCTATGTAGCGCGTTGTTCTGTTTTCCAGTACTGCTTGTCACGTGTTCTATTCGTCGGGAACTGGAAGTGTTGGTTCCACGGCGCCGGAGTGAAGCCTTAAAAACGAAGAAACCATCTCTCGTGCCCGCCTTGCGTGCGTTGGGAAGGATGGACATGGGACCGCGCACCGGGATGGCCGTGGTGCTTGATGGGAACTCCAAAACCCCTGCTCCGCATTGCCCTCATGGTGAGCTAGGGCAAGCAGTTCGGCTCGCTTTTTCATGCTTTTGCTCCCACATACGCGCTCGCTCGCTCGCTCGCTCGCTCGCTCTCTCTCTCTTGGGGTGGTTAAGCGTGGCGAAAAAACACTTAGTACTAAAACCTTTGGAAAAACAACGCTGTCGGGTAGGAGTCAGTCAAATATAAGGTTGCCTAATTCCTGTTTATTTCAGTGTGAGAGTTCGAGAGTGCACCCCTATACATACGTGCTCAGAAATAAGTTCCATTGCACGAAGTGGGACTTGCTTCCAGGTGATTATGTACAAGGTCTAAGGTTTAAGCGCATGCTGATGATTTCTACTGAACCAGTGGGGCTTAAAAGTACTTGCCTTTTGGAGGAGATAATGTGACAGGATGGCATAAGCTACGTAGTGCATTAAATCCTGCATGCCCATCTTTAACATTTTGCTTCCTTTTTCACTAACAATACAAAAAGATTCGATTTCTGGGTTGTTTGATGTGATAACTGACTCTGGAACTTCTGGTTGTTGAGGGGAAAACAAACCAAATATTTAACCCAGAGGTCCTCAAACATTTTAAACAGGGGGCCAGTTCACTGTTCCTCAGACTGTTGGGGGATGGATGTACTATAGTTTGAAAAAATATGAACGAATTCCTATGCACACTGCATATATCTTATTTGTAGTGCAAAAAACAGAAAAAACAATACAATTTTTAAGATGAAGAACACTTTTAATCAACATAAACTTATTAGTATTTCAGTGGAAGAGCCAGTGTGGTGTAGTGGTTAAGAGCATGGGACTGGGACTCAGACGATCTGGGTTCTAGTCCCTGCTCAGCCATGGGGCCAACTGGGTGACTTTGGGCCAGTCACAGACTCTCAGCCCAACCTACTCACAGGGTTGTTGTTGTGGGGATAAGATGGAGGAGGAGACTGATGTAAGCTGCCTTGAGCCCTTTGTAGGAAAAAGTCAGGATATAAATCGAAAAATAAGGAAGGAAGGAAGGGTCTGATTTTGGCTAATGAGATGGTCAATGTCCGGTTCCATATTCTCTCCTCTCTTCTGTATTTAGAGCCAACACATGCGTGCAATAGGGGGAAGAGGTGGCGCATGCGCAATTCAAGACCAGCACAGCAGCAGGAGCTAGCCAGAGCTATCAGAGAGAGTCGGCACACGCGCAGTTGAAGGGAGCTGTTACAATTTGGCGCGTGCATCGGCTCTCTGATAGTCTCCAAAACTGAAAGAGTTTCAGAGTACGCCTGTGCCAGCTCAGAGCTTTTGGACTTGTTCGGAGATCGTTTTCTCTGAATGAATCCAAAAGCTCTGAGGCGGGCCGGGGAAATGACCCTGTGGGCTGTAGTTTGAGGACCCCTGATTTAACCCAACAACAAACCATGACTTTAGGTTTGTTCTTCAACAACTTGGAAGTCTGGGTTTGGAAGCTCCATTAAACAATCCAGGTATGAAGCATTTTGGGGGGGTTTGATGGAAAGCAGGAATGAAACTTGCTTGCTGTTGTGTGGTTTCAATAACCCATGTTTTAAAAAATCCATGGATTGCTGTTACATGTGAATGGGACCAATTTGATATAGATGTTATACAGCAAGAAGCATTAAAAAATTACAAGACTGTGCAACAATCCAATTGGAATTTCAGTACAATCCAAAATACAAAGTAGACTCACATTCCAAACCAGCATTCTTCCATGTTAATGTCTGGTCTCTTACATGTTCCTGTTGGCTTTACTTCCCTCATTAAGTAGTCCAGTACTTCAGTCCCTTAAAATTTGCTCTTAACAATGGAAAGAATTTGAAATTTGAGCAGTACAGTTTCTAAAGGGTTGCATTATGATCAATGTTTACCTGAAAATTGAAGCAAAAGCACGAAATATCCCACTCATGCCTGCACCAGAAGAAAAGGGGGGAACTCATGAGCAAGAGGATGATCAATGTAACATTAAACTAAGCTTTTGTTCAAATACGCAAAACCTATTTCAGCCTGAGGGCCAAATTCCATCTTGAACAAGTTCTTGGGGATTGCTTTCCGGTGATGGTAAAAGCGAAAGGGTGGGCTTAAAAGAGCTACTTGTTTTGGCTTAAAGCTCTTATTGTCAGTTGTTAAACCTTAAGAGTGGTGTTTCAGTCTTTTGGAGCTGGAAAAAAGCTGAACAAATATTTAAAAGATTAATTGATTGGTGGTTGGCAGAAAGGATATGTGGCCAGGAGAAGGGGGTATAGCTAACTGGGGCCTGGGACCTTCAGTGGAGCCATATTTGGCCCAGGGCCTGAGGTTCTACAGCCTTTGTTTAGTGTGATGGCCAGACATAGCTAATACCTTTATTAGGACCAACCCAAACTCACAATGTCCTTTAATATGCGCAATTTTATTTTCCAATATTGTATTGCAAACTGTATAGTCTTCATAAATTTAATCTGCCTACTACTACCCACAGATCATCCTAGAAAGATTCTTAAAGGATCAAGGGGAAACTGGAAGCCTGTTCTACTTTTACCTTTGACAATTTTTCACATTTGTAGTTAAGGACCTACATTCCACTGTTGCCAAATCAACTTCCTTTGAATTATTAGCTTGAAAGTAATTTGTTACACATCTCAAAAATTGGTGTTTACTATGAATTATTGCAGGACACTGTTGTCTTCCAATTTTCCTCCCTTTTTCATTTTTTTGATTATATATATATTTAAGGCCCAACTCTACTGTTTGCAAAAATTCTTGAAGGGAAAGAAGAAGGGAGAAGATTTTATGCTTGTTCTGCTTGCAGAGAAAGAAAAGATTGTAACTTCTTTCAGTGGGAAAATGAAAAGGTAAGCTAAAAGAATAAGGATGTAGCAGTGTAAATTTATCCTTTCAATCTCAAAAGGCATGGTTGAATCTAAGCTCAGCATTTTGGTGTTGCATTGATTTTAATGGCTGATTGAAGCCCTCACTTCAATCTTTTTCTTGAAAGCAATTTCAGAATATTAAACTGTGCTGAGTCTCTGATCATAACTTTTAAAACTCTGGTGAGTAAGCAGACTGCTGAGGAATTGAATCATTCTCTCTCCTGACCCCCCACTTGAAAATGTAAGAAAAGGTTAGCAGCATGGAGCCCTCCAGATGTTGGACTATAAACCTATCATCTAACCATTGCTCATGATGGCTGAGGCTGATGGAAGTTGGAGTCCAGCAACATCTGGAGGCCCATAGATTCTCCACCCCTGACCCAAGAGCTGATTTACTGGAAAAGCATTCCTTACTGGAAAGCAACTATTCCTTGAGAATAGTTGAAAGAAACCAGCTTCTAGCTCAGTGGACAGTTATTGTACAATGCTTTGCATGTCTGTACATACATTCTCCCCTTCCCTATATTCAGTGCAGCTTGCTTTTCAGAAATTATGCATAGGATTGTAGGTTCAGAGTCTGTTGTACAGGATCACAGGAAGTAATGCTTAAAATAATCTTCATAGGATAACTACAATAAACTAGGCTGCCTTCAGATATCACACTAAATCAGTGTTCCAAAACCTGTATAAAACAGAGAAGGATCATATACCTCCTTGGGGGAAAGATAAAAGTATAATGAATTAAATAAATATGCCCCGGGGTACCCTTTCCTGATTGCAGCCTAAGTATTTGGAATTGACATTTCCATTAATGGGTACAAGATGACTAAGAAGCAGTATTTTTTCTTCCTTTTTACTCAAGGGAAGACCTGAAACATGTCTTGATTGGTTCTTGTGAACTATATTAATAATCTTCACAATTGCTTCTCAGGTATCAGAAGCTAGGCTCGCCACACGGGAAAAGTACAACCAAAGTCATCAGCCACCTTTCTCTCATACAGACAATGTGGAAAGGTATCGTTTGTGATTATATGCTTATTTTGGGTTTAAATTAATCAGAATTGTTTTATTTAACAATCGTATATGTTTTTAAGTAGCGATTTTGCTATCAACTTCATAAAGGATTGTCTAACTGAGCTGTTCACTGGTGGTGCAATATACCTGATGCTTCTCTTAAACATATTTTGACAATCTCCAGTGATTGCTTACTTTAGGGAGGTGTTCTCACAGGGATACATTTTGTACTGGAACTGTCTTCCGTGTTGACTAATATCCGCGTTCTTTTAAATTACTTAATTGTTTCATGAAAATTAACAAATGGTCATCATAAATGGATTCTTTGTGCCCTTTTGATAGCTAAAAGACTAGAATACAATGAATCAAGGTCCTGGCAATGTTTTCAGTATTTGAATGTGTGACATATAAATGACAACTTTGAGTCTGCTTTTTTTCTTTTTTCTATTTGCTAGAATGCTGTATGCATTTTATACAAATCTATGCATATATATATAAAATGAGGAAAGAAAATCTTTAATTGTAGGGGCAGTGTTCCACATATCAGGGGCTCCATTGTGGCCTTTCCATCAAGCATAGAAAGTCACAGTGTGTGCAGATGAAAAACAATGAAAATTGTAAACAGCTCTGCAGTTCTGTGCACTCTTGCTTGGAAACTGAATATTTGCATATATGGATGTATTCCCATTTTACTCAAAGCAAAGATGAATTCAAAGTTCAGTCCAAAGAGCTTCTCAAGACTGTTGTATCCAAAGGTTGTCATCAAAAATAGTATTTTGTCTGCAGATTTGGAAGATTAATCAGAAAATAGACAATTACTCTCAAATGTAGGCGTTGTAGAACACAGGGCAGAACCTCACTTCTGGGGGAGAAATGAACCCCTCTGGGATTCTCCAGAGAGCAACATTTCTTTTCTTGACCCCACCATCTTCACTCACCTATGAATCATTTGGGGTTTTCCAAGGGTTTGTGCAAGCTTTTACCATTCTGTGATGCCTCTCATAATGCTTACTTTCAGTAAGAGCTTTACAGTAAAATATGTCAGAATCTTCAGTATTTTTTTGCATTTTGGCCCCTTTGGCATTGCCCTTTGGCCTTTAACCCTGCACACCAGTGGAATGTGGCAGCTCAGGAGGTTCTTTGAAGTAGAATTTGGCCAGCAGGCTGCATCCCAAAGTGGGTTCTTCAGTATAACACCATTTTCCCCTATCTCCCATCATCCTCTGCCTGCATGACCAACATGAGCTGAATGCAGGGTCCTGCCCAAGAAGCTTATCACTGCTTTCCCCTGGTGTACCATGGTATGCATCTATAGATAGGTGGGGATGCACACCATGGTACAGTAGTGGAAAGCAAAGAATGGAGGTAAGCAAACACTGGTACAGCTCTGGTTATTCTTGACTTTGTGTTCTAATATAAGGTACAAGGAGTTTATCGTCTTGCCACAGTCAGAAAGGAAGTTTTGCAGAGAATGCCAGCAGCTGCTCCTGCCACAGGAATGGGGAAGACACTCTGGCCATCAAGTCCTCAACAGTGTGTCTTTTGCCCAGCTAAAAAAACCAAGCCAACTCCTCAGCCCTCTAGAGAATAAGAAGACAAATGCACAATATCTGTTTACTGACAGAAGTTGTCAGTTCTTGCTGGACCTTATTGTTACACAGGGATTCAAAAGGGTGCTTTGTGTTGGCACTCCAAGGTAAGTCCTCCCAATAATTTTTTTCCTAACAAAGGGATGTTGTTGGTCACTCTTAGCTTTTGTTTTTAGAAGTGTTTAAGGTACCCAGCATAGTTGAAACAGATAAGGGCACAATCCTATGCATATTTGGACAGAAGAAAGTTCCCACAGCTACTGACCAGGCCATCCTGAGAGTTGTAGTACTTCCTTTTCTGTGTAAACATGCATAGGATTGTGAGTTAAGGGCATGGTTTGTTTCTAAAGTTGAAAGTAAAGGAGAATCTTAATCTAATTAATCATTCCAGCAGCATCTAGTTAAATAATGAAAGAGTGCTTTGGGGAGGTTTGCCTGAAGAATTCAAAAAATCCACTGGAGGTATATATATTCAGTGATGGTTGTTGGTGAAGCGAAGCCTTAAAATGATGATATTATGAAACTGAAAATCAAGAAAATGTTATCAATTAATTAAGGAGTCCATTGGATATTTCTCAGCTTGGCATCAGCGGTTAACAAAGCATAGATGGCTTTAGGAGTGCACTCATGTTGAACTGAGTGTCACTCTCCAAACTCAGAGGCTTTCATCTGGTGAAGAGCAGGAGGAGTGATGGAGGCAGTCTTCACTCTGTTTATCTCATTTTGGCTAGATGAGGCTGCTTTTGGCTTTCTATCAGGAGCATCCTGGAGGCTGTAGAAGCTTCAGGATTCCTCATACCCCCACCATCCTGGTCTCTGCCATTTCGTACTCCTGTTAAATATTTTTCAGTGTTGATTGCTCAACCTCAGAGCACAGCTTGCACAGTGAGAAAGAGGGATCAGTGGTCTGATTGTAACACTGGAGTACAGTCTTGGAGCTCAGAGGCCAAACCTTCCCGTGCCCCAAATCACCACATGATGGCTAAGACACCAAAGGATGGTTCCTGAACTATCCTTGTCTTTTGCATGTGCCAGGGGAATTTATATAGAAACATAGTGCAATTTTCTGAATGCTACAAAACAAATCCTTGGATGGCATATGGGGGGTCAGACTTTTGATGAGGCTAGTTACAAAGTACCAAACAATAAAAATTTTAATTAATATTAATTAAATTAATATGCTGCCTCAAATCTAATAGTCAAATCTAATATTTTATTCATTCATAGACATAAATATATTCTTTAAAAAGAGAGACATATATAAAGTATATGTGTAAAGATAATACATATGGAGTTATCAGAATGGGGTCAATGAAAAATAACAGATGGTCTGCTCAGAATAGCAGGATTTAAAATTTCACAACTTCCTCAGTAATTGAAATATTAGGCACCTGAAATAAAATTATCAACAGAGAGGATCATCCAGGAAAAGATTATGCAATAGGGTGTATTAAAAGTTTCTGTAGCCCCTCAATAAAAATAGCTACTAAAGAGTATGTGCAGAATAAATGACACCTCTTTAAATAACAAGTCATCATGAACTAGTATGGAAGTGCTGATAGGAGGATTGCAGATTTGATCCCTGGTTTCTCCAGCTAAAAAATCTCTGCTCCCAGACCTAGGAAGAAGCTCAGCTTGAGTTCTTGAAGAGCCACTGCTACTCAAGTGTGTGACTGAGCATAAGGTAGCTTTGCATGTTCACAGTGTGGTAGAGCTAGCTAGATAATCTCCATGAGGCATCAGCTCAACCTCACCAACTTGTTCTCAAATGTTTTCATTTGTGTCCCCTTCTAGTTCTGTTCTGTTTTCAAGGATACCTCCGCCTTGCCAAATGTAAAATTGAAAATGTTCAGGTTCTGAGTACTGACAAACAGCAGCTATTTACTTGAAGCATCCTGGTAAAGGAAACATGCTTTGCAATATATGCTCTGCCTTTTTCTTCAACTTCTGACATCTCAAGGGAGGAACTGATGTCATATCTTTTGCAGTAGACCTTGGAGAAGATGGTTTGTTATTTCTTATAGGAATTGAAACATTCATAACTTGAACCTTGAGAGCTTCAGAGGTGGGCTCATCTTTGAACAGCTTCCCTGTGGATATCACTTCACTATAAAAAATTGTATGTACAAGACCCTTGTACATTCCCCACAAAGAGGTGTTATTGTGTTGGAAACTTGCCATTGGACTCACAGCTTTAGGCCTTTTGTTCTTATTTTTTGTATTAAAAGGGAGCATTCTGTACACTGACTAGCTATTGTCTGATGTTTTTGTATTGTACATTTATATGGCTTCATGTTAATTTTTAAGGCTTCATGAATTGATCAAATTGCAAGCATCTCATGAAGAGAAGACCTGTGTTAAGAGCCTCCTGTTAGATATTGATTTCAGGTAAGGTTTTTATTAAAAGTTTCATGCTTTCTGCATTAAGATTTCTCTAATCAGAAACTACTTCATCTCGAAGCTTCCAAGCTACAGTATATGATCGATCTATGTGATATTCCATGCTGTCGAGTTTTTAAAAAATGATACATTCCCAAACTATTAAGGGGACATATACACACTTTATTGTTGTTGTGTGCTGCCAAGTATTCCCCCATGTATTGTAGCTCTATGACTGAATGGCCTCCAAAATTTCCTGACCTTCAAAGTCTTGCCCGGCTTTGCAAACTCAAGGCTGTGACTTTTTTAATGGAATCCATCCATTTCATAGCTTGTCTTCCTCCTCTTCTGCCTTCAACTTTCCCTAGCATGATGGCCTTCACCAGCGAGTTCAAAGTATGACAATCGCAGTTTCATTGTTTTTGCTTCTAAGGAAAGTTCTGATTGATTTGCTCTATGGCCACTTGTTTGTCAGTCCAGGGTATCTGCAAAGCTCTCCTCCAGCACCGTGTTTTGAACATACCAATTTTCTTCTGCTCAGCTCTCTTCACTGTGCAGATTTCACACCTATACACAGTGACATGGCTTGTTACCTTAACTAACTTTCTAGCCATTCAATAATTTATGGGACTTCTCTGTTGCACTGTACTTGTGGCTGTGATGCATCTGACACCTGCTTGCTAAGCTGATGTGATGGGAAGGAGTGTCCTTCGTGATACTGTGCTTCGAAACAAGGACTAACATGCCTTGGAATAGCTTTGTGGGGCAGACTGAGGGGTGGAAGAGATCTTGGAGGTAGGGCAGCAGGCCAAAGGATAGGGCCAAGTAGGCTTCCTTCCTAAGAGAGGGATCTGAGGTAAGAATAGTTGGCAGATAAAACGTCACAGAAGAAAGGGAACTGAGGTAGTTTTACATATTGAATTAAACTAGGCAGCCAATTTGGCTGCAGAGCTCTTCTAATTTTAATGTATTGAAAATAATTATTTTACAGGTATTCTCAGTTTTATACAGAGGATGACTTCTGCCACTATAATATGTTTAACCATTATTTCTTTGCCGGAAAGGTAAGGCCAGCAAAGGGTTTTTTTAATGTTATCAGTGCTGCATATTGTGGAACATAGCACTCACAGAGCACATTCATTCATTCATTACTTTATATACTGCTCTAGGCTGAAGCTCTTGGGACAGTTCACATACAGTGTGTTTTTTAAACAATATAAAATGTGCCATTAAAACATATTAAATGTTATAAAAATTATCACTACAGAATTTAAAACCAATGTAAAAACATAAGTTGAGAAGGACCCTATTAAATCCTAATAACCAGCAGACTCCAGTAGTCGACTAAATGTCCTGCAATACAGGGTGGTCTTTACCTGATGCCAAAAAGATAGTAAAGTTAAAGTTCCTCAATGGGGAACTCATTCCATAACTGGGGGGGGGGGGGGGCACCACTGAAAAGGCTGTTCTTCTTGTGGCCACCATCCAAAACTCCCTCAGAGGTGATGGTCAGAGGAAGATCCCAGAACTTGATCTTAGTTTTTGGGTAGATGAAGGTCTGGAGAAGCATTCAGTTCCAAACCCTATAGGGCTTTATAAGTCAAACCAGCATCTTGATTTGGGACCGGAAGTATATATCGAAAGAATATAAATATATATTATAGAATTATAAATTAAAGAATTATATATTAAAGAATATAAATGTCAGGAGCAGACCCTCTACTGTGTAGGTCAGATGCCGCTTGCAGTAGTTCTCTGCCTGGTCTCCCAGCCCCCCTCCACCAGGGAAAGCACTTCTCGTTACTTCTGATAGGAGATAAGAGCACTTTCCTGCCAGGAAGAGAACATGGCCCTGGGGAGAAAACTGCTGACTGATTCAGTCTTGCTTATTTCTGAAGTGTTTCTGTCTTACTTTTGTGTTAGAAATGCAGCATTCCTTCCTGCTTTACTTCAGTAGGCTTAACCTTAGAGAATTTGGCCACACCGACAGATAGAATGCAGCTTCCCACAGTTTGGCATTCAGTCCTTGGACTGAAAAAAATCCCCACTTTAGCTTAGAGACCAGATAGCTTTTCTTGGGAGTAAAGGGATCTTCAGGAGTTCTGAAGGCAGTGTTTTACTTATGAGCCCAGCGTGGCATTTCATTTTTAATAGAGAAATAAATGTGCAAATCAGTGTGAAGAATTAAAGAGAATTGTGATTTTTCCCATTTTTCTGAGACATTTTTAGATCAGATATTTCAAATTAGCCCCTTTCAAACTGAGATGTAATATATTTGGGATTCATTTGGTTTACCTGCTTCATTCATTTGGTTTGCAGATCTTATAGGAACTATTTCCTTTGCAATTTCAAGCTTTCCTATGTAACTCTCAAGGGAATAAACATCTTTCCTTGTACACATGTCTGAAGATCTAAGCATTGCAGAGAATAATCAGTTAAGGGCATGTTTTGCCAGAAGAAATTCTTACAGCTCTCAGCATCCTTCCAGCCAGCCATTCTGGCTGGAGCATGCTGGGAATTATAAGAGTTATTTACTGCCTACAGATGCATAGAATGGCACCTTAAGTCACTTGTGGAAAGCACAATTGTAGATAGTAGTTTTATATGTGATCTTTGCTGCTTTAACTTCAAACATATTTCACAATTACCAAATGACTTTGCAAGTTACTTCTAGAAGTTTTAGTTTTTCAATATTTTAAAAGACTCAAGATACAATTTTGATTCAAAGAATTCCTCAGCCTCACTTGCTTCCTGTTTGCATTGGGGTTGGGCCTTTTGTTTAGGGTGGCTAACTAGGCATTCCCAAACAAGAGGGAATGCATAATGAAAAAAGAGCATTGGTTTGCATAAAATGTGCCTAGATTAATTTATATGTATGGCTGCAGACTGTTACCAGGTAACCAATGTGCTGGCTCAGATATACCAACAGTTGATGGGCAGCTTCAAGACCCCTCACACTCACTTATAGAGCTTTAGCTTATAGCCAGGCTTGCAATTGACAGGCCTTCTAAGAAAAGAGACTTAGAATAGAGGCTTTTGAAGCACAGGAATGTTAAGTAGGACATACGGCCCCGTGCCATATGGCCAACTGCTTTTGAATCTGAGAGGAGTTCGTGAAAACTTATGATGTGATATGTTCCTAAAAGAAATGGTTCAAAATTCCCATTGGGCATTTCTGAGTGCCACATATTCCAATAATAGCCCAGAAAGTGCAATGGAGATGGAAGTTTCCCTTGATCTCTTGCAGGGTGCTTATGATGTGTGTCAGAAATTCTTGCAGCAAGACAAAGGCAAAGATGTCATCATGGTGGCTGATCCACCATTTGGAGGCTTGGTTGAAGCATTGGCTTTTAGTTTCAAAAAGCTGATTGCAATGTGGAGGCAAACAGGAGAGGCAGGTAACTATTTCAGCGGTGGTTTGTTTTGAAACTATTTGATTTTAGGAAATGACTGCAACTTTTATGGCTGTATGTCAATTTAATACAATTGCATGTGATTTCAATTAGATAATAGAACCCAGCAGTGCAGACTATATTTACAGTGAGCTGAAAGTTTTAATTGGTAGGTTTATCAGTAAAAACTTTAGCTGAAGACTGAATAGGTGACACCCATTACAAAGGTGTTTGTGAGGGAAGCTAGTTGCTATGCTTTTGTGCTGCTTGTAAACATTTTAATACCTATTCCTTTTTTTGAGTTATAAAATGTAAATATATGTTTCTTTTGCCTCTTAGATTTGGCCAGTAAAACATTACCCATACTTTGGATATTTCCATACTTCTTTGAGTCCCGCATTCTTGAATTTTTTCCTAATTTCTGCATGTTGGATTATCAGGTATGGGCAAAGATATGGCAATGTGAAGCAGAAAAAATTACATACAATATCATGAACATTTGTTTGAGATTTCCAGCTCACTGGTATTCAGAAATGTCCTGGTAGGATCTCTGAATATAGTTAGTCATAGAATCATCTATTTGACTTCTAAATAATCTCCTGAATCTCTTCCCTCCCTCTCATTCAATTAAATTTCTTAAGGCATATCAAAACTCACTGAGCTGACATTTTGTCCCCACAATAAATCTCTGCATGTTTGGACATACACCCCCTTTTTATTTCTATCACACCCATGGTCTCAGCTGCTACAGTGTAAACCAAGATTTACCAGTTTGGTAATTAGAAAGTCTTGATGCAGTAACCACAATCATGTTAAATTAGCATGGACAATCAATGAAGGAATGTAGTCACTAAGCATATGCCTTACAAAGTTCATTAGCAAAAGCCAAACTGCCTTGATAGCTTTTGTTTTGTTGAGCTGGAGGTGGGAAGAAGTGAGCTGGAGCGTCAACTCTCAGCCCTTAGGTAGCCCATTGGCAGATTCTGTTGCTACTGGGGATAAACCTATACATAATATTTTCAGTGAATTTTAGTCATTCTAAATAAGCCGTAACAAACATGGTGTAGGTCAAAATTTGTCCAAATTTTGAGTGGTTGTGGGAGTATGCCATCATTCAAAATATGGCAATTATGTTACCTGTGGGATTTGGAGATCACTGGAGAGCCAGTGTGGTGTAGTGGTTAAGAGTGTGGGACTGGAACTCAGGTGATCTGGGTTCTAGTCTCTGCTCAGCCACAGAGCCAACTAGGTGGCTTTGGGCCAGTCACAGATTCTCAGCCCAAGCTACTTTACAGGGTTTTTGTAGGGATGAGATTGAGAGCAGCAGGAAGGGATTGATGCAAGACACTTCGAGTTTGTGCAAGAAAGAAGGTGGAATATAAATCAAATAAGTAAATAGAATCTTGGACATCATCAAGTTCCTGCTTGGTATTTAACTTTTGCTTGCTAATCTGGAGGTACTAAGAGGCTACTACCATATTTGTACTCTGAAGTAACATTTGAACCAGGCAAAGGGCTCATTAATATGAGATTAAATCATTAATAGTAAGATTTTTTCATCTGTAATTAAAAGTCAAAATTGAAAATTTGCTTCTAAGTACAGTCTACTTTTCAATAACAGTGTTAGTCTACTAATTTATTTTATATTTGCTGGGATCTAAAGAAGCTTGTGCAAAGTGCTCCCTTTTCTGACTGCAGCTTCTCACATGCAATGGAAGTTGCTTTAGAGGATATCTCTGAAACTACACATCCTTGTTCTTGTGATGCTTTTGGGGATTTCCAAGAATCTAGCAGAAGACTATATGAATCCATTCATGGATTGAGATAAGAAATAGTTGGCTTGATACATTTGGTAAAATCCAATATAAGTTTATTGGATTTTAGACCTACTGAAACTCATGGAACTTATGTTAATCATGACTAACTTAAATCCCATTCATTTCAGTGGGTCCATTCTATGTAAAACTTAAATTGGATTTTATCTGCCTTGTGTAAAACGAAAAGAATATGCATGTATTGGTCTCTTATCCCTGAGGATATTTATATGTGTACTGAGGTAGGAATGTCTAAAAATTGTAGCTGTAGATAGAAAAGAGATGGGAAATTTACACAAGGCTTTCTTTCAATAATTTTAATTTCAACTGTATGTATTGGATTTCATTATAATTGAGCCCCTGTGTTTTATGATGTGACCTTTTTTCCATTGTAAATTGCCCCAGATAACTGTTAGGTGGAGGGTGTAGCCATAAATATCTAAATAAATGAAATACCAGGGATTTGGAAGTCTTTTAATTCCCTCCCAGCTTCCACTCTGCCCCTTGCTTTATTTTATAGGTGGACTATGACAATCATGCCCTGTATAAGCATGGGAAGACAGGTCGCAAACAATCTCCTGTCCGTATTTTTACCAATCTTGCACCACACTTAATAGTGCTTCCTGCAGAAGAAGGATACAGGTAATGTTTTTGTTCAGCTGAGTAAACCTTTAGAACACGTATTTTAAAATTTGTTTTTCATAAAACGGGCATTGATATGTCTGACTGAGACATCACTTTACTCAGTTTTAACAATGCATTGTGAAATAAACCCAGAGCAAGCTAATAATTTTGACTGGTTTCTTCCTGAATAACAGGTTCTGTGCTCTCTGCCAGCGATATGTCAGCTTAAACAACCAGCATTGTGAAATCTGCAATTCATGCACATCCAAAGTGAGTGAGTTTAGGATAATTTTAGCAAGAGCTGGTCCTTAATCTAGATTTAGTACAGATAACTTCAGCTGTGAATGAATGCTGTCAAGATGGGTTGGAAAGAGAGGAAAAATTAAAGGGGATTTGAGGTGATGAGGTTGGGACTGGGAACTAAAGATGTAATCCTATACCCACTATGGAACTAAGCCCCACTGAAATCAGTGGAATGTAAAGTAAACATACATAAAATTGGGCTGTGAATATCTATATTAAACTGTCATTACAGTATCTATACTGCTGGATTCAGCAAGATTCTGCAGAAAGTGGAAAGAGAGGAGGAGGAAGTCTCATAGAAAAAGAGATAATGAGAGAAGAGGTGGCAGGCTGCAACATGCCCCGTGTTCTCCCCTGTCCCACCTCCCCAAACCAGTGGCTATTAATGAACATGTGCTAGCTTTGGCTTCCAGGATAGTCCTTTTGGCCAAGAGGATGGCATACATGTGGGGGCAAGAAGGATGGAGAGAGACTAATTGGCCCTGCTACCTACCTACCTACCTACCTACCTACCTGTCTATGTAAAATTTAGAGTAGGAGTGGCAACTGATAGCCCTCCAAATGCTTTGGCCTACAATTCCCATAATCCCACAGCCCAGGCTATATTGGCTCAGTCTCATGGGCATTGTAGATCAAAACATCTGGAGGGCCACAAGTTTTCCACCCTGGTTTGTTATTGGAAGAAACCTCGACACCGTGGCTTACCTATATGACACTGCTGCTCCCAAATATTCAGGACTAGCCACTCTGGAAGCAGCGTTCACAGATAGGCCTGTATTTCCGTAAGAGAAACTGATGATCAATTTTTGTCTTTATTATATAGTATGGCAATGTTCCCCAATCTGGTGCTCTTCAGACATTTTGGACTCAAAATTCCCATCCGCTCCAGACAGCATGGCCAATAGTTTGTAGTCTAAAACTTCTGGGGGGCAGGGTGTCAGGTTGGGGCAGCCTGCTTTTTGCTGTAGCATAGTATTTTTTATCACTGGCAAAAGGAGAGGTCTCCTCACTTTATATAGTGAAGAAGTGATTTTCCCCTCCAGTCAAGTAAGATAGAGCATGTTTCTCCAAACTGCTGTCTTCCAGATCTTTTGTACTATGACTCTTGGCATTTCGGATCGTAGGCCATGCCTGGTTTGAGCTGATGAGTTCAAGTCTAAAACATTTGGAGGGTACCATGCTGAGGAGGGCTGTGACAGAAGTTTCAGTAAGGTGTGCAAATTAAAAATAGCTTTTGGACTTAAAGCAGGGATTCTATATAGTAATAGCTAATGACTAGATAGTTAATGACTTTTCAAAAAGAATTGTTTTAAAATCTGAACACATTTTTTCACATAGGATGGGAGACAATGGATACATTGTAATCTTTGCAAAAAGTGTGTAAAATCCTGTAAGTATTTTCATCCTATTTTTACTACTATCAGGACAAAATGTGTTCAGCCACAATATGGATGTGAAAAACCCATCACTGTAAGAACAGATTTAGACTTAAGGTGGGATTCCTTATCTGATCAAGGATCCATGTTACAAGTTTTGCTTCCTACATATGCCTTAGATATGCTAATAGGCCTGTCCTCTTTGTATTGCCGCTACACCTATTCTCTTGCCCTAATATGCCTCTAATAAACTGCCTAGGTGATTCCCCCACCCTCTCCAAACTGTGTATGTAACTGATAAGTTATAAAAAGCATCCCGTACAGACTCCATCTTTGTAGTCCCTTTGGGAGCTACTGTCATTCTGCATGTATTTCCTGTATGTCTGAATAAACTGTGCATGTTCTTTTGATTGTACACCCCTAGCATACCTGCTTTCTTGGGTTTCGCTTGTCACTATACAATTTGCAGTCAGGGGAGATTAAGCTCCACTACTATGGGCATTTCAAGTTTCCATGTTTCAGTACTTGGCAAACCAGCTTCTATGCTAGTCACATAACAAGTTCTACAAATGAGAGATCTTGACTACTTCTTTGACATGGAGCAGCCCAGTTCCTGGTGATTTTGATCGCCTGTTGTTTCCTAGGCTGGCCAGAGATAGGAACAGAAGCCCTCTCCTATGGTCCTTGGATATACTGTTAACATTTTCTTCCAGGTGCCATGTGTAAAAACACTGTGTTTTTGAAATGGTTCCCATAGCCTCTGGCATTCTCGCCAGATAGAACAATTTATAAATTGTCAGTGTTAACCTGTTCAGAACTCTGAATTGCTTATTTTTTATTTGCAGCATGGATTCATTGCAGCATTTGTGATCACTGTGCTCTTCCAAGTCACTCCTGTAAGAATGCTGATGTGGGATGCTTTATTTGTGGAGCAAGAGACCATAAACGCAGTGCTTGTCCTAATATGCTTGGGGCTAGGAGAAGTTACCAGTAAGTCTGTAATGTGAATGCATTTGCTTGTTTACCTCCCAAGAACAAGCAGATATGTATCCTTCTGATGAAAAACAGAGAGGCTAGATTTCCCAGATGGGTGCTGGAACTCTTGAAGGATACTGTAAATATTTGAAGTGCTTTGCTGTTTCCAAAGTAAACACTGCATATTCTTTTTTGTGATTAAATGTCATAAAGTACTGTTGATTTGCAAAGGTTTGCTGAAAACAGAAAAAAAGGGAAAAAATCCACCATATTGCACAAACTGTTATGCTTATTTTGGCTTCTGTATAGCAATTTTGTAATTCAGATCCACAACATCTATGTAAATATGCATTATAAAGCAATAATTCAGGTTAGTACTTTAGCATGTGGAATATTATGCACAATGAATTGCAGTTACTAATGTGATATAATGTAATACAATCAAAAAGATCCATTTTGCAAAACTCCACATACCTTTGTTCTAAAATATGAATATGCAATGTCAGCACGCATGAAAATGGAATAATAATGATAATATAATGAGATAGGTTCCACACATCTGCTCTTAACAGTCAAGAAAAGATGGAAACTCTTCTTGGTAGCTGATACTTTTATAAAAGTGAATGTGCTATGCTAGAGCAATTATTGGTGGTACTGCAGCAATTCTGCAGTTCCAATTGCTTTCAGAACCACAGAATGAGGTTCAAAAGGTATTATCACCTTTCTATAAGGTGATAATCATATACTTTCTATATGATTTTATCTTTTAGATTCTAGACCTGTTAACTATTTGTACAATTCATCTTTCCTATTTTCTAGATTTAAGAAAACAGTCATTTGTGTTACATGTCTTGTTTTGCAGAAGTACCAAAAAGGCAAAGCAAAAGAAGAAGAAGGTAAAAGCAAATGCCATGAATAAAACAGATGGGAAGAGGTCAAGAAATACAAGGTGAAGAAAGAGCAACAAACAGAAAAGGTTGCTCAGTCTCAAAATGCACACCATCCAGTGTTCTCCGGATACTTATCTAGGTATTGATGGGTTTGACCATATTGGAGACTTATCTTTTTGCAACATTTGGGTTCAACAAAACAAGTCAGCCAAACTCCTGCTGAATGTATGAGGAAAGGCAGTCGATATTACAAACTGCGATGCACTGCAGAAGAATGCAAAACTAATATAATTTAGTTTTATAAATGTTAGTGTGTGTGTGTGTGTGTGTGCTTTTTTGTTTTAATAACTTCATAGTATTTCTTGTACTTAGAAGATTTTGAAAACTGCGCCCATCTTGTCCTAGAAAATGCATTACAAAGCAATCAGTAAGGGAGGAGGATGAATGTAAAGAACTGCACAGAAAGGGCACAACAGTAAAATAACAGGACAAATATGCATTGTCACAGCTTGAACCAGATCTAATGGCCTCCACTTCATAGATTATGACAAATGCAGAGCAAGGAAGAAAGGGAGTGAGGTAGGGAACAGCAGCCTAAAGTGAAGGATGTTTCCATAAGGGATCCAGAGTATATGTTTTGCATCAATTAAATTATTCCTAGAGAAGTCCCTGAGGCTGCATAAATGTAAACATGAGTTGTGTGAATGGACGGGCTGTGATGGCTCACAAATTGGTGTCATGAAAACTATCCATGGTGCTGAATTCCATCCCCGGAATAGATGTACCACCATGGAAAACCATGGATAACCATGGATAGTTCCTATAAATGCAATATATTGGTGGTGGTGGTGATGCTAGCTATAGCATTCGGAATAAAAGCTGAAATGGAAAAGTTGCTCCACTAACACAGAAATCAGCAGGCTTCCCTGGGCAAGGCAGACACTGTCAGCATTTTCTTCTGGAAGAGAAGGAAGTCAGTCTCGGAACATGAATGTGCACATTGTAAGCATTCCATGCCAGGGCTCCAATAGATTTCCTACGTGAAGCTTAAAACTAGTTTGCTGGTCCCTTGCCAGTGATTCCTTTAAGCCCCTTGGACAACATACCTAAGAATTTTATTTTCTGCCAACTGGATATATCACATGCTGCAAGAGTTGGAAAAAAACTCATGTTTCAAGGACATGGCAAGATTATTCTTCACCTGGATCATATTCCAACACCTGTCATTGCTGGTTGAGCAAGCTACCACCTGAAGGAGCAAAGAAGCACATCTGCCAATGACAGCTGCCACCCATGTGCCTTATGTCGCTCTTTGAGTACCCCCTCAGAGCAAGTACTCCAGAAGGCAGGCTCATTGCAGAGCTGTGTCAACTGGTGAAAGTGGCTGCCACAGCTTTTCAGATGCCTCACTCTGGGTAAACAGAGGACTGGGCAGCTATGTGGTAGAAAGCTGCCCTGGGAGATCACCCTGGGATGCCTCTCTAGCCAGGCAATCTTTGTGGAGCTTCTTCAGCAGAGCCAGAACCAAGCATTTGAGTCTCAGCAGCTGCTTGATGAGCCATGATGGTTGCCTCTGCCTCTGACACAGCTCTCAGAACCCATCCAGCCCCATGCTGTCTTGCTCTAACAGAGTTTTAAAGAGTGTGCCAGAGGGCAGGGAACTTCTCCAGATCCAGTCAGAGTGAGCAGAAGATGGGCAGCTGTTCTGGAGAGCCTGCCCATCAGACAGCTCTCTCTCTGAGGAGTCATCAGAGCAAAACAGGGTGTGTGGCTGTTTCAGAGAGCCTTGCTACTTCCTCTCCCGTTGTGGTATTTGCCAACGTGGGCAAGCAGGATAGGCCAGACTCCAGAGCATCCATTAATGCCATTACCTTGCTTCAGTGACATGCCAACAAAGAGCCTTTCTGATGAGGCTGTATGTGTACAATTTGCAGTTCCCATAGCACCTTATGGGAGAACTGGCCCTGTCTGTCATCCTCATGGTGGGTTTTCTATGGCACTGCAGTAAGACTAAACAACATAAGAGTTGTTGTTATTATTATTATTATTAGAACATTTCTATGCCGCCCCTTGCCTAAGCCTCAGGGCGGCTTACAACACAATAAACTACAATACAAAAATAACAATATAAAATTAAAATTAATAATATAAATAAAAAATATAAACGATATAAAAGAAGTTAGAAAAGAAAAGAAAAAAGTCGCCCTGGCCAGATAAATAAGTAAATATTGTTAACAATTAAAATGATGTTTGAAGTAAATATTGTTAACAATTAAAATGACGTTTGAGTTCAAGTTTCTTGTCCTAGATTTGGAACTGTAACATGATGATAGATAGAGAATACTTTTAATTCATGACTTCAACTGAGATTTTCAAGGCATCTGGGACTCCTTTGCAATTTGAGATGCTTGGTGGGAATAAAACTGGCTGTGCAGTGTGCGTCTGCAGTTGGGAAGAAGGGTTAAACATCATCTTCCAGTACATTATTTCTTTGTTTCAAGTTGCATGTACCCAAATTCCCTTTGCAACAGAAAGGATGTAGTGGTTAAGGTTTATGAGCTCAGCTTTCTAGGTTAATATTCTATGCAAGCCCCTGTGAGCACATGATATGGTAGAGAGTAGGTGAGAAGGGACACCGCCCCACAAATTCAGTGAACTATCAATCACCTGCCAGTGTTTTATGAATGGTGGTGGCCAGTAAGGTAATTATCATGGTCTGTAGTTTTTGTTCCCTCTGACCTAATGATTTACAATTACAGCATAAAAGCTTCTACCACTTATGGAACACACCTTCCCGACCATGTACATGTGAATACATGTTTGGGGCTAATGTAAGTTAAACAATTAATGGAAAGTGAGGACAAAGTCTGGTCTGTATCTGCAGAAAGATTAGGTAACAAGTTCCTGAACTGAGAAAGGGGACTGTAGTTAAAAAAAAAAGGGGGGGGGATACTGTTTTTGAATTCTCTCCATGTTAAAAAAATAAAATAAAACTAAGTTCTAAACTAGTGCATGGGAGGTGGGAGGTCAAGTGTGGCCTGCTCTCTGCTGATGCTTTTCTGCTTGTGCATGGTTTTCAAAACTATTATTTAGAGGCACACATGTTCTACCTCTTCTGCATTCCTTTACTCTTAATGTTGCATGTGTTGACTAGGCCATAAACCAAGGGCAGAGGAACAAAGAAACCAGCTGACCATCCACTGAGAGAGCCTTATTTAACTCTTGTCTTCTGTAATCCCAGAAAGTATCTTCCTTTGGGTTGTGTTTAAAGCCAGGCTGACTTCTGGATGGCACCAGTGTGTAAAATTCATGTGGAGGTTAATTTCACAGTTACTAGTTATTTATGAACATCCTCTAACAGTACTTGCAAGCTATTCTGAATTAACAATGTATAAAATTCCTTTTTTATGCTGCAGAATTCTACACGTTCTCTAAGATTCCTTAGAGACCATGGCTATTGCATGGGTAAATTACAAAACTGCAATCAGATTATGCTGAAGTATGCATGTTGGTCAAGGCTTGTTGGAGATTATGCATATTGCCTGGGGAATGTGTGGTTGGGGAATGAACATATATGCACATTCTCCATGAGCCATGAATGTGTGGCTGGTGTCCACATTAACCATTTAACTTATATTAGCCTTAGCATATACACTTGGAACTCAGGCTAACACAGTATGCTTCTGATGAAGTTGGCCGTAGTCCATGAAAGTTTATGCCATAATAAATTTAGTCTTTATGGGAGCAAAAAACTTTTTTTTTCCAGCAACAGACATTACAGTGAGCCTCTGCAAATGGTCAAATGGTGTCATGTTACTAGTACAAGCTTCTGCCTCTTGTGGAAATCCTATTTTTAGCCGTCCACAGTTGTCAAACTCAGTACTTTGATTCTGCTTGTGCCAACTGTGCTAGTTCTGATCACAACTATGCAAACTCTAGAAGAACACCAACTTTGTATTTTTTTTTCCTGGCATAATGTTGGATATAACTCACAAGTAGCACCACCTGTGCAAGCAACGTCTAATTTACAAAAGTTGTAATTAGTTATGCAACCAATTGCAAAACAGCTTGTGCAATAACTTGTGCAATAACTTACACAAGCAAGATCAAAGTACTGCATCTGGCACTTGCAGAATATAAAAATAGGTCAAAAACATCCTGTGATAGCACTGGATACAATCATTAATTCTAGAGGGCCATCATGTTAAGCCTTCCATAAGCCTAACGCCTTCCAGTTAAAATTACTACTTTTCCACTCCTACGCTGCCAGTATGCATCTGATGCAGCACTGCACGTCTACTGAAGCGTCGGCAGCCTTCGCTTCCAATTTCCTGGCTGCGCGGAGTTTCAGCAAAATGACCTTAACCCGCAGTTTTATCAATGAAAGCAAAAACAGCCGGAATGATGTTTGACTACACTGCATTCATTTCACTTAGGATATGTATAAACCACTCTTCATCAATTGTATCTTTGGGTCACTGACTACACTTAAGAGGAATCCCCTTTAACAGTATCATCGCCCATTACCGCGCGTTCCTTTGTTACAATGATTCAGCATATATGGGGTGTGCGGCTGAGGGGGTATGCGCTCAGCGGGTTCATAAGGATCGTTTCCAAGGAAGCCTCCCGAAGCCTTCGGCGCCCACCCGCAGCAAGCCGCTCGCCCCAAAACTCCCTTTTCACGTCGGCGTCACTCCCCTTCTCTCGGGAAAGGGAAGTGCTCCGGGTTGCCGCTTCCGGAAGCAAGCCCGAGAAGGAAGCGGAGCCAGTTGGAGGCGGGTCTCGTCGTGCTGCAGGAGGGAGCCGGCGCGCTCCGCGGAAGCGGGTAGGAGTCGCGTTTCTCGCTAGTCCCTTGGCGGGGCAAGGAGAGGCGTTTGCTGAAGTGGAGAGCCGCGTAGCGGCGCCTACCGCAGGAGCGAGGAGCAGGAGAGCGCCGCCCGCCTCTTTCCTGGCGGAGACTGAGTGCCGTTATCGGCTCACTCGATGGCGGGCTCCAGCGGAGACTGCTGGGCTAGCGTGGGGAGGCTGCAGCGATGGCAGAGCTCCACTTGTTGAATCGCGGGCATCTGATTGCTACCTCACTTCTCCCCAAAAAGAGGTGGCTATCGGAAAGGAAGAGAGTGAGCAGTGAGAGGAGTCCCCCCCACGCCCCATTTGCTTCCCTGATATTTTGTGCTTTTCTCAGATGCATGACAGGCAAAGTCTCTCAGGTGCTGCTATTCCTGGCCTTGAAACCGCGCTCTTTTGTACACTCGGCCAGTGGTGAAAACGTCCAGAGGCTGTGCGGAAGGAGTTCTCTTCTTTTTTAATTAAAGTGCACTAGAAATGTAGGGTGACATTTAAAATATCATTGCAAACATAAGAATATAGTGAAGGCAAATGCACTATATCTAGTCTGGCTGCTAGTCTGGACAGGGGAGGCCCCAAAAGGAACATTTGTTGCAGCTCTCTCCAAGGTGTTGGCCAGAAGCATCCTTCAGTCATTTGCAGCCATTTAGGGCAAGGCTGGCCAATTGAGATGCTCCAGACTCTTTGGATTGCAGGCCGCAGCAGCCCTCAGGCTGATGGGAGTTGTGGGCTGAAAAAATCTCTGAAAGGCTGCATATTTCTCAACCCTGATTTACTGGGTCTTTCAAAGTGCTAGATCAACCTTCCCCAACTTGATGTCCCCCAGATGCTTTAGACGGCAACTTCCCGCAATCCAAGCCAAGAAGGCCATTGCATAGGAATTATGGGATTGTAGTCCAAAACATCTGAAGGGGGAATAGGTTAGGGGAAGGCCATACTAGATGCATTCATAGTGAATGGCACAGACTAATGACATCATGAGTGTCATCATCTGAATCTCCTGTCATGTGGTTAATAAAGTAGCACATGCTTTGAAGCACTGCTTGGCCATTGGTGGACACATACTCTGTCAAAGACAAGATCATGAATATCTACCTCTAGCCAATCCCAGCAAACTGCAGTGAAATTAGTTTCCCATATTTGGACAACTCACTGGGGTATGAGCAACCTCTTGAACTAATGTACAATGGGTTCTCATGTCTTGTGACTCCAGTCATTAAGTTCTATAGACCCAAATCTCAAAGTTAGTTCTTTGGAAAAAGAAACACAGGTGGGATATCCATATAATATTATGTTGCATCTGGTGATAGATTAAGCCCATAGTTGGAGTTTTTCATGTGTGGGTTTTAAATTAGAATTATGTAACTTGACTGCTACAGCATCTAACCAGAACAAGCCCAGAAACACTGGACTTGCTAGAACAAAACCTAAATTGTTGGGAACTCAAATTTTCTTCACCATTATGACTTTGTAACTCTTCTCACATTTTGGGGAACTAATCATGACTTGAAGCATTCTTAAATGTCTAGCAGTAAGGAGACATTAGATCAATAATTTCAAGGGATGAAATAACTATGTGGGAACTTACAGAGAAGGTTATACAGCCACCTGCATTACTTCATTATTTCCAGCCTTTTACATCTCTGCTCTTTCTAAACAAGTGTTCTTATTCCCTAGTTTTTACAAATCTCTTTGAAGGAGTGAAGACTGGATAACAACACAGAAACACCTTGTCTCAGATTCTAGAAGGGATTTGTTCAATGTTTTGATTTTTCTTTCTGAAAAAGCAAAAACAGTCATAGGAAAAAGGGGGTATTTTCCCCCTTTGTTCTGGATAGTAGGTTCTGTTTTTTCACATATCTAGCTAAAAGTATGTGTGCAAGCTCCTTCCCCTCTACAAAGTCACCACGAGACCTTTGTGCATTGAATGTGAAGCCTTATCAGTGTTTTAACTTGCATGGGAAGCTTTCAAGCATGTCTAGCTTAATGTTCATAGAAACTCTTTTCCATCATGAGGCAGTCTCAAAAGAAAAGCCTTCTCTCATGCAAAGTTATTGTGGATGTGCATGCCCCTGGCCCTTACACAGTTTTAGCCCACCTTGTTCAGGCAAAAGCCATAGCGTGAACAGCACTTTTATGTTATAAAAATTGAAATGGGGACTCAAGGCATTTTTAGTGGCTCGTTCCACAACAGGGAAGAAAATGCATCTTGCAAGACCTGGCAACAGTCCCTGCTATCTATACCCACTTCAGATTGCTCATGTGAATTGACTACTCCCAGAACTGCTTAGGAACAATCAAAACCTGACACAGAATTTGGTATCTCTTCTTGCCTCCACCACATCCTAATTCTGGAGTGTTAGTTTTATGGAAAAACAACCAAGGAATATACAAGTGAGAGAAGAACAGAATAGGAAGGGCACTTCAAAATTTAACACACTCAAAGCTTTTGTGTGTGTGCGCGCACACACACACACACACACTTTGCTTTTGCATGTATTCTTTTTGGGAAGTAAGTGATGATGTCTTGAAGTCTGGAGCAAAAGGGAAAATGCATTTCCCCATCCATTATTTTGACAACTATTAGAGACAAATAATATGGAACATGTAGTGTCTAGTTTGGTGGGAACTGAGCTATCTGGGATGATATCAACCAGCATTTAGGAGCTTGTAGATAAAGGAAGGAAATTTTAAAGGACTGTGGGAGAAGTTGAGGAACATAGTCATCTTTATGATGTTTTAGAAAACCAGGTTATGGATGATTGCATGATTTTGAATATGAGTGTTGAAGCACTCAGTAGTTGTTTTGGTTCTGTCCCTTGGCTTCAGGAAGATTCCACTGCAAACATGCCTGCTTTCCGCCAGGTCGGGGAGAAACAGCTTCCTCAAGAAGTCATTTTTATGGCCTGGTCTCCCAAGAGGGATCTCATCGCCCTCGCAAACAAAGCTGGAGAGGTGAGGAGGCTGAATGATACTATGGATTACAAATGTGCAGTAGCTGTAGGCTGCTTCAGGTGTCATCTCTCCCATTTTGTTAAAAATAAATATGCATACTGCTTTAGGAACCATGGAAAATGTTGGGATATAAATGCAAGAAAAAAGAAAAATGCAGCATTGCAGTGTTAATGTTGCAGTGAAAACACATGTGATTTCATATGTCGGGACTGCTGCTAGCATACTGTATTTTTTTAATGAGCTTATGCTTATAGATCTTTCCTGCATTTTTAAAATCTTAGCATAATTTGCTTGTATTTCTGGAGCAGGTGGTGATTGCAGGGATGTTACATTAGGGCAGGGGTATGGAACCTCAGGTCAAAGGTCAAAACAATCCATGTAAGGTCCCTGTCCAGCCTGCAGACCGGCAGTCTGACTGTTGTACCATTGATCGCAACATCTTTTTAGGTTTTACTTCACCGACATGCTAACTTTCAACGGGTCTGGAGTTTGCCACCAAGTGAGAGCACAGGGAAAGAAGTGACAGCCCTCGCATGGAGACCAGATGGCAAAAGTAATGTACAACCCTTGACCCTTTTTATTGTGGTTTAGATTTTAAGTTAAACATCCCTCTTAAGGAATATGTCACCCATTAACCATGAAAGATTAGCCCTGTTTGCCAGCCCTTTGGGTTTAAAAAGTTTGGGTTGCTCTACTAAAACCAATGGGTGATGTAGTCTTGAGTGTATTGGTTTGCAACCCAGAATGCATTTGACGTCTTAATATAATGCTTTACTACTTGCAATCTCTCTTGCTTTTCATAGTTGATATGTACAGAAGCGGTTATCTTTTGTGCACTGTAGATTTTAATATTTCACCATTCCTCCTATAGTTTTGGCTTTTGGACTTGCTGATACCAAAAGAGTTATCCTTTGTGATGTTGAGAAACCAGAGAGCTTGCATTGTTTCTCAGTGGCTGCTCCCATCACTTATATGCACTGGATGGAAGTGACAGAAGAAAGCAGGTAAGTATGGGACATGGGCTTTCAGATAGCCACTCACCTATTAGCAGGTGCAGTAAGAATTGTTTCTAGCACTCCAAGCAGGAATGTTTTTGCAAGTGGTACAGTTACCAAGAGAAAAAAATGAAAATTGAAAATATTGGAGAATCTTGAGAAAGGCAGATATGAAAAATGAATTCGTGGACAGAAGTAAGTCGCCTTTTTGTCAGCTGATTTTCTATCTGTGCTGTTCCCCAGGTTGTCAAATACATCTTGTGTTTAGAAGAAAATAAAAAACAAACAACTAAAAATCAAGGGACTGTACTTAACAAAACTTGGAACAGCGTGTTTGTAGAATGCAAGCTAATTAACAGTATAAATATTTGTCTGTTGGATAAATGCTACAGTGTCCGCATTTTATATTGGTACTCAATATATATCCTTATGGTAAAAGCCTGTACATATTTAGACAGAAAATATCTTACAACCCATCATTCCCCAGCTAATATGAGTGGTTGGGGAAATGGTGGGTGTTGTAGAACTTTTTTCTGTTTAATTATAGATAGGAGTTCATCCTAGGTTACTAACAAAAATCTTTATATTTAACTTACCTTTAAATATGCTTTGTAAAGGAACTGTTAAATGTAGGTATTTTCAGAATAAAAACCAAACATTTAGAACATGGGTGGGCTACTTATGGCCCAACCCCAGTTTTTGGAGTTATGACAGCTAGCTGACGATTCAGTCTCTATTTTAACATAGCATTTTGATGGAGCAGAAGGACTATTTGGCAATGAGATAAGGGTATAGTTTTGACAGCTACCCATCAAAACTCCTTTCCCCTGAGTATGTGGTGGGAAGAACTGTGCTTTCCTGAGTAGTTTGTGTAAAATGTTTAGAATGCAAAGCTAGTCAAAGCAAAAAGAACAGAAAAAATATGAAAATCTTGCCACAAAGGTCATGTAAATGTACCACACCATTTTCATGAAGAATGATCTTTTAACACTTGGTTTTCCCTTCAAGAGAAAGCCAAATAAATAGTCATAAATAAATGTGCAGGTCAATATCTAGGAATCAATATCTATCTAGCCTCCAAGACATTGTTCAACCAAACTTGAACCTATAGAATTGCACGATTGCACTAATGGGGCTAAGAGTTTATTTAAAAAGAAGTACAAACATATTTGCATACATTGTGAGCACAAAAATTAAAAAAAATTGTTAGCTACTTGGCAATCCTTCCAACATTCCACTTGTCCACTTTGAAGGGCCCATCATTGGCTGTCAGAATAGAGATCATGAACGTGGTCAAACCAAAGAGTGTTGTTCCAAAAAAATGTTAAGCGGACGAAAACTCAGGTGAATGAAAAAGGGATTGTAGTCATGGCAAGTGAAGGGGAGCAGACGTATTCGTCCTCCTGTGGAGCTCCCTTGGGGAACACTCGTGGGGGTAATATGCTGGACAACCCATGGTGAGACCAGTGGACTGTTGGGAGCACCTTGGGTTGTTCTCTGAACAGCCCACCCACCATGGCTTAATGTCAGGGTGGATTATTTTGATGTGTGAACCTGCCCAGTACCTGAGAGCTGAATTTATGCCTAGCGTTCTTTTAAAGTGCGTTTTTGTTTTGCATAACCTCTCCAGAAGTGAAGCAGAAAGATTTTGTTTTCTTTCATTCCAGTGTTCTCACTTCATTTTATAACGCGGAGGATGAGTCCAGTCTTCTTCTTCCTAAACTACCTGCTTTGCCAAAGAAGTGAGTGTTTTATTTTTCTAGTCGCATTATCGGAGCAGGGTCTTATTTCTTATTGGGGCACTCACTGTTGCTATTAGGACTGAGAATGTGGTTTCATTGTCAGCTGTTTCCCAAAGATTTTGGCAATGATTTTTTTCCAGCCTGATTGATTCAAAAGTAAGTACCCTTGAGTTAAATAGGACAAACTGTCAGATATGTCTGTATTGGATTGTGTCCTAAAACTGCAACTTAATTTAATTCAGTGGGACTTACTTCTGAGCAGATACATATAAGAAGGCATTGTTCAGTGTACTCAGATCTTTATGACAGCCACCTCAAGAATGGAGCCTGTTTTTGGAAACTTTGCCCATCACCTTGCTTCTGCCTCCACTTCTGGACCCTGCCTACTCCAGTTTACATTCCAGTCCCCGGTGCCTGCTTCTCCTTGACTTGTCTCTCTGGTTTTTGACTCCTGACCAGCTTTGGCTGCTCTTTGCCTTTCAGACTGACTTGCCTTGTCCTTCTGTTACTGGCCTCGACCTCTGGACTGCTTGACTGTGATTTGGAATAGGCCCTAGTAATGTACCAATTGTCTGGGTTCTGGTGCCATGATCTGATACCCAGCTTCCCATGCCTTGGACGCTGACACTTTAAAAGCATCCATGTGTTTCATGCTAACTTTTGTGTGTAGTTTATGCAGGTGCATTTTTTTTCTGAGAGGACATCAATGAATGTGTTTACATTTTTCTTTTTTCACATAGCTACAGTACCACTGCAAAAATTTTCAGGTAAACCTCATTTCCTTTTTCAATTGTTTTTGTGAATTTTGAGAACTAGTGTGCCTGCATATATTGCAACTGATTGTTTTTAATATTACATTTTAGTGAAGAAAAATCAGATGAGATTATGAAACTCATGGGCGATGTCAGGTAAATGTCCTTTTAAATAAACAAAATTAATCTCTTAGTTTATTTACAGTGAATGTGAAAATAAGGAGGAGAAAAATAGTTCTAATTTCTGGTGCCTTAAGAAGCAGTGCTTCAGGCTTCATCCCATAGATCAGTCAAGTAAAACGTCACTTGATGGATCAGTGGAAGGCAACTTTAGTGGGCGTTGCTTCTTCCAGATGCCACTGCACTTGGGAATGAAAACAAAAAGGCAAAAGGGCTTTAGATCTGAATTTCATTTGGTTCCAGTTTCATGGGCCTCAGCAGATATCCAATCAAGCAACATCCAGTTAACATATGGGATTCCTGACATAAATTGTGGTGCTAGCCACTGACTTAAATCCCTTTAAAAGGGTGTGCAAACATTTGTAGGGGAAAAACCCACTAGACCTTACCCACTAGATAAGTAGATGCACTAGACCTCTGAATATCAGTTTGATATCTGTCATACTTCTAGTTATCAGTTGCCAGCAGACAAGCAATGGGGGAGGACTATATATAGCTTTTATTGGTTGAAGTTTTAGAAATGTAATTTGTTGACAGTGCAAAGAAGAAAGTTCAAAAGGATCTGCTGCCTTTATTGTTGCTGGAGAAACAGACAACTGCAGCACGTTATTTAATTCTTCCTTCCTTGCTGCTCAGATTACACATGTCTTATTCAGAATAAATGCTTGAACAGATTAAATAGTGTTTAGAGATATTAAACAACACCAAACCTTGGGGGAAGTCGTGAAAATGACTGCACTTTCCTAGTGCAGGGCCTCCTTCCAGTTCTGACTCTTCTCTTTTCTGTCTCTCAGTAGCTGGGGGTCTACAGTAGTACTATTAACTACTTTTGAGTGTTATAAATCTGAATAAATGCAAGATATGGGAGAGTGTCCTGGCAAAGCAATGTTTAGAATCATGAGCAGAGCCTGCATGGGTACTGGAGGCTGGCTTCTTTAGAGCATCGTACTCCATGATTACACTGTGATGGAAATGCATGAGGAAGGGGCAGGTGGGGTGCACACACACATCCTTCCTCTTGTATTTGTTCTCCTTAGATTTTTAATTCCTGAATAGGACTTATGTGCACCTGCCCTTCAAGCCTGATGCTGAAGACCCAGCTCTTACTGACAAGGATTCCTTTATTGGGGGGGGGGGTACACACTTCTGAAGACCTTCTGGGTCTTCAGAAGGTCATATAATCTGTAAGCTGCTCTCCAAATTTGTTTCCCCTGACACATCCATATGGATGGTCAGTTTACTACTAAGCAATAATATAAGCTAGATGTAGTTAACCTTGGCTTGGATCAAACTATGGGGCGGGATCTAACTGTTTGCCCACCTACATATAATTTGCTGTGTTGCAAACTATCTAGAGGGCTCTGTGACCTTCTGGAGCAGCTTTTTAGGGAGTCCAAAGGGGTATAAATGGGGGGAAGGCAAATAAGTGCTTGTACAGAAATTTTCATTGTGGTAGAAGTGGGGAGTTTGGATTCATGATGTAATGCTGATAATTTTCTGATTCAGTTCTTGTTTTTCCTGGCTTTTTGTAGAACAGGGTGGGCAGAAAGTAGATTTCCGTCTGTTTTGGACTTCAACTCTTAGCATTCCTGACTATTGGCCATTCTAGCAAGAGCTTATGGGAACATTTGGAGATCTATTTTCTGCCCAGAGGGTAGGGTACTTGGTCTATAGTATGAAAGATGTATTAATGTACTTAAAACCAGAAGAGATATCATAGTTGAGGTACTTTCAGCTATGACATCTGTTTGTGGAATGTTGTCCCCAGGCAGCCTTGTCTGGAACCAGTGTTGTATTCTTCTTAGTAGCAGGCAAAACATTTTTGTTCTCCCAGGCACTTAAAATACTTTAAGCATTTTAAAGTGTTAGTGACTGCTCTGATTCTGTTTGATTCACTGTATTTTGAACTTTTAAACTGCCTAAAGCCAAATTTCACACAGGAAAATTTTCTATAAGTATGCAGAATAAATGGTTAATGCATAGAAATATTTCCTTAACTGAACAGAATAATTAACATTCATGTTTTTCTTTAAAATATCTTTTTTTTCTTTAAAAATCTTTAATTTTAGGCTCAATGCTCTAGTTCTTGGAGGCAACGCTGGGTTGATTGAGATTTACGCTTATGGAATGTATAAGATTGCTACAGTAACAGGGGTATGTAGATCTAAAAAGTTACCACAATAGTTCCTCTGAAGATAAGTAGAAATTGTTTTCCACTAAGAAGTTTGCAACATGCAAAAAATGGTGTGTTTTTATGATATTTTTATATGGTGCATTATATATTGTATTTTTAATGTGTTCTTGTAAACCACCCAGAGAATTTTGGCTATTGAGTGCCAAAATAAATAGATGACAAACTACAATTTGCCATGTTTGCCATAACATTTTGCAGTTAAGTATGCTCCGATTGGTTCTACTCAGATGCCATAGTTGGGCAAGATTAGATATGGCTGGAACTGAGTGCAGATTAGCCATGTTGTTATGGATACTTTTCAGCTTATACAGCCTGGGGTTGTGGTTAAAATGCTTGGAGGTTTGAGGCCTCTTTTGGGTTCCTTTGATCCTTGCCATATTGGCTGTTGAAGTCTTCCAGGGCTAAGTTGGAGATATGACTATGGAGATGAATACTACAGCTTCACGGGGTGATGTGGTACTCACTGGCTTGAAGGATGCTGTAGTGAGGCCATTATTAAATCAAAATTACATCCAGTAGTTTGGGACAATTGCCATTGGGGCCTAATTTGTCATTCTTGGAACACGTATTCTTCCAGATTCCAGGCAGTGTTGGATAACAGTCATTATTGTTATGGATAGGAGCATTATTTTATTATTCATTCCAACCCAGTTTCAGACCAGGTTTTGGGGCAGAAACAGCCTTGGACACGCTTGTGGTTTACTTACTCCAGCAAATCCATGTGGGGAATGTAATCCTCTCAGTTCTTCAGCAGCTTTTGATACCATTGACTGTGGTATCTCTCTGGACTATCTATCACCATTTGGCTTGGAAGGCACAGTGTTACACTGGTTTTAGTCCATTGTTCTCAGAAAGGTGGTGCTAGTGCATACTGCTTTGCGTCAGTGCTGTTGGTTTACATGTGCTACAAGGTTCTAACTTGCCCCCTGTGCTTTTTAAAATATCGGCACAGTGGGATGTCATCTAGAGATCTGGGCTGTGCTGTCAATATGCAGACAACACTGCACTCTCTTTTGTTTCCATTTACTTGTATATGGTGGTGATTTGAGGATGGATGAGCATAAACAAGCTGAATCTTAATCCTGTCAGAATGGAGGTGCTGTGAGTAGGGCCTCTTGCTGGAGGCTTCCAAAAGCTTCTAGATGGGCTCTACTTCTCCTAAGTTATTAAGTGCACAGTTGGGGAATTTCCCTGGTCCCGGTGCTAACTAAGGAAGGTCAGTTACCAGCAGTGTACCGGAATGCTTATTTCCAGTTTAGGTTACTAGAAAAAGTATCTTAGTTTGGTTATCCATGTTGCAGTGGCATTCGGAGTGGATTGCTCTGATGAGCCCTGTGTGTGGCTGCCTTTGAAAATAGTTTGGCAACCCCTGTTGGTACTGTTTCAGTCATGATAGGTACCAGGCAGACAGATCATGTGACATTTACCCTGTATTGGCTGTAGTAGCTGCTAATGCATTTCTGAACCCAGTTTAAAGTGGTGGTATCACTTTTTGAAGCATTAAATACTTGGGCACTAGTTTACATTCAACCAGCATGAGGCCCTCCTTGCTTGCCTTCCTGCATGTCAGAGAAATCAGGCTGGTGGACACAACAGACAGGGACTTTTTGGGAGTGACAACCCCCTGTCAAACTTGGTTCCAATGGATGGCCACCAGACCCCATCATTACAGACACTCAGGTGAACCTTAAAGACATCAAGTGTGATCCTTCATATGTTGAGGCAGGAAAAGATCCTATAACATCTAGCATTACTCAGCAAATCATGGATTGCTCTCTTACCTGTTTATAATTGGCCCATAACTGAGTTAGGACTTCATTGGATGCCATAGTATATATGGTAGAATTTGGATTTTTAACATTTTGTTTAATTTCATTTCATAATTGTTTTATTACAGTTTTCTCATTGTTTTATTTTGTCTCACCATTTAGATTTTGCTCTTTGCTATCTTTGGAGAGTTAACTCTAAAAGGCGGAGTATAAATCATTTAAATCAATACAAAAATATTGCCAGTGATCCAGATTTTAAAGACACAAGAGCCTTGTACTCATCCCAACCTAATACAGCAGCAGCCCTAACAGAAATAAACTGTGTGATACCAAATAAGCAGGAGTTATTTATAGCAAATGCTGACAGCAAACAAAAATTGTTCTTTTGTGAGTTGTCCCTTGCTATTTTAAACATATTTTAGTATGTTCAAGTTGCTATCCCATGTGATCTAAGAAAAAAGAACGTTTGATTCATAACTTTTGTAATGGATTCTTTCAGGTGACTGGTTCTTGTCTTGCATTATGCTTATCAAGTGACTTGAAATCTCTCTCAGTTGTTACAAAAGTAGAAGTTTCTCCAGAGAGCCAGCCAGAAATAACATACTTTCAAGTGAGTAGAATTCCCAGAACTGCAGTTTTGTTTGAAACCATCATTGTTGGGTCATTTCTTCAGTGGGTGTGTCAGGCTCTTCCCAAAAACACTCCTAAGGTTTGTCTTGCTAGATTAAACCACAGCACTCTCCTTCTGATAATATACACTCACCTGCTTCTGGGAAGGTTGCCAGCAAGGAACAATAATTATTCTTCCTAGTTCCTACCCATGCCTAGAAAGCAAAAATATATTGCTTCTGAGCATGGAAGTTCAATTAAGCTTATCATTAATAGCTATTGAGGTATTAGGTAACAGCAGTTACATTCACAACATCCTTTTGCAAAGAATTCCGTAAGTAGCTTGTGCTCTTGAACTTAATGTTAGTTTTCCTTGGTGACCCTGACCTCTTGTATTATGGGTAGAAACGGTTTCTCGCTATATTTCTTAACATTGACATTTTATACACCTCAGTTATAATTTCCTGTAAAACTAAAATGCCCTGGCTTCTTTGGTCTTGCTTAAAGAAGACTGACCCCCAGTCTTGCATATTTTCAGCTTTTACTAAGCAGTTGGGAGGATTTCAGATGCCTTGGCTGTTCACTGGACCAAAACTGAAGATGGGAAAAAGCCATGAGTCACTGGGAAAGCCTTCAGAAGAAGTTGGTCCCTGAAACTTGACTTAATTTTTTTCTTGTTCCAAAGAGAAAGAAAACAAAATTTCTTAATCCTTCAGGCATTTTATACAGTGGTACCTTGGCTCATGAACTTAATCCATTCCAGGACTCTGGTCGTGACCCAAATTGGTCGTGAGCTAAGTTAAATTTCCCCATAAAGTTCAATGTAAATAAGGTAAATCTGTTCTATAACCATTTTTAAAATCAGAAACATGTGAAGCAAAGTGACAACAACAAAGATCGCGGCCATCTCCCCACCCCAAGCACAAGCGTGGCCATTTCCCCTCCCCTCCAGCACAACCGAGATCACACCTGTCATCCCTGCAGGCGCCCATCATCCCGGCGTGCTGGGGGGTGGGGTGGAGAGACGGGCGTGATTACGGGCGCACTGGGGGAGGAAGACATGGGCGCAAACAGTGCCCTGGGGGTGGGGTGGAGAGACGGGCGTGATTACGGGCGCACTGGGGGAGGAAGACATGGGCGCAAACAGTGCCCTGGGGGTGGGGAGATGGCCGCAATTGCAGTTCCGTTTGTGCAGGGATGCCATGCCGGATCAGAGGCACGCTCCTGCAGGAAAGACAGGCGGAATCTCGGCCATCTCCCCCACGGCTCTGCTTTGCTGCTTCCGTCTTTTCTGCAGCAGCCTGATCACGCATGCCTTCCCTGCACAAAAGCAGCTGTGATCCTAACCATCTCCCCACTCGGGGGCAGGGGGAGATGGCTACGATCTTGGTCACCACCCAAAGCGGTGTTCACAACCCAAGTCAAAATTTTTGTGACCTGATTTGTTCGTGAACCAAGGCGTTCGTGAGCCGAGGTACCACTGTACCTTGTGAAGAAGCTCTGGCAATGGTGGGAAACCTCAAGCCTAGAGGCCGATCTGCCATGCCGGCATCCCCAGTCTGGCTCTCCAGGATTTCAGAGAAGGCCATATTGCCTTTCCTTAGTCCTACCCCTTTGCCCTTGTGAATCAGTCATTGGTGGTTTCTGGCTTTGGTTGTTTTTCCCAAAGGTTGGAATACCCTACCTAAGGCTTACTTCCTGGCAGCAAGAACCTTAAACTACAATATGTTTATAGTTTGATATCTTGTCCCCACACCTTTTGTGTTCAACTCCACCCACCATTGGAATGCAGTTCTCAGAGCATCTCCAGAACAGAGTTTGTCTGCAGGCTGAAAGCAGTTCCCCATCCCTGGGCCACTGAGACCACACCGGTTCATTCCTTCTAGTTGCTGGCATATGCCAGCCATTTGCATTAACAGTACCGTCACAGGTAGCATTCCAAAAGGGGACGTAGGTCTTCATCTATAGGAACAGGAACCCTGATGGAGATAGTTCAAGGTGCACACAGAGCCCCCTTCAACTGACACCAGTCATATGTCAGATTGGGACAGTGGGCATAGCCAGTGTGGACATTTGCACTGAGTGCAGGACCAGCCCATAACCTCTCAATAACCCTTTGATGCACGAATACCACATCCCTAGGAAAGCTACTGTTAATTGTATTTGTTTTGACTAGTTAGCTGAGCTGTAATAGATGCTGGTGCTAGCATGCAGTATATAATGTCTTCTGATTACAACTTTGTTATCTGGTATAGTTGGACACCAGTCTGCTCTCAACCTATTTACCAGAAGTGACGCGAATGGCGCGAAAATTTACGCACATTTCAACTCTCCTACAGGTATGGTCTTAAAATATCCTTGGAAAGTTGCATTTTGGGAGATGCAGTTGCATTTCTACATCTACACACACAGTTTGCAGATTTTTCTAGCCCTTCAGTAATTCTTTGAGCAGGCTACTGGATTTATGCTGGATTAAAGCCACAGGATTAAACTTTTAGAATATCAAGTTCTGATTCTACTGCTAACTTAAATTGCATAGGGATAGTATAAGTAATGTTTCATGCAACAATGATAAGCATTTGCAAGTGTGATGTTGTTTACATCAGGGCAGTATAATTTATGTTAGGATTAGGGTTGGATATTGCCCTTTTTTCCAGCGAATCAGGTGACATTTCTGAGTATATTTACATGGGAGTATATGTCATTCAAGTAAATAGGATTCACTTCTGAGTAAATGTGGGGAGGATTAGGCTGTCAGTATGATTTTAAATTTCTTCTTAAAGTGATTAATAAATATACTAATCTTGTTTTTATGTAGTTTTAAATTTTAATTTATAATAATCAAATCTAGTTTAAAAGTAGCAGTAAGTGTTTCTGTTTATAAAAATGTGAAAAATACATGAAGCCCTGGAACACATGTAATAAAAGGCAGTCATGGGGGAATTGTCACACAGTGGCTTCTTGTAGTGGCTGCTACCATTTTGAATATTCATGCCTTAGCAGAGGCATTCAATAGTTTGTCAGGACATGCAAATTTGGTGAAGGTAGGGTTTTTTGGGATGCTTGATGAGCAACCTAATACCCATGGACTGCTTTAAGGTACAATTCTGTGCATGTTTAGACAGGTCATACAGCACCCAGCTAGCCATGTTAGCCTAGGCATGCAAGGTATTATTAGACTTTTTTCTTTCTAAACATACATAAGATTGCATGTAGAAGGTTGTGAGTGGCTTGTTAAGCTCAGCCTTGCTGGGTTTGCAGATGATAGCAAGTTACACTGCACCTCTGTGGCTTGTCTATTCAAAATGGCAGCTGCCACAGAAACTCCACCACAGAAATCCCTAATAATGGCTTTTAACGTATGAATTGTGTCACCACTTGATTGAATTTATTTTTAAGACAATTTCTGTAAGATTGTTGTGGTTTCCAGTATTATGAGAATAGTCATGAATTTCTGTCCTCCTCTGTTTGTAAATAGTATATAAAGCTTTCACTAACATGTATGTGTGAAGCTTGGGAAGAAATACTGATGCAGATGGATTCACGGCTAACCAAATTTGTGCAGGTATTGCAAAAATGCTTCTGTTTTAATGGTTTGTTATTTGAATATTACTTCATCATATAATGAATGGGAACAGACTATTGGCACAGTTGTAGATTATATGTTCAATGATACACAAACCAGTTGCCCTCAATCTTTCTCCTTCCAAGCAGATCAAGACAAGAGGCTTGAAAAACAAGATATAAATGAAGTTAAGAAAGAGTTGATCCTAAGTTTGATAATGGCAGCTAGGTTAGTGATAGTTAAATATTAGAAACAGAACTGGGTTATGCTAAGGCATGAATGGTATAATGGAATATGGTAATTAACGATAAACTGACAACAGAAATAAAAATTTTAAAAGGATTAATAAAAGCAAATATAATGAAATTTGGGAAAATTTTGTAAAGCAGTATTGATAGAAGGTAAAGGTTGTAAGCCTAATTAGGATTATATGAATTTTGGGGGGGATATGGATATAATTAAAGTATATTATATAATTAATTGTTATAATATATGAATTAAAATGGAGGTATTATTGGCCTCCTGGGTGGTGGGGGCACTGTATTTTTTACTTCTTTATTCATTAATTGGACTTTTGTGTGTCATATTATTGATATTGTTATCTTTGTATTTATGTTTTTTTCTGTATTAAAAAAATTAGAAGGGAAAAAGACAAGAGGTTTCTAACTGCGGTCTTTATTATGCTAATGTTAACTGATATTATGTTAATTATTATGCTAATATGGGCCAGCCAGGCTGACTTTGGAATACAGAAGGGCTATTGCAGAAATTGTTAACAAAAGTCACCCTTAAGTTATAGAGCCAGCTAATTAGGGAAATACAGCTCATGTCAAGAAGTTGATTTCAAACTGAATCACTCTACTTCCTTGCCAACCAGATTTAGCTCCACCTTCAGGAAGGTTCCTGCTGCTTGTAGGCCAGAGCAGCAGATGGCAGGAACACCAAACACTACTCAATTGGCCAGCTGTCTTGAGCTGGCATCAGCTGATGAGACTTAATATGTTGCATGCTTCCCCTTCTGGTCCTGCCTGTTCAGCAGTGTCTCCCCTGCACCAAAGGTGTTCTGGTTATCCCCAGCTGCTTGGCGCTTCTTGGAGCACACTGCCCCTGACATTTTAGCTGAGGCTGTTACAGATATTTTGTGCAACAGCTCCCATAACCTTTGACCTATCCCCAGGCTGGCTTGGATAGATAGAAGTTGTAGTTCAAAATATCTGTAGGGTATCAAGTTATCTGAAGCAGAAAAATGGAAGAAGAACCTGTTTACCACCTAGAATTCCTTGCAAAATAAAAATAAGATAAGGTATAGATGTAGTAACAGCAGTAATAAACATGTCCGTCAACTAGGCTATGATGAAATGTTGGGAACAGATGTATAAAAATAATTTGGGGGGCAGTTTGCACAACAAAAGGGTGGCTACAAAGCAAGGGTGAGTCAGCAGTCTAAAGCAGGCCATGGCTTCTGGGTGGTAGGTTCCTAGCTATGACGTGACAAACCATACCAGGCAAGTGTAACCTTGTAAACTGGGACAACACACACAGTACCACTGTAGCTTATAAACCACCCTTATATTATGCAACCAATTCAGTGCATTCATGCTACAATCTTCCATTTGCAGGAAAAGAATACAACCACTTCTGTGCAAGATGAATTCATGCAGTTACTGTTATGGGGCAAAGCAAGGTAAATATACTTGCATTCTGTGTTTTCCCCAAGGTTTATGCATTGTTCAAGCAGAAAATGTAAAATGTTTGTGTTTTGCTACATAGCCTTGAACTTCAAGCACTACTAATGAATCAGCTAACAGTAAAGGTATGTTAATGTATGTGTGAACATTCTTTTAAAGGTATTTATTAACATGCACTGTTAAAAGCAAAGCCTCTTCCACAGGGCTTAAAAAAACTTGGGCAGTCCATGGAGTCTTCCTACTCCAGTATTCAAAAGCTCGTCATAAGTCACTTGCAAAGGTAAATCTCACACTGTATATTGAGCGATATACAGGTTTTTTTTTTTGTTTTTATCAAGTTTGGTGAATATTTCTAATATTGATTAACTGTAAACGTAGGTAACTTGGAATACTTATTATTTTGTCTATTTTAGCTATAAACCTTGAAGAAAATAATAAAAATGTATTAGGTATATGGAAAAATACTTTGGTTTCCCCCATGTACAAATAATTGCTAGTTTGGGCTGAGTAATTGCCTAGTTACCCAGAAATTAAACTTATTTTAAAATGTGTACCCCACCAAGCATGTTCATGGAGAAAACAAGGCAACTAACAATGCAATAAAACACTATTAAAAGCAGTATAAATGAAACACTATTGTGCATTGGCCTGCTCTGCCATTCTTTCAGGCAGATTCTAGAAAATGTGTGGCATTTCTAAATCTGAGAATGTTGACTGTTGATGGATCTTAAACAATTCTGCTGTGTTGCTTTGATAGTGGCTCTGAGGCCTTGCTGTATCATTTAAGTGAACTGAAAGGCATGGCATCATGGAAACAAAAGTATGAGTCTCTTGGATTGGATGCATCAGGAATAGAAGGTATAGAATTAATTTACTAGAAATATATGATAAATTTATTGGCTAGCATATCGATAGCAAATTCTGCTGACCTTAATGTTAATCCTTTCTTTACAGAAGCTATTACTGCTGTGGGCTCCTTCATCCTGAAGGCAAATGAGCTGCTTCAGTATGTATTAATCTAGATGGCTACATAGTGATAGCATTTTTAAACTGTCACATCTCCTGAAACTAGCAGTTGCTGTTGTCCAAAATATACCTTGCCATTCCAGTGTTTCACCTGCATACAGTTTAGCTTTACAGTTTAGGTTATATTCCACAACCAGTCCGTATGGTTTTGTCACTAACTAGGAGCTGCTGAGGAGACACCATGCCCTGTAAGATGCACATGGCCCCGGTTTGCATGATCACAGGGTGGTTAATAAGCCACTATGAGTTGTTAACCACCTTGTTTGTGCCAGTTGCATGCCAGGAGAATTAGTGTAATTGCTGTCAGCGGTGCAGTTTCTTGTGTCTTGTGAACCCAGACAGAGTGGCTTCTTGCTGTGGTAAGAGGCCACCCCGGAACAGCCCATGGCCTCTGGGTGGCTCATCAACCATGGCAGCAAACAATTCTGGCCAGGTTTGAATGATCCAAGAAGCTGCAATACCCAGGATAATCATGCTAATTTTCCATGACATGCAGTTGGCATGTGCATTGGGAGGGGGAGTGTGTCACTGTGGCTTTCCCCCCACCGTCATCATTTGAACACAGCCACTGAGAGCTAATGTAGCAATCTCGCAGTTGATGGCTTTAGGTGAGTTGCTCAACTCCTCATCTGCAACATGGATGCTAATATTGACCAACTTTATAGGGTTGCTCTAAGATTTGCTCATAGGAGAAGCATGCTGCACAGTCCAAAACACTAGATGATGCTAATGTATGTAACAATACATACATGCTTTCATGTACTGGCAGCTCCCTACCGGTACTGGTACCTGGTTGGCTCATCTGCTCCTGTGTGCTACATGGGTTAAAGCTGATGCCAGCAATGTGGAACTGCCAGCATTGTTCCAGTTTATCACCATGATGATTAAAACTAGTCCTGAGTCAAGGATATACAGACTGTAAGAAAGCCTCTTGGCAGACCTACTCATGAAATGCAAGTCAGCACCCATATACGTCTTTCTTTTGATGAAGTTGGGTCTTCTGTCCATCTACTGCCAGGGATGGAAATCATCATGACAGAGGGTGGTCCTTTAGAAAGGCTGCTAAAGGGAATCATTCCAGTGTTAACCATGTTTGAAATCTATTTGAGTGCCTTTTCTGTTTTCTCTTCACAGAGTTATAGACAGCAGTATGAAAAATTTCAAAGCTTTTTTCCGGTGGCTTTATGTGGGTAAGGAAAATGGTATTAGCTATATCGGTTGTTTCCCAGAATTTATTTACGTTTTTCTGTACCTCTCTTTAGCAAATACACTCATAGTGGTGTACACACATTTAAAAAAGCATAAAACAAGGACATCCATAATAATAATAAAAAATCAAATACAATCAACAACAATTAACCAGATAAGTAATAGTAGTGGTGATGGTGATGATGATACACCATACAATAACAACTAATCGACGCTTCCCCTTGTGGCCATCTTCCTTCCATCTTTTGAAGGTGGTTCCTAGAGAAAGATCTCCAAAGTTCCAGTTACGGATTTTGTGAATAGCAGATGTTTCTTAATTCCTTTTTTGTAAATTGAGGCCAGAGAAATAAAGATGCAAAGAATAAGGAGCTTACGAATGTGTCAAGTTTGGTTAGTTGCAAATCTATGACTACTATTGTACAGTAACTTATTCTAGCTATAGCCTTGGCAAAATGAAACTTCTATTTCATAACTGTTTCCTTTCTAATTTTTGTTGAAAGTAAAGAAGGTGGAATGGAAGGGGCAGCTATGAAAAATCTCTTTAGCCCACTTTAGTAATTTATTCTTTTCTAGCCATGCTGAGAATGTCAGAGGATCACGTCCCTCCAGAACTGAACAAGGTAGTAGTATTCCTCTGAACACTTTTGTGTGTTTTGAAAAAGGCGTGTATAAATTTCAACCATGAGACCAAAACTCAGTCTTAATAGCTGAGCAATGTGACCGGAGAGGGGCTTGGGATCACTTCCATTTTCCCTTGGGTTTGAAATTGCAGTCAGCTAGTAAGAGTAGGACATTGGCTGAGCCCTCATCCCTGATTGGGTTTGGGGGCACACATAAGTGATGCAGTCGCTCCTTGTTGAGCCACCCTAAAAATGGCCACCAACACATCACATCTCCCAACCTTGCAAGTGGTCAGCTCCTGTGGGATTGGAGGTTCCTCAGGGCACTGACTCAAACAGAAAATTCAACTTCAAGACATGTTTGGCTTCAAGCAGTTCAGCTGCTCCCTCAGAGACCTTGAGCAAGGGAAGGAAACAAAATGTCATCTGGCATTATAAAAACACTTAGAGAGACTGGAAAATGTTAGGCCTAGTGCAGAGACCGTAGGAGCCATCTCAAGGCACAGGAAGGCTGTGGCACCGAAAAAAGCAGATTAAGCTCCTGGAGGCAGAAAGATTTGACAGGATGGCAAAGCTGCTGAACATTACAGCAACAGCTGAGGAAGCAGTCCAGGTGGGCGTAAAGCATGAGAACAAAACAAAATACAGAGGCTTTTACTCAGACCACCTGGATTGCCACCAACAACTCAAATGTCAAAAATAGGTTCCAGTTCCAGAATATTCAGCTTAACAGTGAAGTACTATTAAGAGTCTGAGGAGGAAAACAACATGGCGGGGTCCCTAATGCCAGAATGTGTGTGTTTGAAAGGTAGGCCCATGACAGTATTAAGCCAGTTGGCAGGTACCCTTCCAGATTCGCAGACACAAAGAACAGACCAAGCCCTTTGCCTGAAACCACTCCAAACCACTCCAAGACTCCAAACCTGGGCATAGTTGAATGTCAAATAGGCTCTTGGGGCCACCTTCCAGTGGGCCAATGGCAAGACCACAAGGCTAACTGGCAAAGATAGCAGCATATTTTAATTGTAGGCAGTAAACCCTTTTAGAACTGCAGAAAAGCTAAGGAAGTACCTAGTGATTGGTTGTTGGGGTAAAAGGAAGGGGATGTGGCCCTCTGAGGAGCTTGGTCTCCCACCCCTACTGGTGTTTCCCACCTCCATTCTAGAGCCAGAGACTTCATCGTTAAAGAGCCACAATGACAAAAATATGCCACCTAGGGACAACTGAAAAAAAAAGGCAAGCCTGTCATGTTCTTTCAAAACCTGAACTCTGATACCCTCTGGTGGAAGGGGAAAAAAATCTGTTTGGTTTTTGACAGCAGAGTGAAGAGAAGCTAAAATGAAGTACTGCTGAGGCTTTTTTTCCTGGTCTTAAAGGCACCATCTAATTTTGCCAGTGCCCTCTCTGAAGCAAGAGTGTTCTCTCTTCCTCTGACTAATGGAGAGTGGACCTCTCAGTGGAGCAGGAACATGCAGACTTCTCCCCTATTGATTGTGATTATGTGTTTATACCTAGCAGCCCACTTCAGCCCAAGATAGAACCAATGAATTCAGCAGCCATAATCACATTCAGTGTTTTTAGCCAGTGAGATACCATGTCTGCATGGAGGTGTAATTTTTATCTCTTGGTAAGTCAGGAAATGACTGACATAGTATAGAACTGAAAAATACTTGAACATGATGGGCCTAAAAGTGACTGACTGAGGACTAGTGAAACCAGCTGTATCAAAACATAACTGAAGAAGATTGCCAGGCTCAAAAATAATAAACAGCTGTGCCCTTACAGGTTCACTGGTGCCTTGTATAAAAAGTTTAAACAGGATCTTGTAGCTCAGTTAGCTTCACTTTTAAAGGACATTTTGGCTGGCAACCAATTCTTAGTACAGTAGACTCCCTGTTAACCAGAACTCAAGCAACCGGCAAAAAAGTAAAAGAAATAATACTTTAAATAAAAAATTAAAATAAAATCAATTTCTAGCAGAAATGTAAGTTTAAACTTGGTGTGCCTCATGCTGCACCATAACCCCATGCTTCACGCACCGCATGGTTGTCTCCCACTAACAGCAATTCACTGTGTATAAACATACCAGTGTTTTATGTCTGTTTTTGCTGCACTGCAGTGTTGTTTGTATTTTGTCTTCAAGTATTTTTAAGGAGAGTTTTTTGGTGAATGATTCTGATGATTAATTTTTGGTTTTGATGTATCAGTTTACAGGAAAGTGACAGCTACTGTTTTAAGATGCATCACATTATGTTTTTAAAATGTAAATTCAAAGTGGTGGGGTATTTTTTTTCCTCCCAAAGATGACTCAGAAAGACATAACTTTTGTTGCCGACTTCCTTACTGAACACTTCAATGAGGTAAGCTGCTATTGCTGATGGTTGTTCTCAATTGACTGTGTTCTGTTAGAGCTCTGTTTAATTTACAGGTTTTTCAGCTTACTTTGAGGGTTTATTCTTGCACAGGAAGTCAAACAGACCTCTGTGCCCCAAACCAGCAAGGGGAATTTGTGGATTGTAACATTGGTTTAGGTTCTCTTATAGGCACATCTCTCATCAATATACGAGGTATCTCTTTTTGGGAGACATTCATAGCATGTCTGTGAAATGTTGCAGGTGACCAATTGTGCATAAGGAGCTAGGTTTGGAACCCAACTTTGATTACTTACTTAGAATAATCCAATTTGCATGACTGCAGCATAGTTAATAATCTGCAATAACTTGTTGACCTTGCCAAATGTGCCAGACAGATTTTCCTAATTGCCCCTTGCCAGTGTAGTTTGCCATGTTTTCTGAACCTGGATAGCATGGTTTATTTGAAGGGACAGCAGTCCTCAAAGCACCCCTTTATTTGGAGGTTGCTGTACCTACAACCTTGCCATGCTGTCTGGGTTCAGACAATTCAGCAGACTGTGCCATTGAGGGTAATTTGGGAAATCCTGCTTGTGTGTACAGCTGGAAAAGTAAACCAATGTGTGAACTAGTCCAGAATCAATACCCCATCAGAAATACTGAGAATGCCCCTGCCTTCAGCCTTACAATCTAAAAGTCAGGGCATAAAAGGAAAAGAGGTAGAGGGGGATTTGGAAAAAGTAGAAGTCAAGCAGGACCATATGTTCATTCTGGCAGGAAAGGTCCCTATAGCTGTTCCTTCTCTGGCTGGACTAATTTGTTCTACCCACACTGTAATGCTGGAGGGTGGCAGCTTCTCAGTAGCTCTTGGTCCTCTGGGCAGTGGATCAGGCCAGAGTCTGCAGTTCCAGGGAACTGTCACTTGGAACTGTGTGTCTTTTTTGCCAGGGAGAAGAATTAGGTATACGTGTGGAGCTGGTGTGGTGCAGTGGTTAAGAGGGAAGGAGTGGGACTCATGTGATCTGGGTTCTAGTCTCCACTCAGCCATGGAGTTCACTGAGTTACTTTGAGCCAGTTGTAGTCTCTCTGCCCAAGCTACATCACAGGGTGGTTGCTGTGAGGATAAGATTGAGGAGAATGATGTAAGCTGTCTTGAATTCCTTGGGGAAAAAAGACAGGATGTATGTATGAATGAATGAATTCTAATAGTCCTTCTGTCGCCGTATGTCAGTATTACCTGTACAAAGTGTTCCATGTTTTTTTAGGCACCTGAACTATATAATCGCAAGGGGAAATACTTCAATGTGGAAAGAGTTGGTCAGGTAATGTATGGTTACCTATGAGATGGGAATATGGAGAAACAATCTGTTGAGGAAAGGGTAAATAGAAGGACTGAGCCACTGAATGAATCGAACAAGATGAATTCATATGAATGTATTTGCTTTACCTCTGCACAGTCTGGACAGTTTTTCAACACAGCTACTGGATGATATCTCGGACGATAGCAAAGGCCTTGTGTCCACACAGTCAACTGTCCATGGGAGTCCCACAAGCAGGGCATGAGTGCAGTAACACCCTCCTGCTCCTCAGGAACTGGTATTCAGAGGCATACTGTTGCGAGCTGGTCCCTTCCTTCTGATTATCAGACGCAAGACCATTCTTTGAAGTGCAGTTCTTTTAATGAGACTCAGCGTATTACAGGAGAGTATGTACTCTAAATAGCCTTCTGCCAAAGCGGAGGGAGAAGCATCTGCCAGTATAAATTTCCCCTCTGTCCCTCCCTTTTAGTAATGCTTCTGACTGTCCCCTCAGGGTGGTTCTTGCTGTTTCAGAGCAAGACGGTGGCAAATGGCAAAGCTCTTCCAGCTGCACAGCTCATTTCACTCGGCACCTCCTTACTGGGTCAAGGACTGGGCCTCACATCTACACCCCCTCCCCTCCTGAAACAAAGCAGGCCATTTCTCACACTCTGCCCGAGAATCTTCACGAGGCAACCTGGAAACTTCAAAGTCCACTTGTGCTAATTTCTGCACCACCATAGCCTCTACCTCTGTCATCTCGGAATCAGATAAATCTATCTGAACAGTCTGGGAGATGGCCCCCTCTCTACATATACAGCAGGACACCCTACCCACTGGCTCAGTTACTGCGTTTTCATTTAGCCATGGTTAACCTTGGACTGCAAGAGAAGTCATAAAGTGCCAAAGAGAATTCGTAAAGTACTTTCTTTTAAGTGCAGTCTCTCAATAGGGAATAGGGAAAGAAAAAAATATCATTTATTCAGGTTGCTTGGATGTAGGGTAATAATGAATTTCTGTCTGTGAAATACAGTGGTACCTTGGCTCACAAACTTAATTTGTTCCAAATTGGTCATGAGCCAAGTTAAATTTTCCCATAAGGTTCTATGTAAAGAAGGTTATTCTGTTCTGTAACTATTTTTTTAATCAGAAAAATGTAAAGCAAAGTGACAAAGAGCACCAAAGATCGCGACCATCTCCCCCCCCACCCTGAGCACGAGCGCAGCCATCTCCCCGTCCCCCCAGCACGACCGTGATCACACCCCTCATCCCTGCACGCGCCCGTCATCCCAGCGCACTGGTGTGGGGGAGAGACGCGCACGATCATGGGTGCATTTGTGGGGGAGATGGGCACAATCATGCTGTGGGGGGGAGATGGCCGAGATCATGGTTGCAATCCTGCAGGAAAGACAGGTGCGATCTCGGCCATCTCCCCCCCAGCCCCCAGCACAATCGCAGCCATCTCCCCAGTCGTGGGGTGGGGAGATGGCCGCAATCACGGTTGCCACCCAATGTGGAGTTCACGACCTGAGTCAAAAATTTATGAAATTTTTGTTCGCAACCCGATTTGGTCATGAACTGAGACATTTGTGAGCCGAGGTACCACTGTACTGAAAAAAGAAATATCAATGTACAGTATATAGTACATGAAGTGTTCAGTATTATTCCCGGTTTCATGCATCTACTTGGGGGCTTGGAACCTATTCCTGTGGATAAGGGAGTCCTGGTGTACTACCTTAGATACTGGAAGTAATATGTTACTATTAATGACAGATAACCTCCTTAATGATGGTGGGGAGCCACAGTGGGAAAGGCCCTTCAGTTTGTGCTTATATGCTTCCCAGAAGCATCTCATTGGCCATGATGGAAACAGAGCACTGACCTAGTTGGATTTTCATTCTGATCCAACAAAATACATTGAGATTCTCCTGTGCCACTGTGTGGCCCAAACAATAAAACTGACCCCAGTGGGTGCTTTGAATGCCCTGGGAGCGGCTGGGTGCTGGCGCCTCCAGTTTGGCAGAAGTGTGCTGGAAAAACTGGCAGTCTAGATGTTCTTACCCAGTTCACAGACATGAGACACTGTACAACATGCTTATGAAACCCATGGTAGTAGGTGCAGGACAACTACTGCTAAATACCTTGCACTGGATATACAAAAGATACCTTGGAAGGTAACAGCACAGGCACTACTCCTAAGGTCTCTGCCAGCAGTTAGGTGTTTCTGGAGAGCCACCTAAATCCCTCTGACTTCAGTGGTGTGTACTTCCTAGAAAATGTGCTGAGAATTGCCTCCTTAAAATCACAGAATGTGAAGAAAATGTAAGAATCCCAGAATTCTAATGACTTTCCTGCATTTTATGTTGCATGGTGATTCCATGAACTGAACTAAATGTTTTTATTTGTCTATTTTATTCTTTACTAAGATGGTATTCCAGGTGGATAACCATAAATTAAAAGCAAAATCTTAATTAAAGCATAACATCCAAAGGACCCCTCCCCCAACACACACAATAAAAGAAATAAACTAATAATAACAGAAAGGTGATACATTCAAAGCCCTACCAGCAGGTCTAGAAACTCTGGTTTCTTCTGAAGAGTGACAAAATATTGCGAGGAAGGCACAGTCAGTCAGCAGAGAGAGGGTAATTAATCCTGTCAGTACCCTTGACACCCATAATTCTTCCCTGAAACTATACATCTTTAGTAACAACCACCCAGAGAGGAGGTTGCACAGGGAAAGTGACAGAAGGATTAAGTATCCCCATTTTTTGCTTGCTGCTTCTCTGCAAATCATGATTCTTTCTCCTTGCTTTGTAGCTGTTTGGTGGCTGGGATTTTCAGACTTATGCCTGCTTGTAAATCCCTGGTTTGGCACTAGATCCCTTGAGCTACAGTGGTATAATTATATAGCTGATAAAATGATTGTACAGTTTTTAAATCTCTTTGTTAAGCTTAAGCAAAACTTGTTTTGAAAGTACAGTACTTTAAAGCAAAAGCATGTTTTGATTTTTTTCTCCTGGCAAGGTTAACAGCCTATGAATACAAATTAAAAGATAACAAATACTCACATAATGAGCGATTTCCAATCATGAAATATGAGCTGTATCTGTCAGTTTCATAGAGCAAAGGTTTATAACCATCTCTGATAAACTGTTCCTTTCTGCTTAGATAACATGGCATTTTGAGTAAACTGATAAGCTAACTGGAAAGTGGGTAATAAAATACTTACCAAAGACCTATTAAAAAAGTCACTAAACTTTTAGAGGGTTAAGTTACCTGCTTCAAAACCTAAAAGGTGGAGTAGGATAGAATAACAGAAGTTTTCTGACATATTTTCCCACCACTGTAATTGATAAAAGCTTGTTTGTTTCATTCAGATGTTTGTTCAAATAACTTTCTTCCCAGTACTTGAAAGATGAAGATGATGATCTTGTATCCCCACCTAACACAGAAGGAAACCAATGGTTTAATTTTCTCCAAAATAGCAGCCACCTTAAAGGTACTGTTCTTAATATGAGATATTAAAACTGCAAATGCTAAGCATATGTGTAGGTGGCTTTTGTGCAGTGGAGACTAGAATGGGGCCATTTTTCCCTAGAGAATGTGTCTGTGTGTATAAAATGGTCAGAGAGAGTGGGCGAGTTGGGGATATCAAACTACATTAGTTCATTAGCTAAAGGGTTTTATTGAGGCTTGATGGTCACTGGGTTACCTTTGTATCAGCACCTCTGTTATCTTTGGAAATGGAAAAGGGAGCCATGAATTTGGAGGTATTCCTGTAATGTAAAATAATTTAAACTGGCAAGAGAAACTTGAATGTTATTCTGTTTAAAGTTCAGGGAGAACCACTCCAGATCAGTAGGTTCTGGCAGTAGGCTATGTAATTGGAAGAAGAACATATAGAAGTGTATTCTTGCTGCCAAAACAAGACCATGAGCAAATTAAAGACTCTTATTAGGAAGAACCTGCAATATTAGAGAAGTTAAAGCAGCTCTGAAAAAAGGAAGAAAGTACCCAGTTTAGATAGAGTACCAAAAGAACAGTTTCAAGTTGGAGAGACTGAAGTGGTCCAAATCCTAACAAGAATGTGCTAAAAATTATGGAAAAAAACAATGACTCAGAGACTGGAAATATTCAATATATATTCCAATCTGTAAGAAAGGAGATGCTGATGAATGGAGCAACCACAGGACCATTGCACTTACTTCCCATGTAGACAAAGTGGTGCTCAAGTTGTTACAACAAAGAATTTTACCTTATATGGAGCAAGAAATGCATGATGTTCAAGCTGAATTCTGAAAAAGAGGATGCACTTGAGATCATATTGCAAATATATGTTGACTACTGGAGTGTACCAAAGAATTGCAAAAGAAAATCAAGCTATGCTTTATAAAGTATAGCAAAGCCACTGACTGTGTAGATCATAAGAATCTGTGAATGATTCTGAAAGAAATTGGTGTGCTGCAATTGTCTGGATGTTTATCTGTATTGTAGACAAGAAGCTACTGTTGAGACAGAATATAGAGAAACAGAATGGTTTCCTGAGGTAAGGGCATCAATTCAGGGTGTATTGTATTTCCCAGTGAGAGCATATAATAAGTAAAACTAGATTAGGATCAAAGGATGAAGGAGTGAAAACTGATGAAGGGTTAGATCTGTAGATTTTACCAGATTAATGGAATAAAGCAGCAGTTTAATTGAAATGACTCCTGATGAAAGTGAAAGAAGAAAGTTCAAGAGCAGGACTGCAGCTGAACATGAAGAAAACAAAGATTGTGAATACAGAAGAATTACACAAATTTAATGACAGCAATGAAGAAATTGACACTGTGAAATATGTTGTATATTTTGGCTCAGTCATCAGTTCAAAGGGAGACTGCATTCAAGGAATTCAAGGAAAACTGAGACTTGGAAGGGCAGCTGTAAAGGAACTAGGAAAGAGCATCATGTATGAGGATGTTTCACTGCAGACCAAAGCCAAGATCATCCACACTATTATATTCCTGATCACTGTGTAGGGGTGTGAAAGCTGAACAGTGAAGAAAGCTGACAGGAAGAAAATTGATGCATTTGAATCATGGTGCTGGAGGAGACCTTTGTGAATAACTTGGACTGACAAACAAATGGGTTCTAGATCAAATCAAGCCAGAACTTTCCCTGGAAGTTAAAATGGAAAAACTAAGGCTGTTGTACTTCAGGCACAACAAGATAAAAGACAATCATGTTAGGGAAAGGAAAAGGCAGAAGAAGGAAATGGAGATAGAGTGAGTATATGAAAGCTAAGCAGGCCTGTGAAGGACAGGATATTGTGGAGAGCATTCGTTCATAGGGTTGCTATAAATCAGAGGCAATTTGATATGGTGATGACAATTTTCTGCAGTAATTTTTTAAAATTAATAGGCTGTATGGCAGTTTGTTCCTAAGTATGAATTGTTTGTTAACTCGGACATTTATAACTCGAGGACTGCCCATATGTTGTACTGTAGGTGCCAATATTATGCTCTTAGTTTTGTTCTCTCCCTGTCCAGTCCTGAAGTAGATACAGTAAATATTTCAAAAAAGGAGTATTTTTTATTGGTAGGGAACTTGAATAAACTAAGCTAGAATAAAAGTGGCAAAAATGGAAGTCATAACACTTTAATGGCCAACTAGAATGGCTGACAACATGTGCATGAATAAATTACATGAGGGAGCAATCCTGTGACCCAGAAAGAATGCCTCAGGAGCAGCAGGATATTTTGGATTCCCGTTTCTGAGGTCAGAGAAAGCACTCCATCTTTGGAGCTGGGAACTGGCACTCTTGCCCTGCTCCCCCTCACAGTCAGCATGAAAGAAGCTTGGCAGCTATTCTCAGAGGAAAGCAACCTCAAAGGAAGCAAAGGGAGTGATCTGGTGGTAGTGGGGGGAGGAGGCCGGAGAGGCCAAGGATATGAGTTATTCTGAAGCCTCTGCAGCCTCCTTCCCTCCCACTCTAAATTAAAGTTCAGTCTAGACCATCTAGTGAAAATGCAGTATAGGAGGACATAGAGACAAAGGTAATCTCTGGCATACTTCCTGCCTTGCATAGAATGACCATAAGCCTCCAACTTCAGAGACTTAGCATCTTTGCACTAGGATTGTAGCCTCAGTAACATTTGTACCAAGGATGATAATCAAGACTCTTAGGAGTTGGCATCTTTTTTAGTATCTTTTGGAATAATTTGGAAAAAGGATATAAATGGACAAGTTTTTAGTTTTGAAAACTTATAGTCAAAGCTTACAAGGCTTTTGAGGCACATGTGCAGCTGCCATGTTCAGATCTTTCTTGAGGGAGCCTCTTGTTTTCAGGAGAAGATTTGCATGGTCATGACTGGCCAAATCTTGTATCAGTCAATTTCCCACTTTTCAAATTCATTGCTTACGGACCAGCTGTTGTGTCATTTGGAAAGCCAACTTCCCCTTTAAACATTTTTTGATAATTTTAAATCAGTGCCTGAGTGACCTTCATTGGAATAAAAACTGCACTTTTGCAAGGTCTGCTGCAAAAGTCTCAGTGCCATTCCGGACATGCAGCAACAGCAACTTACTAAATCTCAGGCCTTTAACAAGTGAACTTTGCCACAGTTACACACCCAACCTGTAATGATGGCTCGTGTGCAGATACATACATCACAGAGCAGCTTAAAGAAAAGGTGAACATGAAAAGCCCATCATTCACAGGAAATAAGGTGCAGTTTGGCACACCAGTTTCTGCTTCTTGCTCCTGTTTTGTTTTGTAGGTCAACACTGCACACTGTTGCCACTCACAGCAATAAAAGCTCTCTGGGATTTTTGTACTGCAGCACTCCTCTGCCTGGTGTCCTCCAGGTGTGTTGGACTACAGCTCTCATCATCCCCAGTCACTGAACATGTGGAGAGCATGAGGCTGGGGAAGGTTGCTCTGTCCTTTCTTATGTGCAGCCCCAGGTGCTTCTGCTCACATCTTCATAATGTACCTCTTAAAGTGCAATGTAAAAATATAGACTTTTTCACATTAACATAATTAACTTGATTTTTTAATTTAATTTAGAAAGCCCTTTGCTGTTTCCCTACTATCCTCAGAAGTCATTGCATTTTGTAAAAAGGCGAATGGAAGCAATTATTGATCAGTGTCTGCAAAAGCCAGCTGTAAGTTCTGAGTTGTGTGTGTCAGGTCTGAGTCTGAAGAGTCTGAAATGCAATTTTTTTAAAAAGAAAGTTAAAAAGATGCATGAACTATATATTCCTCAGTTGCTTTCTACAGAATCATTGGTGAATCTCCTACATTATAGGAAGAGGGGTTGTTAGCCCTCCTTCCTTCTAAACCAAGAATGGGCAACAGTTTTCCTGTCTCTGGCCTTGTGGCATAGTGGAAGCCAGTGGTAGATGGAGTTAGGGCCAAAAACATGAGCAGGATCAATCCCTGCCTTCTCTCTTTCTTTTCCTGCTGCCCCCCCACTTTCCTTTCTCTTCTGTCTTCCTCTTTGTCCAGCAGGCTGTCAGGAGAAGGTTAGATTACTGTTGCCCGAGGTCTGAACTTACTGCTTGAGGTCATATGAAATTAGCCACTGGTTGCCCATACCTCTTCCAAGTAGAACTGCTAGACTTTGGTACTGAGGCTGTTAGATTCTGAGCCAGTGCTCTGTTGCAGACCTAAGGAAAGGGCAAGCAGATGCATTCAATGAGCATACTATATTTTGAACATCAGAGATGGATGTCCCCTTTCCTTAGAAACATAGAAAACAGCGCGAGTCAGAAGGGGCCTCCTGGGCCATCTAGTCTGACCTCCGGCACCAGTCGGTTCTGCTCACGACATGCCCACCATGTGGACGTCCAGCCTATCCTTGAACAATAATGGAGTAATGTTGTGTTCTTCTGCTGGAGTGAAGTGGCAATTCACAACCAGGAGGGATTTCTTTTGCTGATCAAAGCTATCTAGCAAGACAGTAATGGAGAAGGTGGCACTTCAGGTTTCTCCATCCCTGCCCTGGAATGGCTGGGTCTGGGCTTAAAGGTCTCAGTTGTTGTATGCAGGTAAAGGAAATGGTGACTCTTCTGATGAAGAGCCTGTGCAGTCGCATAAACTGCAATCCACCTGTTTGTGAGTCTTGCCTATAAATTTGTAGATTTAGAACATTGAAGAAAAGCCTGCAATGTATTTTTCCCTTTCTTTCTCTTGTGCCATGTTGGCACTTGGATTGCAAACCTTTGTTCAGGGGTTTGTCCTTATCTCCCCATTCATAGTGTAGCTCATAGTTTGCTTCGAATGCTAGAATCCTGCAAGAGTTAAAACATAACAACATCCCAGTTTATTATGGTGGTCCCTTCATATACATTACTGTGTCAAATACACTCTCTGTGTTTGGTGGGAGAGCTGTTGTGAATTATTCTCTCTATCACATGGCTGTTTTTATTTTCTTCTCTAGGATGTGATTGGAAAATCAGTACACCAAGCACTTTGTATGCCTTTGTACAAAGCATCTGTAAGGTAGGGCTTTTACCATAAAGACTAGCCTACAAGTGAGATCTATAATAAAATGTTGCAGTGCAAAATTCTCCTGTTCAGTGACCTGGTCAGTCACTCTTCTTCCAAATTCCATTCCCCCTCCTAATTTCTATTTCACTTCCTCACTGACAGCAAGTCAACATTCTGAGGCCACTGAGAATGAACATTGGGTTATTCTCAGGCTGTGTTTTTTTCCTAAAGGGTTTTAATATTTCTGTCATCCTTGGGATCACTTCAAGCCTGCCATTTCCCTCTTTTGCAGAGGTGTTGCTCATTTGACTGTGTAAGGATCCACACAAAGACGTTCACGTGCAACATCAATTTGTGGGTTGATTAACACATGAACAGGCAGGGCCACACCGCAGTGAGTGTGCTGCCTCTCTTGGACTCTCACTTCCACTTTCTGTTCCTGGGTTGTTAGTTGAGCTGTTTGAACCCCACACTCTGCATTGTTGAAGGAAAGATAACCCGGAATTTTAATCCAACAACAAAACATGGGTTCACACTATTTGTTCTTAATTCAGAACTGTTGGTTTGCACTTGGCATCAAATAGCCCAGGAACTGGCTGATGCAGAATGGAAGTGGCATGCAGGTATGGGGCCGAACACTCCTTGGCTCCCACCCAGCCTCAATCTAGTAATGGCCATTTGACCCATACACCTGGTTCACAGGATCGCTGCAGTCCACTGTGGTTTATTAAAGGCATGGTGGTTTGCAGTACATGCCAATGACCATTTAGAGGATTCAATGCCCAGTGGAGAGTTGCCATGGTTTGCTCGGTAGGCTGAATCCAGGTGGCAAGTGTTGTTTGAGGATTAAATAACTCTGCAACATGCCATGGGTTACTCATAGGAGGTTTAACATTCTAGTAACCCCCGACTCAAATGGTGCAGCAAGCTGCAGCTGAGGGCTGACTAGACAACCTGGCTGGCATGGTTGCTGTGGCACACCATAGCTCCATGGCCTGGGGTAATTGCACAAAACAGGTCAGTGTTCATCATCATGTGTGAAACGGGCCATTGATTTTGCTATTAATATATGTGACTTACATATTATAATTTCAGATTTTTTTCTGATTTTCTTTCCCACTGTAGTGAGGATTCAACTTCTCAGCTGTTTAAATTGCCCTTTTTGTAAGTATGTGACTGCTTTGTGAGATTCCTTTCACTGAATGTTGAATGTTGTTAGATTCCTTTTCCTTTTTTCCTAATGGACATTCAAATTATCCTTGCAGGTGGAATGACAAATCATCCAATTTGCATTATGTTTTGTTCACTATGTTAGAAAACTCAGTTTCTAAAATATATATACTGAGGAGGCATACAGACATTTCAAGGTAGGATGACCTTAAATGGAGCATTTTTTCATTAAATACCTGGATGTGATTCTACAAATCTACCTTTGCTGGCTCATCTGCTGTGATGTCATGGAAAGTTCACAAAAAAACTGATTACTGATGGAAAAATGGGCAACATAGAGCAGCTTCTATGAGGAAAGTAAAAGGGTAGCTGGGCTTGAAAAGAAATATCACAAGGCCCCATGGAGTGAAAGAGCTTTGTGTTAATGACATGAAGAGAATGTAAAGGTGAGGAACTGCAAGGCAAAGCAGCCAAAGGGCAGACTTGGCATATAGGAAGTTTCACATTAACTTACCTTAGTAGATTAACTTACTTCAGTCCTTGGTTGCATGTGTTTAGTGGTTCTTTGTTTCACAGATTACACGGCTCTTAGAATAAGACTGCTTTGGAAACCACTTGTGTTTCATGTTTTTGGCAAATTCATTCCACATTTATTCCTATTACAACTTTTCAGTTTTTAACAATGTTCCCAGTTTTCAGTGTGACACTTATGTAGTTTTAACAGAGAAAATAAGATTCCTGATTTCTGTGTACTTCAGTTTCTTTTAAGAGAGCATGAGAGAGAGAGAGAGAGAGAGAGAGAGAGAGAGAGAGAGAGAGAGAGAGAGAGAGTTAAAAATGCTATCCCTTTAATTAAGCAATTGGATGCAGAATCCTGGGGAAGTTTGGACAGACAAAAGTCCTACAGCTTCCAGTATGCCCCAACCAGCATGTCTAACTGGGGTGCACTGGAAGTTACAGGACTTTCTCTGCCTAAACATACATAGGATTGAATCCTAGATCTTTCATTGAGTTTAAAAAGCTCACTACATAGTAGAATTATGGGGAAAGTAAAACTGCACTAAACAGAAAGGCTAATTAATTCTAAGCTAAGAAGAGCAGAATTCTGCATGCATATTCTAAGTGCCATTTGCCTTTCAGAGCAGAATGGTTGAACCAGTATCAAAGGAAGTTATTTGTACTTCATAGCTGCAAAGATAAACAAACTCTGGGGTGCACACTCCACTTGGTCATACTAAAAGTGTAATTTCAATCTTTGCTAGTTTTTGGCTAAAGAATTAGGGGTAGAAGCAAAGCTAATCTATACAGTCTTTTCTGATGCATGCAATGTAACACCAGATGTCCTTTAATGCCTGTGTGAAATACCAAAGATCAGTTTATACCGGTAACTTTTTTCTTTTCTAGGTCTGCTAATAATGGGCTACTTGCTGTTGATTTTGGAAATTTCTTGAATAACAGTATCAGTGAAAGTTCAGGGACAAAGTGAGTAGATCTAAAGATTGACTACCTTCCAGACACCAGTCAATTAGTACTAACCTTTGTAATTATTATGTGCCCCCAAATTTTCTTCAAATTAGAGCAATCCTATGAATTAATCCCCTCCAAAATATCCTGTCCTTGTCACCCCTGCTCAGCTCTTGTAAACTCAAGGCTGTGGCTTCTTTATGGAATCAATCCATAAAGTTGATCTTCCTCATAGTTGGTCTTCTTCCTCTTCTTCTGCCTTTGTCTTTCCCTGGTGTGATTGTCTTAAATATGAACATACTTCATCAAATTATATCTTGTTCCTTAGCCCTTTGATTGTAGAAATGAGAGCAATTTCAATTTAATTTGAAATTAGTTTCAAATGATAACAATTTTAAATGACCTAAAACCTCAAATAATCCCAATAGGTGTCAGCAGTGCAAGTATAACTTAAGCTTCATGGCTGAGCAAAGCTTTGAAACTTCTCTTTGGTCCTGGTTCAGCACTATAAACTACAGACCTAAGAGCCTGCAAAGTAGTAAAAGACATAAAATGTATATGAACAAAAGATAATGGCATGCTAGAGGAATAGAAATTTGTCACCTTAGTAGAAGCAACCAGTCTGACATAAGGATTAGATTGTTGGACTGGGATTCAAGAGAATTGCATTGTAGTCTCCATTCAGCCATGGTACTAAGTGGGTTACTTTGGGCCATTCACAGACTCTCAGCCTCAGTTGCCTCACAGAGATGTTGTAAGAATAAAATTGAATGGAATAGGAGGATTATGTAAGCTATGTTGGTTTTCAAGCAGGAAAAAAAGAGGGATATAAATATAACAAATTAATAACTACGACTTATTTCTTGGGGAGGCATTCTTGGGGAGACCATTCCAAACCCATAGAAAATGCCCTGCTCTTTGCATGATTAACAGTATTTATAGAAGGACCATCTGGGAAAAGACTTCATCCAAGCATTTGAAACTGGGGGAGGATTTATACTTAAAAGAGCTGCTCTTTATAACACTCTGAGTTTAAGTTATTTTAGACTAGTAATTGGTTAATACCAGTGTACACCTGTATTAAGAATGTGTTGTGATTCTCACATACAAGGTATGTGACTTGTGACATTAATTGTTAAGAAGGCAAATAGAGAAGATTGAGCATCTTAGTGAAAAATCTAAAATATTCAAAGCATTTTGCAGGCACATTTTGCCTCCAGAAGGTAATTTCATGCTATGTCCAATTTTAATGAAAATGATTTGATCACACCTAATATTTTTTTCTTTGTCTGGCTGTAGTTTGTACAGTTGCCTTGATGCTCACTTCTACGATGATGAAACTATAACAGTCGTTGTTGCAGAAAACACAGAACAAGAAGGGAAGGATAGAATTTTGGCCCAGCTTCCTTTATCGTCAATTTATCTTGATGAGGATGAGGAACTGGAATTCAGCTGGAATTCTAGTCAAAGGTACTGACTGAAATTCAGATTATATCTTGGCTCTTTTCAGATTTACTAGGATCTCTCTTTTGGTTTTCCTTTTTTGTATTTCTGTCTTTTTCTTTTTGAGATGAAGATAAAGAGACGTAAACTGTTGTAACGTTGTGGACTAAAATGACTGAACATGCCCACTGGTAAAATAGTGGTAAACTGTTGTCCTGTTTGTCAAAAATGACAGTTACATTGTACTTAGGGGTTATTGTTTTCAACAAACTTTCCTTGTTCTTGTGGCTGTGCATTAATTAGGATAATATTATCAAACACACTCTTTTGTGAAACCCAAGGTTTAGTAGTGAGGATGTAGTAGAGGAAGAGCTACTGGTAATTAACCTGCATGTATGAGTGTGTGACTCTAGTCACTGCTAGCAGTATGGGGAGTCTTGATAATATAAAGCAGGACTAATGATAATTAACTGAGTATTCATGAGAATGTAAGCTAAGATATATAGCTTCTGTATAGCCTGAAGTGCCTGATCCTGCCTAATCTTGAAAGCCAAGCTGGGTTGGACCTGGTTAAAATCTGAATGGCTAACCTAAAATGCTGTGAACCGTCCAGAGAGCTTCAGCTATGGGCAGTTTAGAAATGTAATATATTAATAATAATGATACCAGAATAGCTTACTGCCTCATAAGGATAACCCGATGTGCTTGTTTCAGGAAGATGAGAAGCTTATTTTATTTAGCATTAAAAATGAATTGTAGGCTGGCTTTATTTTATTTTGGATCTCAACCAGGTTGGATTTGCAAAGTGAGGACATCCCTACACGTACTGTCACCATTGAGGGTCAGTGGAGGGTTCTGGAGAACATGAAAGCCCAGTATGTTGCTGTAAATGGCATCCGAAAGGTTTCTTGTGTGGTAAGTATCACACTGAGCAAATTTACACATCTGTGTACTAGGTAATCTTATTTGTGCTTACTCAGCAGTAAGTACCATGGAGTCCCAATGGGGTTTGCACCCAAGAAAGTGTGCATAAGGTTGCAGTCATCGTTTTGTGTTGTTGTGAATGAAGATATTAATTCATTCATAAAGCTCAAGAGGGGATAACTGGTAAACTATTTCAAATATCCTATAGAATGAGAATAGTATTCTGCTTCATCGAGGCTGGAGATATGGGATAATAATCTTCACTGCTACTGCCTTTTTCCTGGACCACAAATCATGTCTGTTGTTTTGAGGCATAAAATGGATTTCTGATCTTTCAAGTCAAATCCACATATTATTGGAAAAGCATGGCATGGAGACCATTTGGCTATGGTCTGGTCCCATGCTGCATCACATTTTTGTAAAGAGAAAAAACATGCCCTAACCAAATGACAGAGCCCTCCTTAAGCTGGAATTACCCCTATATGGGTAACTTATGAATCAACCCCTACTTTGAGCTAAATTATTAAACATTATACTTTACAAGTAGTTGGAGTGCTTTTGAGCAATATAAGATAGGAAGCATTTATTGCGGATGCTTGCAACTTCTGAAATGCATATATCCCATAAATTTAAAAGTTCATTGATGAGGCAGATGTTTTTGCCACATTTTCAATCATGTTTTTCTTAGTGAATCTTAAACATCTTATTTTGTGAATGACATCATTTCTTGAAATATGTGCCTAGCTAAGTTCAAACCTACGACACATCCGAGTGTTTGAAATGGACGTGGAAGATGATGGAGAAGCTGAGGAGGAAGAAGAGGAAGAAACAGCTCAGCATGTTAGCACAGGTCAGGAGGAAGTTAGCCAGTCTGCAGACAACCTAGAAGACAGTATCTGTGTTGGTTGTAGTGAACCAGCAGATGAAACAGAAGAACTCGAATCAAGCCCCCATGCCTGACATGAACTCTCTTATCAGTGACCTGCACACTAGAAAGAAGAAACAGAAACATGGTCCTGGCTGCTGGCTCTTTTTCATTCTACTAATATTTATATAGTGTATACATCACTGCCATGCATTTGGAGGACTTTGTTTTCACTTGTTTCCAAATACTGTGTCTTGTGTTATAGCTCCATTGCTTGAAAAAGTGCAGTGCTGGAAGAAAATGGGTGTTTCCAGATACTCCTGCAAACACTGCAGTCTTTAAAATCTCATACAACATTGGACACACCTTCCTTTCCAATCCCCATTATCTCATCCTCATTCCCTTCTACTTTTCCCAACTTTCCATACTTCAGCTTTCTGATACCACATGTGTGGCATTCATGCATGAATTTGATTTCCCTTTCCCAAAACGGAAGGCCAGAGATGGAGATAGTTTGGACCTCCCCGCAACCCCATGTGCATTTTGTAATAGAAGAAAAAATTAAAAAGTTTATTTTTCTGTAGGTGTTGTGCCCTCATTTATGCTCTGTGTCTCACATCTCTTACCATATTTACTAATTTATAGATAAGTGATTTTTCAATTCCTTTACAGTGAAAAACATTTTCTTTAAAATTGTGCAACATTTGCCTGCCGCTGAGAGGCTGGTTGCTAGTTCTAGAAGGTATCTGTCATTCTGGTTTCCTAGGATGCAGTTTATTACCTTGATGTAAGAAGTAACTTGAAATTAGAGAGAGGTTTCTAAATTAGTTAAGATGCTGTTGCATAAAAAATGAAAAGTTAGGTGAATTTCATAATTTAGAACTAACCTGCAATTTCTCTATTAATGTGGAATCATTTTACAATTATCTTTGGAGAGTTTTGACTGTGCTGTATCCTTTTTAGAAGTTAAGAGAAAATGGGAGCAGACTTCCATTTTGTCTACCATGTTTAAAGAATTCAACTCCTGTCCCTCATATCTCTGTGCAAGGAAATTTACTTCTCCCTCTCTCAGACAAAGTCCAGAAGTATGGAGTAAGGAAGCACTTTCTAATTATTGTCCTACAATGTCTGGGAAAGCTCTTTCAGTGCAACCTTACTCCTAATTTATGGCACCTTCTCACATCAAAGGATGGGTGTCCATGCCCCAGTCTTTTTCTTTTTGCTCTGTTTTATGTTTGATGCACATAATGTTAACTCTTTGCTTGCTTTCCTATTAGTGCTCATCTGTCATCACCCATTAAATCACCCACCTATTACAAAAGCAAATTGATCTGGACATGTAATATAGACAGTTCTTAGAAAGTGATGGCCACTTGCATTAGCACATGGCTTAGTATGTTTTGTATATTAATTATTTGTATACAGAATACTCTATATATGTTAGAGAAGTTTACATAGCAGAATAAGATTGCAATTTTGTACCCAAATATCTGGGGGCAAACCCCACTGAATTCAGTAGGACTTACTTCTGAGTAGGTATGTAAGAGGTTGCATCGTAAAACTGGCATATATAAAAATGTGGGCTACGACTAGACTTGAGGGACCATAAAGGATGCTAAATCCTAAAGTCTCAAAACATTTCCAGAACCTTTCATTTTCCTAGAGAGTGTAGAGAAGAGCTGTACGATAACTGAGCCAGCTAAATGAGATTCAGGGTTTTATTTTAACAGCATAGCAGCAGAATATTTCTACACAAGGCATTTATTGTGTGCTTTATTTATTTATTATTTTATTAAAACATTTTTATGCCGCCGCATTCGCCGAATTCTTGCAGTTTGTGGGTGCTTTACACCATATCATCTCTCTCCACAGATTGTCTGGTTCTTTGCAACCATTTCTATGGCTTCTTTTTTTTTTTAGTTTAAAGAAAGTCTGGTATTATCTGGAAATGGCAAAATTAAATGTTCATGTATTTATGCAATTCTTCTATACCACAGCATCATCCAGTGGCTATGCAGTGCAATATGTAGAAAGGAAGAGCAAAGTTCTGCAAAAACATGTATAAAGGACAAGATCTTAATCCCACATAGGATCTGGAAGTTGATGTCCCAGAAAAGTAGCAGATTAAAACCTTTATGGAGAAAAAAACCCTAGCCAGAGTTGTTAAGAAAGCCCCCTGCAACCTCATTCTTTGTGTTTACCGAAACTAATCCTGCAGTATTCTCATGCCCTCTGCGTTCTATGGAGTTTATTATCAACTAAGTATGTACAGGACCACAGCTAAGATGACCAGCTATACATGTACACTGGGGTGTGAACAGCTAAGTGCAAGATGCAAAGGCTGCACAGCCTGTGTGTGTGACTTTGTTCCACCTGAAGATGTATTCAAGCAATGTGTCGGTTGAATTGGCACTGGAGTTGTGGGGACTGGTGATTTAAGGCAAATTATGCACACTGAATCTTCTTGAGATACAGCACATATGGTTGGTGCTTGGATGAATATTGCATTACTGGGACACCCATACCTGCTGATGTCATGTTAAAAGTCATATTGCTTGAACACCTCTTTTTCATTCGGTGGCAGGAGACATCCATCATAGCTTATCCAGCAAGGAACATAGAGCTCCTGACCTCTATGGCTCCTCCCAGCCAGCTTATTCCTTGACTCTGTTCTTGACAAAAATTGTTCTAGTTCCTCTTTCAACAAATTATCTGCTTATCTTATTCACTATTCCTATTTTATCTCTATATACCTTAGAGCTTGTCTGTTCTGCTTTTCCAGTTTTTCTGTTCTGCTTGGCTTTTTCTTTTGCTCCTTTTATGTCCCTCAAAATGTGCTGCTACTCTGTGGATAATCCTGAATTAGATGGATCAATCCTCTGAATTATCAGACACCCTTTAAGACACCACCAAAACAAGCATTATCAGTATAAAGGGATTCTTTGTGAGCATATTTTGGATATTTGCATCCTTCTTGGAGGCTTGTTAAAACTATGCAAGATTTGTCCCTGTATCTCACATGCCACGTGTCAGTTGCTGCCCTTTCCTTAGGTAGGCAAGCTGGTCTGTTGCAGTTCCAATCTGTTAGCTTTTAATATTTAGAAATTGCAGAATGCAAACATAGCCACTGGGTGCAGACTAAAATCCCCATAAAAGCAAAGGAGACAAAGGATCACAGCCATGGCATAATGCAAGTCCTCTAAATTCTAGTAGGTGTCCCAAGTTACAGCATGATAAACGAAAGAAGATACAAAATTAGTCTGGGACATTACAGCCCTCCTTGTTCAAATGGAATGTGCTACAAGCCCTACGCTCAGGACTGGTCCTTCCTTGTCATGGAGTTTCCGGTGGCCAAGTGCTTGAAGGTGATGTTATTTTACACTCCACTTCCCTCTCCATTTGACACCTGACCTGATTCCCACTATGGCCACCTCCCCTTCACTAGAAGCCTACCTTCCCATGGTTTCAGAAGGGCCTCCCTGATTATCACAGCCATTAGCACCCATATCTACCAACTGCAACCTTAACTTCCCAGCAGCCTCTTTCCCCTTCCTTGCCTCTTCCCAGGCTGAGTCAGAATTGGTTCCCAGGCCTTCTTAAGGCCCAGTCCCTCAGTTTTGTATATTTGCAGCCAGTGAATGTTACACACACACACACACCCCTCTCCTCAAATCTGCACCCACTACACCACAATCAACCAGGCCATGGCTGCCTCAGTGGTTTTTCCCTATCACTCCTTTAGTGGAGATCTGCAGCACACTTACATGGCCTTCAAATCATGCATTCATTATAGCATTATAAAGTGAACAAAGATGCCCTGGCCTCAGTAGGCTTTGGACACAAGAGTATTTCAACAGGTTTTCCCTCAAACTTAGGTTCTGGGGGACTTTCTGAGGGACTCACTCTAGGGCAATGACAATGGCAATAGCAGCCTTTTACATCCCATGCTAGATGTCTCCTCAGGACAGATGAGAGTGGAAGGTTGAGCGCTTACCATGAAAGTGCATTACATTACATTCCAGTGCACTGTTCGGGGAGATATCCATACTCCACCCTGTGGCAAGCTGAGCACTCATTATGTTTTTCTAAGGAAGTGTGCCAATCCCTAAGATAAGGGCTTTTGTTCTCTTTCTTCCCTTGTCTCTGCATTTTTGTTCTTCTTTGTTTCTGGCTACTCAGCCATTGCTCTGTCTAAAACCTTGTCTAGAGCTAGCTGGAAAGAGCTACAGAGGCAAAAAGGCAAATATATTTGTCAGACTTGTCAGATACACCTTGCCTGTTCATGAGGAATGTCTCCTGTGCATCAAATTAGACTGGAACGTCACAGTAAGTACCCAATTTTCCAGTGTTGTCTTCATTTTCCAGATACTATGACTTAAAATTTGCAGTACTCTAACATTTCCCATTACCAAGTAATTAGAAAAAATATCCTCAATATAGCTGGCTTGACCCTGCACTAAGGTGATGCCCAGGCAGCCTTACATGTGATTCTTACTAGAGATAGCAGATTTTTTTTCTTTTGGAAAGACATAGAGGAGTATCCTCTGTTGGGAATAGGCTATTAGCCTGAATATATCCAATCTCTCAGCCTTAATTTCTCATTTTGAAATGAGTGCTCATAAGTTACCTGTGTTACAAGATCATTGTGAAGCTGAACTAGGTAAGCACTGTCAAGCACATTTAAATTCATAAGGGCTCTGCTGGAGCAGAACATGGGTCTCTCTACTCCAGAGTAACCATCCAGATGCTTCTAGAAAGCCTATAAAATTACTGTACCAATTATACAGGATAACAGTATAATAGTAGGTAGAGATGCACATCATGGTATATCACCCTGCAAATAACTAATTTTGCATTGGGTTGTTTACAGAACAATTCACAGGGTGTCCAACAGAAAATTAAGCTCACTGTGGATTGTCATCTCCTCCTTTGCCCTCATTTTCTCACCCACTATCCCAGGGGATTTGGTGGCTGAAGTTTGTTTGCTTTCCCCATCTCCTATTTCCTTTTTCAAATAATACTTTTTTTCTGAAAGAAGTACACTGGAGGAGCTGCCACTGGTTCACCACCTGTTTTTACTATTCTGCTTTAAGTGCAAGAAACAAATGCAAAGATGGATGAATGAATGGATGGATGGATGGTCTTATAAAAACATGGAAATGTGTACTTCTTCAGGTATGAAATGGGAAGCCTCACCTGGGCAATATCATGGGAGGTGTCTGCTGTCAAAGTGCAGCAGGAGCCAATTATGGATATTGACCCAGTGAAATGAGTGGGGTTTTTTTTGACTTTCCGCTCTGTCAAAAAGAAAGCTGTCAAGGGAAAGCAAAGACATGAGGAATCTTTGCTCATGAAAGGTCTGATCAGTGGTTTTTTTGCACCACAAGAACAGGCCATGGGTTGTCAGGGCAGTTTGTTTCCCACAAATAAGCCACCCTGGGGGAAGCAGTCTGAGCTTGCATGACATGACAACCCACCATGGTTAGTTACCCACAGCCAATTGTCATCTTGTGTGAATCCAGTCCATATCTGTAGAAACATGTCTAATCACAGAACCATTTTCTTCTGGACTTGCTATCACTTGTGATCTCCTAACGGGATCTGTAGAGAGTGGCCATGAACAAAGTGCAATACAATGAAAAGAGCATAGGCCCCCACCTGAGTGCAGTATAGACACAATCCCTCTTTTTGCCTTATATTTCCTTAAAATTACAGAGCTAAAGTCAAAGGTTTTTCTGCAAGTAATTTATCTGAACTTCTGCTCTGCTGCAAAAAGTGCATGTCCTGGAATGCCCTCAGAGGTTTAGATTATCATGTTGAATCACCACTAAAGATAAGAATCAAGGTCAAAGGTAATGGCACACTTCTTACATGGTTACTTGTTTGTTCTACACTGAATTGATGGATTGGCCTGCTGTTGCTATAAACTAGAGTAATTACATTTTATTGCTTCACTATAGATAAGACTGGGATTCTTTCTTTGGAAGGGAAAAGAGCTGTAGTTCGTCTTGGAAAACATGGATCAGCAAACATCTTCCATAGGAAACTTTGATTCATTTCTTTTCTATATTTTCCTTGGAATGTACAAAAAGTTGAGAAAAATCACGACACAGCAGGGTTCAGGATAAGGGTTTACTATTACTATTACACTACATTTATATCTTACCTTTTCACCACCTGAGGAACCCAAGCCAGTTTACCTAGCTGCATTTTATCCTCACAACAATCCTGTGAGGTAGGTTAGGCAAAGTGTGAGTGACTGGCCCTAAGTGAGATTCATGTAAGGGTGGGACTATTACCCAGATCTTCTGGTCACCAGTCCAGCACCCCAACCACCCTGACAAATTGCCTAAATCAGATGGTTCCTGCACTTGAGTTTGTATTTAATTGTATTAGAATATAAGATTGTTGATAGTTACAGTTGTATATCACACTAACCAACCTGAGGATGGGACATTTCTGGTTGTTTAGCTCTGTACAGTTGTAGCAGGAGCAACCTGGTCAGCAGGAGCCAGCATGCCCTCTCACAACAACCTAGAGGTGTTTTTAAATATATATATATATTGTGGAACTAGGTCATTGTTTCTAAGTCCCTAAAACATACAGAGGGCTGTATCCCTGTGCAATTAATCTAACTCCACTTCCTTCCAGCTGGTCTTTGCTTTGGGGGCACGCTCTCTCTGATGTGACTATATTGGGAATGAGTGAAGGTACAGAGACACAGAACAATGCTGGATTTTCAGATGAGGCTGTTCATTGAGACCTCTATGACTCTTTGCTATGGGCTTGTCTCCTTCCAAGCAGGAGGCATGCTCAGAATGAGGACTTGTACAGAAGCACAGGGTAGACCCCTCCAAAGTGGTTAGCGCTCACACACTTAGAAAAAGAAAATATTTTAGTGTATAAACATGAAGCATGCTTCCATTGTTTAATTCAGAAGGGGAAGGGGAAATGTGCCACTGCTATCAGAATTCTGGCAAAGCAAACTCAAGTTTTGGACTACAGGATCTTGAGAGCAGCATGGTTTGTTTGGGTAATGGGAGGAGACACAGCAGGGTGGCTACAGCTGTCTTACATGACCTGCCATGCACCCAGTAAGCAAATCTGCTGCCCTCTCTTCTGGTATTGATGGAGAATATTGACCCTTCGTCGTCGTTGAAGTAAGATTCAACTGTTCGTCTGCCCAGCTTCTGTAAGTGGAATTAGAGACAGGAGTCATCTTGCCCTTCATCTCAGAGAGCAAAAATACTTTGAACTGGGCCTGCCCCGAGTCCTAGTTTACAACTTCCTTATCACATAGGAGTTGTGGATTTCTAGTTAGCTGCCATGTGCCCAGCTAACTGAGTCCAACTGGACAACACACATGGAATTTAGTATGGATTACAAAGTCCTACCCTTAGAAGCAGTGCAGAGTTCCATTTAAATCAAATTAATTTAGGACACAATCCCATAAGCCTCCAAACTCAGAGGATTACAGGCATTCTATGCAGGATAGAGGAAGGGGCATAGATGAGCTCCACCTCCTCACTCATCCTACCCTGCAATTACAGATGATTGATTTCAATGTGTCATTTAGGACATGGAAGGAAGGAGGCTGGAACTGTATCAGAATTGTATCCTGATGGTCCAGTTTCCTCTCCTCTGCCTCCCATGGAACACCACTTGTACCCCTTTTCCAAGGTAATTCTTGCAACCTCAAAGAAGCAGCTAGCGTGATGTGTGATACCTTCTATGGTGGCTGCAAGGGAAGGGGATCCAATCATGCATGCCCAGTTCCACGGTCAGAGCTTTTTTTCTGACCTCAGATCTGGGAATCAGACATATTCTCTGGCTACCAGAGGCTGTCTGGAGGGCCATAGGATTCCCCTGTCATTATTTTAATGCATAGAAATACTTCGTTGTCATGCCTTGTACTGTCATGGGTGGTAAGCCCAGAGCCAAGGTGTAATTTTGCTCAGCAAGCACTACTGCCTTCCAAGTGCATGATGATTAAAATTGTGTGCCATGTAATCATTGTTGACAGAAAATCAGATAGTTTGAACACCTGATTAAATATCTCTAATGTTTGCTCTCATTTTTTATTCATATCTGTATAATTAAAAAAATATAAAACTTCAGTGCTAGCTGGTAGCACTCTCATAATCAGTGTCTTTCCTGAAACATTAAAAAAATCTTGGGTCTTTGCAGATGTTACTTTCCATGAAGAAAACTAATTAAGAATGTGGGCCACCCCACAAGCTACTCCCAAATAATATCTGACATAACCATGTCTATTAAACATACCATCTCCTTCACCACCACTACCTGATCTATTCCTGGAAAAAATGGCTGGTTTTGGTGACTAAGTAATTGCTGGAACCAGTTCTTTGTTGACATGTTGACTTTGGCCCAAAAAAATTAGCAATACTATATTTTGTCTTGAGAGCCAATCCATGTGCATTTTGATCTCTTGCTAATTCTTTTTGTTACTTAACATTGTTTCTTGCCACTTATGTTCCTTTGCTTTTAGGATTATATCACCTACACTTGTCAGAAATTTACTTTTTATTTATTTATAGCATTTTTAAATGCAGCTGAAAAAGGCTCCCAGGAGTGCTTAGATAGATTAATAATAAATCTTGCCCTTAGGTTTACACAGGAAGAAAAGGGGGGGGGGGGTTAGGAAGGAGGAGAGAAAAAGCAAACTCAGCTACTAAATCCTGATTGCAGTATTTATACATATCCCTGTAAATACAGAGAAGGGTGCAGCAAGCTCCCTGCAGCTGAACTCTCTAGTTCTTGCTCTATTGACGTTCCTGGAAAACAGAAACAAACAGCACTCATTTCCCTGGGGATGTATTACACTCAACTTATTTTCTCAGTTATTTTTTGTGCTTTGAGAATACTATGTCACTTAGCACCCCTCCCCTAATAAGCACACTACACATTTCTTGTGTCTGAAAATGGAACTTAATTAGCCTCCCCACAATTAGCCTTGCCCTACGTATTTTGCAATCTCAAGGGCTGACTATTTGCAACTTTCCGGAAAAATTAAAAATAAGCTATTCACTGCAAATCTTTCCCACCTCTCTGCAAGAATATCTAAGGTGTTCCCAGGCCCTTTGAAAGAAATTAGTTGGAAGTGAAGAGCTGCCTACGTGACTATCCAACCCTAGTGAAGATCTTTCCATGAGATCACGGGTACGAGGAACAGACTACTCAGGTCAGTCACGAGCAGGAGAGTCCACCGAAGTGAAAAGGCCTTTGGCCTGTGATCGATTGACTGAGATTGTCTCTAATTTTACAGGCCTATGTGGGTCCCAAATCAGTAATCTTGATAGGAGCTTTTATTAGTGATACTGTAAAGAAAAAGGAGAAAAATAATTTGTTATAGAGGTGTAAATCAATTACTGTGCTGAGGCCCAAGGCTTACGTTGATTTTTCTTTTTAAAAATATTGTTAAATGGGTGTGATGCATGTTTTGTTTTATTATGTAGCTAGTAAAACAAGTGACTCAGCCCAGCCAGGAGCAGGAGAATCCACAGAAGGGAGAAGGCCACCGGCCTGGGATTGATGGGCTGAGAGGGTCCCTAATTTTATAGGCCCAAGCTATGCTTCCAGCAGTAGGATCCTTCTTCAACGTCCGTGTGTGGAAGAAAATGACTTGTATGGAACTCAACACGCTGAAAGCAGCTTGTAGGATTTTCTTAATTCTTTTATCTTGCAATGGCTCTGTGCAGCCTTTTTGTCTGTGTGCTGCATAGCCCTTTGTGCAACTGGAATTGTACTTTTATTATTTTGTTTTATAGGCTGGGTGTGTGTGTGTGTGTGTGTGTGTGTGTGTGTGTGTGTGTGAGAGAGAGAGAGAGAGAGAGAGAGAGAGAGAGAGAGAGAGAGAGAGAGAGAGAGAGAGATCTTTCTGTATTTTTTTCTTGAAGCAATTCTTGTTTACATAGGGTAAGATATGTGAATGAACCTGTGACCTAACACCTACATCTACACTGGCCCTCTTCACCATATAGTGCCTCTCTCCCCCCCCCACCCCCCCACTCATATACTGTGTTTCCCTGAAAATAAGACCTAGTACTATTTTTGGTACTTGCTAAAATATAAGGCCTACCCTGAAAATAAGACCTAGCTGTGTTTATTCCCAGGGCCAGTGGGGAACATAAAGAGCCTTTTTAAGCTTTATTTTTTAACTTAACTTTAACTTAATGCACTGTGTACAGGAAACATGCTTATGCAGCTCTGCTCCCTCCGCTCCCTGCAGAGGGAGCAGAGCCTCATAAGCCGATGCTTCCTCTATAGCGCCGGCTCCTGTCACAGGTGGAGTACATTTGGAAGCATCGGTTTATGAGGCTCTGCTCCCTCCACACAGAGCCGCATAAGCCAATGCTTCCTCTATAGCGCCGGCTTCTGTCACAGGCGGAGTGATACCAAATGAACCAAATGTACATGTATTCATGCTGTTGTACATGAATAAGTGTGGATTGTTGTACACATTAAAATATAATAAAAAAGACCTACCCTGAAAATAAGGCCTAGTGTGTTTTTGTGAGCCTATATATTGCCCTGAGTGCTAACGCACTCTGTAAGGAAGAATAAAAGGCAAAGACAGGAAGGAATTGAGCATAAGGTGACTAAAGAAAGGGAGCCAAGGCAGCCAAGGAATGGGGAAAGGAGCGGGAATAAGAGGTAACTTGATGCAGAGGTGCAACCAGCAGCTTACCAAATGTCCAGAACAGGGTCTATGGTTCTGCTTTGCTGAGACAGCAGAGGGTGCTGCTGTAGCCTAGGAAAAGCCTTGTATGCCTTGACTTTTTGACAGCCCTAAATTTCTGTCCTGATGGTTGCTGAAAGATAAGAAATACAAAGCAGATAAAAACCTGGATGCACCAAAAGATAGTGTGTGGCAATGGTATTCCCTTTTTAAAGTGTGTTTAACTTTGTATCTCACAGTCACAACTCCTGAAATCCCCAATAAAAGCAAACTGCAATCCACAGCAAGATAATTCAAAATAAGTACTCTGAGAGATATGCCTAAAGCAATGCATGGCTAACTGGGGCATGCTGAGAATTGCAGGACCTTTTTTGGTCTAAATGCACCTAGGGTTGTTCCCAGAGAAGTCCAGGGGTGGGGGAGCATGTTGGGTGGGTATACGTAGGTTCACTGATGTTTTGGACTTCTACTCCCAGAAGTCCCTGCCAGAATGACCAACAATCATGAACGCTGGAAACTGAAGTCTAAAACATCTGGAGATCCATCTATCATGTGTAACTATCCATAGTAGATCATCATGTTGTTGAAACATGTGGTACTTTCCTCAGGGTGGTATGTTTGAGAGCAGTAAGTCAGCTTGCTAGCTCATGGCTTGTTCTAGGGGTTGTGGACACAGAATGGATTGGAGTATTGTCCCAGCTGAGCACACCGACCATTATGGGTCCAAAGGAATGGTGAGTGAATTGTTCAGCAAGAGTGGCAAAAGCCCCTGGCCACTTTGACAAGCTTGTCTGGGTCACTGCCAGTAGCAGCCACTGGATCAGGTGCCCCAGTGGCAGATTTCATGGCTTGATTTCTCCCTATCCAAAACACCCCAACCCTTTTTAGCCGTCAAAACCCTGTTTTAAAAGAAAAAATTCTTTTTCAGAGACACCAAAAGTAAATCTTCCTGGACATGAGGTGAGCAACACTTTTCCACCTTGCTGAACATATAAAATCCCAGGAAAAAGTGAAGGGCACCCAGAACTGTCAGGTCCACATTTAAAACTAGAGGATCTTAGTGCAAAGCAGGTGATCCATTTACTACCCCTTTCATGAGCAAAGATCTTGTGGCTTTGCTTTTATTGACAGCTCACCATTTGAAAGCTGTCAAGTGAAAACCAAGTCAGATTTTGAAAACTGGTTTTGTCCATGTCTGGGATTTTGGTCAGGTGAGCCTTTAAAGTTTTGTTAGATAGAATTATGAATTATCTAACATAATTTTTTAGATAGAATTATGCACTTTTGAACTATAAAAATAAAGGAAACCCCAGAAACATTAATGCACATTTCTCACACAAAAAATAGTGAACCAGTGACAGACCATCCAATGTGCTATTAGGGCTCTTTGGAGGAGTTATCAGGAGGCTGTCACTTTGCAGACTGACCTTCCTCCCCAACCCCAAGGCTGGGAGAGGGGAGCCTCAGCAACCGCAAATGAAGCCGTGATCCCAGTGTGGATGCAGACAAGATGGCTTTTCCACACAAGTCCCTTGGATAGTTGTAGGAAATTCAAGAAGGAAGGAGTGAGGGACAGTGCATGATGAGCCTGATTGACTGTCAGGTGTACCATGAGTTGTTCCATGTACAACCTACACTATATAGCTAATTTGCAGGATGGGTGCCCATGTCATACAAGCAAGTCTTACTTTCTTTAAACTGTTCTCCAAATTCCTGTTGTTTGTTTCAGTGCATTGTTCTTGAGAATTTGCAGGACCAGCCCCCTCAGTTTTGGATGACCATTGGCACTTATTTCATAGCTGAAATAGGTTCTAGCAGCTTATAGTTAGTTGCCCTTTAGGAAAAAGGCTTGTCATGTATGGAGGTGTTCAGTAGAGAAAGTAGCCTTTTCCCTTGTGGTTTCTTTTTTCATAGAGAGTGAGAATGGTGCAGACCTTTGGAATTTATATGTCTTGCTTGTTCAGATTAGTATTTCTTAGTCTGCAATCTGATAAATTTCTAGTCAATACTGTATGAAGTGGATATTATTCTGTATGGCCTTTCAAATGTTTTCATTATGTAGGATCTGACCAAGGTAAACATTATGGGGCTTTTATTTTTCAGTGGCAGTTTTTCACTGTTTGCTCCTTAATTCTGGGCTCCTGCATCCAGATTGACATCAAGTATTAGTGTTGCTGTAAGTATGCTATTTATCCTGTGGAAAACTTTTCCACAAAATATTGAACTTTCTGCCATCATGGTGTCCATCTCTGTATAGCATTTGTGTGTGTTTTTGCAGCATAAGCAGCTGGGCTAAAACTAACTGTTTTGTTCAGTACTAGTGACACACTAAATGAGTTGGTGTTAGGTGATACAGTTCCTATGGAAAGATAGTTGTGTAATACTTAAATCTCCTGTTGTTTTCTATTTTAAGCTGCATGTTTATCACTGAATAAGAGCTCTTAGGTTATGGTTCTATTCTTCAAGATTACTCTTCAAGTTTATAATGGATTTATGGTGTTTACAGTGTTGTCCTTTGTACTTTTTAACTTCCTGATTCAGGCATTCTTATCCAAAATTCATAGAGCATACAATAAGAGAAACTGTCATTAATGATCTAGCACCAAAGATGTTGTCCTGGTCTATGCATTCAAGGTGCTGTTCTTTTTCCTTCTCCTCTGTTCCTTAGTGATCCATATAAACCTCAATCAAATTAAAGAATGTATTTATATATAATGATGAACTATACTCAGGTTATTGTAGGCCTAGGTGCATTTAGAAATAAAATTAATAACCACAACATAACATTCAATTCTTAGATACTTCAGACAGAAGTGATGGGTATATTCAAGAAAGAATTTACAATAGTTGAAGATTTTCCAAATGTAACCATAGGTTTTCTACCTTTAACTCTGCCCATTTCAAGTTGTGAAGAAGCCTATTATCCAAACAATCCTTTTCTGCTCACAAAAATAAGTTGTGGTCAGCATTTCTACAGTCAAGACTATCAGTGCTATCTGTACTTTTAAGAGAATAAATCTTCTGAGATACATTTCAATAATCTCCTATCTGCTGCCAAGGAAAATAGGAAAAATGGGTAGCTGGTTGCTATTGCTTGGCTAATTTCCAGGTGTCTGGTGACTTACTGTGCTTGTTCAAGACAATGGTAATAATTCATGCAGGGTTGTTTTGCCTAATCTCTTTCAGGGAAATCCTGTGTCTGACCTGCAAGAATTCTAGCATTCATCATTCTTTCTTATCACGTCCATAGTGTCTAGTACAGTCATTAGGTCATGACTCCTGAACTCCAGCTTACCGAATGCATCTCATGGCCTGGAAGCCTGGCCTTATGGTACTAATATGATATTAATTATATATTATATATTATGTATGGTACAGTGGGAAGTGCCAAATAGTCAATGACAGAGAATTTTGATAACTGCCTAACTAAGCAGCTGTCTTTTCATTCCTTTTGAGCTTTTCTTACAGCCTCATTTGTTCTTACGTGCTTTAACCCTTTTTCCTGTGCTGTTTGGTAATCTGCCTTCTCTCCATAAGAACTGCAAGCACAGTGTGCATGCGTGCATTTGTGCAGTCTGCGGCACAGTTATTTGCAGCACTGAAGATGGGTGTAACTTAAACCCTTCTCTGATCTAGTGTTCTTTACTTCTGTTTTAAAGTGTTTCTTTTTAAAGTTTTTGTGGGGTTGGGTGGAGGAGATCAGTGATTCTATCTGCCTCTTTCAGCTCTGAGTTGGTGAGAGTTAGGCTTCTGATTGCAGAAGGTAAATAAATGTTATTTCATGGTGGAGATTAAGTAACATTTTGTGTCATAATCATGAAGCAAGAACTGATACTATAATAAGCAAGTTGGCAAAGGTTTTGGATTGTGAAAGGCATTGAAACTTAGAATGGAGATTTCTAAGTGCTACTGCTCTAATGAGGAAGTGACTTTTCATGTGAAACTCAACTATTGGTGAGAATTAATTGATCTAATAACCTAGAAAGCATTGAAACAAAATTGCTTTTCTTGAGCTATGCCCAGGGAATAGTTCCATATTAAATTTAATTCCTTTTAGAATCAACTTGGCCTTGGAGCAACTGGATATTGGTCTAATAATGAACTTGTTGGTGCAAAGATTTAAAAGGTGTCAGCCCAGGGATAGTGTGCTTCAGTTTTCTCTGCATACAACCTGGGTTAATTTGTACTATTTGATGCAAGTGAAACAGTTGATTTATTGACTCACTTAAGTCACAATGCTATCCTACACTTGTCTTATAACCATTAGGCAGCAATAGCATTGTTTCTATCGTTTTGTGACTGCAACAGAGGTTTGGTAAAATCTTTCCCCATGTGTGCCTGGTTGTGTCTACATTCTGCACAGCGGAGAAGTGTGGTCATCCTCCCACTTGACAGGCTTGACAATAACCTATGACATTTGATAATGTTACAAGTGCAGTAGCTTTAAGTCAGTGCCTGTTTGGCCAACATCTCACAGGAGTGACTGAATCTTTGAGTTTTCTGACTATCACAGGATAAAGGGGACTCTATGATCCTAGGTAAATTGGAAACAGATGAGTTTTTTTTTTTCATTGAATGCCCTATTTGAAATTAAAAAATACCTAATTTGGTTCCTTCCTCTGCCCTGCTACCTTTATTTCTTCCTTTGTCCTGCTAGAAAAGGGACATCCTACTGCTTCTATGTGTAATGGGGAGAAAAGTCAAGTTTATACAAATGTCTTGCTTTTAAATAACCCACTTTTGCTACTTAAGCTTAAATTGTCATGTTGGCCCTTTAGGATCTGGTCTTGATTAGCCAAGACAGTGCCAGAAAACCTGTCTTGTCTGACAGAGTTGCCTGAATTTATTGCCAGTATTAGGGAAAAATTCTCTCCCTTTCCTGCCTGTCCATTTGATCCTTTAGATCTGCAAATTGTTCAAGATGCAATGGAAGTGCCAGTATGCTCCACACCTCACTGGCTTTGTCCTGCATGCTGTTTACATGCATCCGCCTCTGAAAGATTATTTCCTGAAACCCAGCTGGTTGTGAGGAAAATCTTCTATTGGACCCATTCACTTAAAAGCCCTAGCTCCACCTTCTAGTAAAAATTTGTGTGCCAAAATTCCACAGTCCCTTTCTTTAAAAAGGGACTTTTAAAAACAGACATGTACTTTCTGGAATTCAACCCTGCCTTCCGTCATGCTGGACTACTGTCAAGCACTTTAGCTTATCAGAGTATTAAATACATGGCAACATTAGGAAGATTTATTTTACTTCCTTTGCCTTGAACTCATTTGCCCTTCTCTGTTGTATACAGTATCTCAATACATTGCTTTGTTTTTATCTGCACCGACTGGTGAATTTACAGGGCAGTTTGTCAGTTTGCTCACACAAAGATTTGGGGCACGAAAGAATATGGAAAATTAAGTGACCTTTTGGTCACTGGTGACCCAGAAGGCCTGCTATCTTACAACTTTTTCCAGTGAGAATGAGGAAGCACAACGGGAAAAGGAGAGGGAGGGACTGAGACGGTTTTGGGGTTAAATTCCTTTACAAATGGGAACAAGCATGGATGCTATTTTATTAGTTACATGTTTAGATGTGCAAAAGTCTATTTATAACCTATCTTTTTGTTACACTCATTATATTGGTGAAGGAACCGTATGAAGTAGAACACCTTTATTTATTCATTTAGATTTGCATCCCACCACACTACCAAAATTGTTTTCTGGGTGGGTATGTAGACAGGACTTGCTTTAAGTTTGAGCTGCTTAATTCAATGTTTGTATTAAGTTAATGATGCATTGTCAAGCATTTCAGATTAAAAGAGAACACTTCGCTGACCCCAGACAGCTAGTTTCACTATAGGCACTGCTCTTGTTTATTTTGCTGGGATCCAGTGGAATGCTTGGATTATTAGATAATCTAATTGGTGTTTAAAACATCTTTTAATGCTACTTTTAATGGAATTGTACATCTCGTTTGATAGTTTGGAAATGTGAACAAGCATAAAATAGCATCTACTAATTGACCCTACAAAGGGAACAAAGTATCCTAAAGGTTTTTGTTACCAGATCATGGTCTTGGCTGGAACAACAGCTGAATAAGTTTTAGTGATGGTTTCCTGCCATTGTTTGTAACTTTCAAATCCCAGGTTTAGTCCTATGTGGGTGCACATGCAGGTTTATTTTTGGGAGGGAGGGCTGCACTCACTAACCCTGCATCTCTGTGGCCAGTTTCTACCACCCAGCTTGCTTTCAAGCAGGAACATTAATGCCATGATCCTGTTCTTCACATTTAGGCTCCCTATCAGATTTCAAACCTTGATTCTGTTGGGATGCAGGAGAAAACCAGACGTTATTTCTAAGCTGAAGTAGATTGAGGTCCTAGAATGAGGGTAGGCTAGTTTCAGCATTTCCTCCTGCTGCTAGGGACACTCCGTGGACTGGGGACCCTGCATCCGCAATTTCTCTTGCAAAGTTATGGATTCTTATTTTGCAAGAGAAATTGCAGCCTCTGTGGGCCCATTCCCATTCAGACCTATAGCAGGAGGGTGTATAGGCTATAAAGTGCCCTACCCCCATGCTTAGTAACCCAATCTCTGCCTGCTCTAAAATAAAAATTTAAAAATTTTAACTGCTAACTATGCCTCTACTGCAGGGGTCTCAAACTCAACTTACCTGGGGGCAGTCTGGGTGAGGCTGGGCCGCATCAAGTATTCTACCACCATGGTGGGGGTGGGCCGCTCATCCCCCGTCGCTCCCGGAGGCCGGCCTGGGCACTGCTGGCGCTTTGAAGACCGCAGGGCCCCTCCCCCGTGCCCCACCCATCCCGGCAATTGGCCCGCGGGCCACGAGTTTGAAACCCCTGCTCTACAGTGATTGCTGCACTGACTAGAATTCAAGTAGGGAACTTGCACGCCTAGAGCTGGCTCTGAATTTCAGATCTTTTCCCTCCAATGCATGGATGTAGTGGTGATGGCGACTGCTATTCCCTTTTTCCCTTTGAAGGGAAGTTGCATGGGCAACTTGGGTGGGGGTGTCCACAGTCATCTCCTGCTCCCCTCTTGTGAATATGGCCAGCTCCTACCACTACACTACTGAATTCAGCAGCAGAAAAAAAAATTGAAAAGAAAGGGAGAGAGAGAGAGAGAGAGAGAGAGAGAGAGAGAGAGAGAGATAACTGGCCTTTTTGCCATTAGTTTTCACAGCAAACTGCTAGAGGTGCCTAAAACAGGTGGGCAGGCAGGTTCTTTACAATCTGGATGTGGCAGAACAGTGTGAGATTATAGTTTGGAGGCGACAACTGGCAGATGAAGAAACAGTTATGTACTTGGTCCCAAGCCACTTTTCCGTTCCAAATCTTCTCTCTCAAGGATGCCTTTATATATTATATTTGAGAGATGGAAACTGTAAGCATAGTTTCAGGAAGGGGAAGTCTGGAGCAGGCTACAGGGTGCAAAACCATCTTATCTTCCATTTCTTAGCTCTAAATTGTGCTCAAAGCTACTCTCTGTTCTTATTCCTATGGGGACTGGGAATACCAGATTGGTGGGTTATTTGAAATACTTGATGCTTCTCTGCTCCAGATCACTGTCTGCTAAAATTTCTTTTCCTTTTTCAAAAAGAAAACAAAAGGCTCTTGGAGGTTTTAGCTGATATGCTTGAGAAGCATTGCTTTCTCTTTTCAGATAAGCACATACCATGCGTATAATTTATATTCCCATACCCTAGCAAGAAATATCACTTTCTCCTTGAAGCTCCAAAATACTCAGGGTGGGTCTACATACATAATTATGGCAATTTGAATCAATTGAGGATCCACTTGAGGCAAGGAACTATCTAAACTGGTTTTGTTTGACTAGCCATTATAAGTTTATAGGATCTCGAGGAAACAGAATGCAAACAATGTGGATATAATCTCATAAACTATCTTAAGAGGGTGCAATAAACATTGTGGAAACTAATTCTAACGGTCCAGGGATGGCTATGTACACTGTGACACACTTTGCATCTAAAATCTTGTTCAAATGCTTTAAATCTTGCTTCACAAGCCACTTTTTAACATATAAAGCAGCAGGGAAATGTCCTTTGCTCTGCCCTATGGATTCTTCACCAGCAACCTCAAGTTTCCCCTCTAGTAATTGCCCTTTTCAATTCAGTTGTTTTCTTCAAGTATTTGCTTCTCTGATTATCCCACCCGTCCTGTGTCTGCTTTCAGTAAACTCAAACTTCCCCTCCTGGAGTGCTCTTTTGACAATATTTACTCAAAAAATATTATTTAGAGGATCACAAAAATAGGTGGGAATAATTGATAACTAGGAAGCAAGCTAAAAAGAAAGATGTTATTCATGTGTTTTTCCTACGAGTAATTCTAAGGAGGATGTCTTTGCTCCTGTCCATCTTGATTTTTCAGTGTTAAAAATATGATGAAAGTGTGGGGATTCTAATATATTGACTGGGTTCAGATGCCACACTGTCCCTTGTTGTGGGTTAAATATCCCAGCTAGTGGGGCCCATGGGTACTGCGTTGCATATCCAACCCCTCTTGGGGTGACATGTCAAATGAACCCAATGGGCATGGGAGATGTGAGGGTTAAACAAGACCATGGATTCTGCAACAGTGGCTTAACCCTTATATAACTCACATTTGTCAGGTGTACACAAAATAAGCCCTGGGTATGGGCTGCTTATTCAAAGCAGTGGCCACACCCTTACTGTGGTCTAATTATCCCATGGCAGGCTCTTGTGTTTCCAAACAAACCCAGTGTACAGTATTCAAAAAAAATCCTTTGCTGAATCCCATTCTTTCCCTAATCTGTAGGTTATGGAGTGGTACTGTATACATGCAAGTACCAATGTGTCCCACCCACCTGCCGACATGTTGGTCTTGCCCAAGTTCTAAACATAGACAGGAAAAGATTTACTCGAATTAAAGGATCAATCAGTATGCAGGAAAACATCTCTATGCCCACTCAAATCAAAACAGCCTAGAAGTTATTACAATGAACAAACACACACATATGCCAGCACTGATTTTGTCTCCTCCTCCTGGATTTCCTCCATCCTTGTCTGCTATCACTAAGAGTAAGGAAACATAACATTTTATCTCCCAATATGCCAGTTTCTCAGTTACACTGTTTGGCATCTTCGTAAACCTGTGGAAATAGGGAGAAGTCCGAGAACTGCATCAGATTGGGACTTGTTGATCACCATGGGAGCACCAAGAGGAAAGAGAGAGGTTATGCCCCTCCTTTCATATTACAACTGGAGACCATTCATGGAACAAATTAGGAGTACATCCAGGGCATGAACCATCTCCAGGTGCAACCATCAGCACAAAGCAGAAGACTTTCCAAGCCAAACAGTTCAGCCTTTCCCAACCTGGTGTCCTCTAGAAGTTTTAGACTTCAGTTTGCACCTGCCCCAGCCAACATGGCCAATGGCCAGGTATTCTGAGAACTGAAGTCCAAAACTGAGAACTGAGAACTGAAGTCCAAAATATATGCCTTCTGGGGGCAGCTGAGGTAGAGCTTATTTCTCAAGGTATCTCTGCATCAAACAGATAACGTTGCAGAAGGGTTCACCAGGGTCAGGCCTGTGTGGGTGACGGGGACTCAAGCAGCTTCTTCCACTCTTTTTAGGGACTCTCTGCAATCATCAACCAGCTCTTGCTCATTGTTCATCCTCAACAGGGATTAGAATGAATTGTTGGAGAAGGAGCATCTTTCTGTGCAACCCACAGATGGGTTTTCAGTATCTTTCAGCAGATACCTCTGCTTCAGCATGCTTACACTCCAAATAATCAAGGTCATTCATATTTTCGTTCCAGATGAAATATATTTCTTCTGTTCCCGGCATCCTTTCAAAACACCATTAAGCATCAAAGAGGTTTCAACCCACTCCCTATTATCTGCTAACAAATTTTATGCACTTCATGAGGACACTCTGTCAAGTTCAAATATAACTGCTCTGGTAGCATCTCTTCAAACTGATCTTTTCTAATGATTCAGACTAGATCATGGAATCATAGAATAATATAGGGTTGGAAGGCCATGAAGGCCATTGGGTCCATCCCCTGCTATTGCAGGACACCAGTTTTCATCATCCCACTCAGATGGCTGTCCAGTTTGTTTCTGAATTTCTCCAGTGTGGGAGAGCCCACCACCTCTCTGGGAAGCTGGTTCCACTGTTGTATTGCTCTGACAATAAGGAAGCTTTTTCTGAAGTCTAGCCTGAACCTGAGTTGCCACAACTTGAATTGATTATTCCATGTCCTACACTCTGGCATCAGCAAGAAGAGATCTTGACCTTCCTCTTTGTGACAGCCCTTGAGGTACTTACAGAATGATATCATGTCCCCCTCAGTCTTCTCAAGGCTGAGCATGCCCAGTTCTCTCAGTCTCTCCTCACAGGACAGTGTTTCCAAACCCTGGATATAATAGGCTGGAACTATCTCACTTCTTTAAAATTCTTTACTTGGTTACTTTGTTTTTTTGTCAGAGCAGCCTCTAAGTGAACCAGTGAATTAACCAACTTTTGATTTCCCAAGACTGGTTAAACGGATTTCCTTAACTGCAGTCCTTGGGGCAGATTACTTGCTGGACATTCTTGCACGTAACAGCACACTCCCTAATTTCTTGCTGATTGAAAATGCAATCCAATTTTGTTTTTATAGCTGAAAATGGGCCTTATAAAAATATTGTCCAGGTTACTGTCATGACTAACCCAAAAGGCCGGAGCAACATTCCTCTACTCTCACTGGCTTTCTGAATACCCTTTCCTTTTCTAAGAATCTGCATAGTCTTTCTCATCTGCCTGCCACTGCCAGGCTGGACAGATGCTGTTGATTTTTGGCACTTCTCTGGCTCTGCCTTGAGAGCCTCAAGACAACTGGAGAGGAATGCCATATGTGAAATTTTCTTGGCATCTCTCCTTACAATGAGGCATCTCTCCTTGTCAGCCCAATGTTAATCTTGTTGAACTTTTTGCAATTACTCTGCATATGTGACAGTTCCAGAGAAGTAGAAGATAAAGGTGCAGGCAACCTAATACATCCCGTGATTTAGAGCTTGGCACCATAAATTGTTTGACTTGAGGGAGAACTGTGAACCAGGATGTTTACCATGCAAGTAAAAATCTATAACATTAGAATCTCAGCCTTTCCCTTTTCTTCTCCCCTTTTATCCTTCAAACAAGTTTCTGCATTACTTGTGCAAAAGTAGACTTGAAAATGTGTAGACAATTCCTGGTAAATTCTCAAAAAGTACAAGAGGGGAAGTGTGTTTGGGTCTGCCTCTTGTTAAGTATTGCTATACAATTTTAATAGCGGAAGGTGATTAAAAACATATGATATCACATGCTTGCTTCACTTCATTGGCTAATTCTTGTAGGGTCAAGGAACATGGAGCATAATGATGTTGCATAACATTTCTTGAAGCACTAGGTGTTATATGTGGAAAGGAGATAGAGATACAGTGTAACTGTTTTCTGTGGCAGCCAAATACTCTTGTGATGTCTACTTTGTACTTCTGTGTCAGACACAACAGGGCTCAAACAAGGTCCAGATGCCACTTCCTTACTTGCCAAATCACCAAAATATATATAGGGGCATCCAAGCAAGGTAGTAAAACCTTTCAGTCAGCAGCCTTTTAGCCATGGAGTCAGTGAACTGTGGGGAACCAACCACTTTGAACATCTTTCAATATAACCTCTAGAAAAGGGGTGGACATAATATGACACTAGCAAAAAGGAAAAAAAAAAACTGCCACAGAATCATGGCAGCCTATCTCTCCAGAACCTTAAAAAAGACAAAATGAGCTGATTGACAAGCTTCATTTAATTAACAATCTACAGCCTCATAAGAGTTTGCTACTGAATCTTGGTGGCGAATCATCAAATTCAGCATTAAGAATTTAGCCCATAGGGAAGATGGTTGCTAGAGCTTCCAAAGTTTCCATCCCCACTCAACAGTCTATTGCTGACAGTTAATCAAAGAAATTTTTGTCAACTAACTTCATGAGCTATTGTCTACCCATTTTAGGTTAATATTAAGATGAGCATCATAGATGCTAATCTGGCACAGGATAGGCAAGATGAGAACAGCGAGAGGGGGCTTAGGTAGGCGATCATTACTGACTCCCCTAACTTGTAACAGAAGGGGTAAAACAAGAATTCTTGTGCTTCCTCTGATCTTCTGGTGCATTCTGTGCAAAGTGAGAATGACATTGCTTTGGGGGCAGTGAGCACTTTGCGGCTCTTCAGATCCACAGATTGCTTGACTGTGCTATCCTCTGGAGCTGGCCCTGAGGAATTCTGAATTCATCCAAGTGCCCCACAAGCAAGGTTGAAAATTCAAAATATTTTGAAAGTATTCAAACTGGCATAGGCTGTTATGACCATCCAATCAATATGCTTTATAATGGTGCTGTGTCTCGAACCCTAGCTACTCATCTGCAGCCCTGCACAGCAAATTATCTCTGGGTGGAACGGAATGTTATGAAGAAAGCATGGAGCTTTCAACACATGACTGACTCATAATTCTAATGAAGAAGATTGGATGAAAGAGGAAAGCTTTCACCATTTTGCATCATTGAAACTGCAAGGTTGGACTAATAATTATACAAAAGAGTTCCTGTAAACCACCATTAGTTGAGCAAACTCAGAGCAATGTATTCAGTTCCTCTCTCCTAAGTGGAAGGCAAAAGCAAACTCCAAAGTTGCGCTTGTTTCTATAAAGTAGCTATACATTTTAAAAAACAATTAATGTTGAATATATTTGGATTTCCTCTATTTTATTCTACCCAAACTTAGGAGACATTCAGCAGGAAATTGTGGGCTTCAAAGGGCAGACTCTGGCCCTATGTAGACAATCAAGTTACCACATACCAGGGTTATCTACCACATGCAGATTAACTTGATCATCTATATAGGAGAAAGCATAGTGTGACTCCCCCTCCATGATCCAGTGTGCAGTAAAGGCTTTGGAAATGTTTGGATCAGAAAACTTCTCCACATTATCTACTTGGAAAATTGGTCACCTGTACTGCTAATCTGTGGCAGGTGACATCTGCTGGGAAAGGTATTGCATCAAGACAGAGGGCGGGTTTGCATGTCACAGCAATCCACCATGCTCATTTAGTACAGTGGGCTGGTTTTTCCACAAAGTAACCACAATGAGCCAGAGAGACAATTGGTTTCAGCCTGGGTGCTCCCCGCTTGTACCATGCAGTAGAAGTAGCCCCTTCCCCTTGCAGCTGTGAAGCCAAGATTTTCTCCCTCTCTTTTGCCCCTTTATGGCTTTTTCCCCTCTTCAATTGTTTCCCAGGAGATTGGGAAAGATGACTTGCCAGCCAGTTTTTTTGTGCTCATATTTCTCAATGTGCAACAATTAAAATATACACACACAGGGGAATCTCTGGCAGCCTCTCCAACGTGCTGCTGGGGCACTTTAAAAGGGGTGTGGGGAGAGTTTTAAAGAACACAAATGTTTTTGTTCAGAGAGCAGAAAATGGCTCTGCATCATGGTGGGGAGGAGAGGAAACCAGTGGCAGCCACTCTCAAGTGCTGCTATCATGGGAAGAATGGCAAGGGGTTTCTTGTTCTTACCAAGCAGCTTGCTAGTGGTTTGGTTTGACACACAATGGGTCATGTCATCTGGGTTTTGGTGACACAACCACCCACAATGAGGAAAATCTCCACAATGGTCCATGTGGACTCTCATTGTTGCTTTTTAAACAAACATTGTGGATAACTCATGGTGGGTTCATATGACACAACCACCATCCATTTACTATTATTGTCGGTTGTTAGGCTGTGTAAACCCAATCAGAGAGTCTTTTCTTTTTAAGGAACAGCATACCTTCCATGATTTTTCTTCATACTTCCCATTTTTTTACTCTTAGGATTTCCATGTATATCTCCTGTTTCCTAAGGCTTCGTATGTTCTGATAGGAACACTTTTTACTATATAAATGAAAACTCATTGGTAATTGGTATCAGATCAAGAAAATTAGTTATTCATTGCTGGAAAACAGATCTGCTATATATCTTGTGACAGCCATTTTCATGGAGTAAACTATCAACCTAGCATCACTTGGCACTTGAAGAGCCTCTTTTGACTGTTATATGCAGGGATTTTGGGAGCTGTTCATCAGCAACGGCTGTCCAAGCATTACTCCCAAAGGAATAACGTTTGTCTTGCTGGCCCCAGCACAATCTATTCAAATGCCAGTGGTAAATGGCTTATGTTTTCACTAAATAGGATTTATGAATAGTTCTTAGTTTCTTCTTGTGGTGTTTCCATGATGTGAGATCAATCTGACAAAGACAGCTAGCTTTGCAGTAGCTCCTAAAAGCCATGTTAGTTGTTGCAGCAAAAACGACAAAGCATCTGATAGCACCTTAAAGACTAAAGCCTCTTTCAGACAAAGGTTTTATTGCGTAATGGCCCTGCCACATGAACAGGATGTTCTGATGGGTCCAGCTACCATCTTTTCTTTTTAAACCTCCTGTGTTTTCTTACAACTCCTCCTCTCCTTTTCCTTACTATGAAAGCTCAGTTAAAAAGAAGAAAGATAAAATTGCTGCACAAGGTATTCTAATTGGTATTCCAAGGAAGTACCATAATAAATGTGTACCAGCAGTGCATATTGGGAACAGGGAAAGTATTGGGACAAATTAGCCACATGTTGTCAGCAGTGGGTTAAAAATGGCTGCAGCTTTTATTGGTTACACAGCTGACAGAGCTGGCACAGGACAGAGCATAGATCTGGTCAATAGGCAGCCTGACTTCTGGCTGATTCTTCGCCCCAGTCTTTGCGCTGAGGCAATGTTGAGAGTGGCAGGATTTGGGGAACAACCACAGCATGGACAAATAGTATACATGGGTCCTCTTATGACCTGAGTGTGCGGCAGGCACTCCAGCACCTGAGTTTAGTCTACGGCCAACCCCAGGATTCCTTATGGGGATTTTTCTTTTTGGAGTAGCAGGGCACCCCAACCCCCTTATCCTTGAAATGGAGCCAGCCCAATACCTGCAACAACAAGGCTATGACATAGGTAAGGACACACGATTTAAATAATGCTATGGGAAAAGCAAAAGTAACACCCAAGCAAAGCCAAAGCCAAAGCACCACAGACATGGCAAGGAAAGCCCACTCTTTCCCAGCCCTGCGAGCTAGTCACCAACCTCTATTCACAGGAAAGATGGAACCAACAATAAGGGAATGGATAGGCTGGTGCTTGCACTAGCTAGAACTACATGGGGGCCTCCAATAATATGCTCCAAGTGTGGGCTAAGGATTCAGGAAGTGAATGGGTAATAAGAGCAATGGAGGTATTGTTTGTTTTATAAGACTATAAATTTCCTCTGACTTGATTAATGGATTTTTGGGTGGAAAGGAGATGTAGAGACCTGCATTTACTATACATTTTATAGACCTTCCAAGCAAGCATACTGGTGATAAATAAAACTCTTTGTTCACACTTAGCATGGTTTTGTAGCAAAACTTATTCTCCAAACACTCCTGAATAATCTAGAACACTTTTGTTTAATTTTCATCATCCTTCATCTCTTCTTAAGGTGTGCTTCTCCCAAATTCCACCCCAAGGATCTGATCTGCTTTGCCAATGAGCCACCAAAAGTGTTCCAGCCTATGGCATGGCAACACAAACCCTTCAACTGGTGGCATGGCAACACTAAGGCCCTAGGTGCTTCCTTTCGCTTGCCTCTGTAGGGTCCAGGGTAAATAGAATTTCAGGCTTATTTTGGCATAGCCTTTCATGAATTAGAGTCTTGCTTTATCAGATGCATCTGATAAAAATGGATGCCTCACTCCCTTTAAATGGAGGAAATGAAAGTGACAAATTGAGTACCGTATTTTTCGCTCTATAAGATGCACCTGACCATAAGACGCACCTAGTTTTTAGAGGAGGAGGAAAACAAGAAAAAAAATATTCTGAATCAAATGGTTTACTAAACTATTTAATAAACTGTAACAGAATACAGTAATACCATATTTCAACTTTGTAAAGTGAACAGCAGTCAACAGTGGCATTAAGAACCATCATCACTGTCATTAACAAAAGAGAGATGTTAAAGTTCGAGTACTCTTCTAGTTTTCGTTGAACCCACAGAACTCATCATCACTAGAGTCAGAATTTATGAAGCTCTGTTGCTCATAATCACTGACATCACTTTCTTAGTCAGTAGTGGAATTATTGAAGGAATCCACAATCTACACCAGATATACAAGAGCTGCTGCAGACAATTCAATAACAAATCTAAAAAAGCCAGTAATGTCCACACTGCCCTACTAGTAAATAATAGAAAAAAACTTCTGACAAAAAATGAGATATTGTATGGTAAATCAAACACAGCGGACTAAGTAGCCTTTGAAGAATAAACTTCTTACACGAAGGTAATGCTGTTCAAATATCCACTGATCCTAAAAAAATGTGTCTGATCAACTAACAAATAACTAATCCATGGAAAGCTTCCCAATAATCACAGGCACATTCCCCATCACTTCCCCATGGGCTTCATTAAAAGACAGGTTGCCATTTGAAAACACACACCGACCTGTGATTAACAGCTCTCACCTGCGCCAGAGGAGGGGGGCAGAGCAGGGCGCGCTGAGCGTGTGCTGGCCAGGTGGTGCCACGTGGTGCAGATGGGCCGGCAGCGTCCCGGGCGTCGGCACACACACATTCGCTCTATAAGACGCACAGACATTTCCCCTTACTTTTGAGGGGGAAAAAGTTGCGTCTTATAGAGTGAAAAATACAGTATTTGTTGCATAGTTACTATTTATATTCCGAAACCATGTTCTGGAAAGCCTTAGAGTTCTCTGGAAGCTGAGCAGAATTTCCTCAGCAGGAGGAATAGTACTGTTAGGTCAACTTTCTTGAAAAATCTAATCTTCAATTATTGATCTCCCATACTTCACATTTCCAAGACAATGTTGGACTTGATCTAGATCTCACTCTCAGGGTGAAGACAGACTTTTATAGAGGTTTTTTTTTTTTTTTTTTTGGCCAATTTAAAAGGATAATTATCTCAGTCCATCCAACTGTAACTTTTTCTCTCCTGAAGTAAAATCTGTAGAAAATCATTTTGCAATTGCTGATGTTTCAGTTTGAATGGGGGCCAGGGGAGGATAAATCTGTGCTTAGTGAAAATTGAGTTGCACCTCTAACAGCACTTAATTTACACACCGTCCCAAGGAGGGGGGGAGCTGCTTTTAATGTTTTATTTTTTAAAATAAGATAGATGAATCAAGTGCAGAAACATACATGTGCCTTGTTAAATTAGACATAAGGTGCCTAAAGCATGAGATGGGAAAAGATTGGTAAATAAAGCAGGTTGCTGGTGCATATGTACACAGAAGAAAAAGAAATGATTGTGACCATTATGAGGGTGTTGTTGCATGTCTGACCTTGGGCAGCTGGTTACACACTGTGAAGAGAATGGTCTGATCCAACATGGTTCAGCTTATGGTTTTACTTTTTAATTGCTGCATCTATCTTTACCCCCAGTTCAGGCAAGGCAACACCAAAGCCCAAGAGGCATGGCCAGTGTCCTGTATGAACTGAGTCTGCAGCTTAGATAAATCTTCCACAAGATGTTAGGACTGTAGCTGATGAATCATTGTGTAAAGGTTCCTGGATGTAGAAAATTTGGAAAGTACCTCTCTAGTGTGTAAACACATTTCAGTTGTAAATAAGCCTCCTTGCCTGTCCTGGACATGCTGAATCTTTCATTGCAGGAATGCCATTAGGAAAGTACTCATATCCAATGTCATAATTTTTATTGACAATGTGTGGCCAAAACCCACTGATTATGCCTCCTGTTACGCAAACCATCTAAAAATATTTTCAGATAAAAGGGGGAAAAATCTTTCTTAATCCCTTTTCTTGGCAAAGTAAGTTGGAGATGTATTGTGAATGCTCACAGTCAGAGGTTCAGTTTAAAATAAGTACAATGGTGATTCATGCACTATATTTTGTGCACAGTATTGCACAGAGTCTTGGTGCACAATAAATGTCATGCATTTTATATGCAATGTGTTTTATTTTTAAAAAATAAAAAAACCGTCTTGCCTTTGTGCAAACCATATTTCAAAGCAATTAACAACAAAAAGAAAACATTTTTGCACATCTTTAATAGGGGTAATTTCATGATTTATATTCTGCCTTTTTTGCATGGAAACATAAAACAACAGCTACAGATCATAAAGTATACAATCATGAATACAAAACAGCAATAAAATGGTGAAGAGCAAGTTAAAACATTGATGATGCTGAATTAAGAGCACTTGAACAGTGACAGAGCCAAGAATGCATTCCTACGTAGCTAGCTTTCCTACAATCAGGCTGACATAGTTATGGTATTTTAGATAATTTTAACTCTCATGGTTTCTGCCTGAGAATCCTAGGAATTGGGGGTGTTGAGAATTATGTTTAAAGAAAGCAGAACCTGCAATAAAACTTTGCAGCATGAAGCTCTCCTGTTCAGTGTTCCACCCACCCAGCCATTCCCACTTCCATGCTCCATTCCATGGCCTACCACCCCACACGCATTTATTTTGTGCTCCCTGCCTCAACAGTCAATAAGTTTGCCATGATCACTGAACATGCTCGACAGTCTTTGGACTGTTTAGGGGAGTGTGCTCACTATTAAAAAACCAAAAAATCTTTCATTTCTACAAACCTTTGAGTTTCCAAACTTGCTGAAGCCTCTCTCTTCTTGTGTGTGGATTTATTTGTTTTTGAGTCAGGCCCCAAACAGCTGTCTGTTGTTGAGAAAATCTATGCAGCATACCTTTTTTTAAGCTTGAGTTTTGGTTGGTCAAGTTTAATATATTGGGTGTAGAACAACCTGCTTTTAGAACTTGTCAGTCTGTTCCTGATCATTGTACTGGTGTTACCACACCCTGTTCTCAAGGGACCGTCAGAAACATTTTGTTGCCTTTCTAGATTTTCAAGCAGTTTCTGATCCTGTCACTAGAAACTTACTATGAGAGACATTAAAAAGATCTCCAACTGATAAATTGCTTTTCCTATTAAACAATTATACTCAGCAACAACTGTGCAAGTAAGCTGTGGCCCAAATGGGGTACCAATTAAAGCTATCATTTTACTCAAGTTGTGAGGCAGTGCTGTACATTAGCATCTCCTTTAATTGATCTATTTCTGAATGACCTAATTCCTATATTGAATGCCATCACTTCTCATGCCCTCAAAGTGGCTCCCCATGGGTATCATTATTGCTCCATGCTGATGACCCTGACTATGCCACAAGCAAGATTGTGTGGTGTAGTGGTTCAAGTGCTGGACTTGGACTCAGAAAATTTGGTGTTTTGTTCTTACCATGAAACTCACCAGGTGATTTTGGGCCAAGCATGGACTCTTAGCCTAAACTTCCTCACAGAGCTGTTAAAATTGAGAGGAGGAGAAGGATCATGTAAGGGGTGTGGGAAACAGGATGTTGTTGTTGTTATTTCATATATGTACTGCCCTGTAGCTGAAACTTTCTGGGAAGTTTATAACATTAATATATTAATGTAATGCAATAATGTGATATGGTAATATATCATTTGTTGAAGGCCTTTGCCAATTTTTATGACATTAATAATTTGCAAAACTACAAGATCTTAATTTGCATAAATGCAGAAAATTATGTAGATGGACTCTCAATGGAAATGTAGTTGTACAGGGTATTATTGTACTGCCTTGGTATTTATTTTAGCATACTTTAAAAAGGAGGCTTTCAAGATCTTCTGCACCCTTGCTGGCATGTAATCGCTTAGTAACTCTCCAGATTTCATTAGGTGGTCAATTAATAATATGGATTTACAGGTATTTTGTGCTAAGATTATACCCAACCCTTTTATGGGGTAGCCAACTGGGTATCATCTCAATAATGAGATTTTCCTCAGAACAGTCCTTGGGGTTCCTAGATTTATGGTTGATGCAGTGTTGTGTTTGGCAACCAGATTAAACTCCATAACATAAAAAGCTTGACGTTGCACTTACACTGCCCTGTATTAATATTTTTGTCTGCCATGTTCAAGAGGGGATTCAATCAGATTTCTTCACTGCAGTTTTGCTATCCCTGCAGTTCAGGGGGTTTAGAGACTGCAGTGCACATTTCATTATTGTACAATCTGTTTTAAGTATCTTATTGTCTAGCAGACACAATTTCTGTAGTTACTGGAAAAGTAGCTAAGGGTTTTTTTCTGTTACAATAAAGTTGAGAGCCTTTGATTTGTTCAGTTGGGCAGATGCAACATTTGATGCTTCTTTGTGTATGTGTTGTTGCTCTATGTAGTTTTGTAAATCTATCTTGTATGACTGCTCTTTCATTCTGGCCATAGACTGCAATAAACAAAAAATCATTCATGCATTCATTCATTTATTTATGAGAGCTGGTGTAGTTTAGTGGTTTAAGAGTATGGGGCTTGGAATCCCGCAACTCTGTTTTCTGGGTGACTTTGGGGCAGTCACAAGTTTTCAGCCCAATCTAACAAAGAATTGTTGCCGTGAGGATAAAACTGAGAGGTAAAAATGATTTATGTAAGCTGCTTTGAGTTCTTTGAAAGGAAAAGGCAGGATATAAATTTATTTATTTATTTATTTATTTATTTATTTAGTGCACTCTACATTGCCCAATTGCTCTTTGTGAACAGTCCTATTTTGGCTACATAAGGATGGGCATTTGGAGGAATGAAGTCACTAGTATTAGTATACAAGTGGGATCCTGCAGCAAAACATTACACTGTATTGGATGCATGTGCTTCTGCACATTAGTATGACCATAAGCAGTGGCTGAGGGGAATAGGAAAAAGACTCAGCTTGTCAAACAGAGGAATCCTAGTTCTAACTTGGATTTTACAGCATTTAGCTGTTAATTAAAAATCAATTAACATTTGATTATTGTAATGAACCCCTATATTCCGAGAGGCCAACACACTCTAGAATATCTTCAATCAGGTCATCCTCTAGTAGTCCTCAACAGATACCCTGTTTTTTTTCTCTAATATACATTCTGAAGTTAATCTTTTTTCTTTTAAAAGAAATATCTTGCCTGGTCCAAACTGGCCAGTTCTATTGTAAGGCAAGTCAAGTCATTAGGAAGAGGAACCCATCACTTAAGTAAACTTCTGATTGGCCGCCTAACCCACTGATATCATAGATGAGGGGTCTCTCAGCACTGGGCAAAACAATGTTCTTTTGCCTTCAAAGGGCTGCCCCTTACTGATCTCAAACGCCCTTAAACAGGTGAAGCTTGTACCAGGAATCCAAAGATTATCTCTCTCAGGCCATCCTGGCCATCCTCTCTGCAGGGAACTCTGTACTGGCTCTGAAACTCAAGATCCTACCCATGTAGGTTAACATGTTTCTAGCTGTTAGAAACTAACAGTTCCATGTGAAAATCCATGCATGTGTAATTTTACTGCTTTTCCTCTTTTTTCCTTCCCCCACCACTTCTCCCAAATAAATTCCTTTCTATTCTTGATTTGAAAAGTGTTTTTCTGAGAAATTTCCCAATACATTCTTCTGCATATGCTAAGATTACATGGTCATGCAGCTACCCCTTGAGTTCAGAACATAATTCAAAGGTTTGATGTTTATTGGGCTTTGGAATAATGAAACCACAGTGTCATACCTTTTATTATTTATTTGATTTTTAAAAAAATGTCAATGATAAATGTACATATCAAATTTAAATGTTCTTCCTCCTTTACAGACAAAAATATAGCTGGAATCCATTGCCTGCTTGGAAGCTTTCTTATAAGTTCTTCACAATAAATAGCAAATTATATTTGGCTTCTTTTCTATAATCTAAATAAGAGTTTTGACAAATATTGTGTCTCTCTCTGATTTTATATACAATAATGTCATGCCATATTTTATTAAAAATCAGATATTTAAATTTTACCTTTAACTAATTTCAGTTGTTGAGTCCATTTTTCTGCTATTCCTATTTGTCACAGCTCCATATAACTAGGACTTGAATGTTGCATGTTCTAAATTTTCCAACTTCTAGTGATTACACTGCAAGCGGCTATAAGCTTGAACATGATTAGATGTCACTTTTGAATTTTGTTCTTTCCGTATTGTTATTGTTAACTGAACCAGTGCTTAGTTAAGATGTATTTGGTATTACTGAGAATATTATGTCCCAAAACTGTTAATACAACAGGACATGAGCAACACAAAACCTTGCTGAGTTTGTTCTAATCTACTGTTTGGAAGATGTTAGATTCTTTTACAGTTTCAGAAAAGACTGTATTCTTGGTCATGCCTGGAAACCTTTTTCATCCCTATCTGAGAAGCTTCTTCCTCCTTAATGTTAAGCATAGTGTTGTAAGCCGCCCCGAGGCTTCGGCGAATGGGGCGGCATAAAAATGTTTTAATAAATAATAAATAAATAGTAAATAATCTATGATATGATCTATGATATGATCCTAGATTACTTGAGTTTCTAATATCAAACTGAATTGATAAAGTTAATAAAGCTGTCATTGGCCATGACTCTTTATTAACATAGATAGCAAGGTTACTTTTAACCTGCCTCTTTGTGGTAGAAGTTCCAGATGTCAGATATGGCAATTATAGACAGGAAAGAAAGCAATGAGAGATAGAAAAAAAATTGGAATAATTATTGCTGTTTTGGGACTGCATTGTTTTGAACGGGGATGGTAAAAAGGGGCAAAGGATAAGTTTGTGCTCAACAGAGCGGAGGGAATAAGGGAAATCTTAATTGTTCTAGTTATGAAACATGGGTTGCTGTAAAGAAACTGACAAACCTCCTTTGGTACACTCATTAATAAATACAAATAGAACAGCTGGCACATTAAGATGGTTTCTCTACATGACTTATTTGGGGATGGTTCTGCCAAATATCTTATGGTAAAAAGCATAATAAAATAGAGCAAACACAACTGGGTGTGAACTGAAGGCCTAGAATATTTTATGGAATTGGTGTGCCTTGGGTAATTCACAAAGGACAAATCATAGAATAGTGGAGTTGGAAAGGCCCAAAGGCCATCAGGTCCAACCTCCTGCTCAGGGCAGGGCACCAAGCTGCAGGACAGCAGATGGCTGTCCAATTGCATCCTGAATGCTTCTAGTGTGGGACAGGGCACAACCTCCCTAGGTAATTGGTTCCATTGTCATACTGTTTTAACAGTAAATTTTTCTTGATATCTTGATGGGGGACTAACTTGCCCCCATTCTTCCATGTCCTGCACTCTAGGATGATCAAAAACAGATCCTGTCCTTACTCTTTGTGATATCCTTTCAAGTACTTGTAGAGTGCTATCATGTCTCCCCTCAGTCTTCTTTTCTCCAGGTTAAACATGCCCAGTTCTTTCCATCTGTCCTCATAGAGATTTGTTTCTAGTTCCTGGATCATTCTTGTTACCTTCTTCTGAGACTTCCTTGTTGCCTCCTGAATTTTCCCAGGGATTGATATCAGACTGACTGGTCTGTAGTTCCCAGGATCTTCTTTTTTACTTTCTTGAAGACAGGGACATCCTTAGCCCTTCTCCAGTCATCTGGCATTTCCCCTGTCCTCCATGATTTCTCAAAGATAATAGACAATGGTTCTGAGTTCTGCCACCTCTTTTATGACTATAGGATGGAGTGTTCATTGAGTCCTAGAGATCAGAACTCATTCGACCCAATTAAATTATCCTTGACCATTTGCTTATCAATCTTGAGCTTCCATCCTGTTCCTTCAGCTCGTACTTCCCCTTTATCAGATCTTCTTGGAGAAATCCAAGCCAAAGTAGGAATTGAGCACTTCTGCCTTTTCTCTGTCATCTGTTATCATTTTGCCATCCACACTGAGCAGTTGAACTCCTGTTTCTTTCCTCCGTCTTTTTCTTTGTACATACCCAAAGAAGGATTTTTTGTTGTTGTTGCTTTCAGCATCTCTCATTAGCCTCAGTTTATTCCTAGCGTTAGCCTTCCTGATGCCTTCCTGCAATTCCACGCTAGCTGCCTACATTTTTCCTTTTTAGCCTCTTGTTCCTTCCACTACAGATCCCTTTTTCTTTTCAGATTATCTTTAAACTTTTTGTAAAGCCACATGGGCTTCTTCCGTTCTCTTCTAACAGTTTTCCTTGTTGGAATTGTTTGCATCATTAGAAGTTTCATTTTTAAACATTCACACCCATCTTGGTCTCCTTTTCTCATTAGAGTCACTTGCTACAGAACATCTATCATTGTTCATTGTTTTGTGTTTATTAAAATTGGCTCTCTTGAAATCCAGGGTACATGTTTGACTACGTTTGACTTTTGCTTCCTTTGAAATCAAGAATTCAAGTACAGCATGCTCACTTTCCCTCAGAGTTCCTGTAGCTGCCACTTTGCCTGCTAGGTCTTCCCTGTTGATTAGTATCAAGTCAAGAATAACTGTTCGTCTTGTTCCTTCCTCCACTTTCTGTTGGTGGAGGAAGATACTTGATGATTTCTAATTAGAGGGCCTGTTGTAGTGTCACGGGTGTAACCAAGTACAGTTCAGATTTTGGAGTGGAGAAAGGTAACTGAGTAATTTAGATAAAGAACAAAGATTCATTATGAAAATGTTTTAATAAATAAAAATAAATAAAAATAAATAATGAGGAGGGAATAAGAAAGCTATGCCAATGCAAGGAGAACATCAACATATATTTACTGAGAATGGAAGTGATTGGATCCAGAATTGAAATAAAGTTGTGAAAAGCTGTTTTAAAATTATCATATCAAAAGTTACCAAGCCATTCTTGGGGATATAGAACCTAATCAAATTTCCGTATGTTTGGGATTGGAGTAGAGAGCATAACCTAAAGCTTACAGTCTGTATGTATTTTAAAGAAAACTTTTGTAAATTACTCTTTTGTATAGGAAAAGCTTCCAGCAGAACTGAAAAGGAATGACTCTATCTAACAAAGCCTGAGAAGTTGCATACACACAGTATTTGATGGATTGTAATTAGATTAATTAGCAGGAATATTGAAATGAAGCTATTGTGGATCAGTGCCAGTTCATCTGATATAAATGAGAAAATTGGCAAGAAGCATGATGGTGTATTTTCAAGTCTAACTGAGATGTTCCTGTTTTGATCCTTAAACCCTCAAACAATTTTGGACCAAATTACTTGAAGGACTGCCTCTATGTATATCAGCCTGCCTGGATTTAGGATTACCTAGAGAGGCCCTTCTCATTTCCCCACAATGAGAGCACTTTGGTATGGAATGCTGCCTTGCAAAGTCTACTGTTTGAATGTGCTAGTACACTGTGTCTTTTTATAACCAAGATTGCACAAGTTCTTCCTGAATCTGAAAAGGAAATGATTTAGATATTAGGTAGATGCAAATTCCCCCACAGGTATTTTTACATAACATAAATGATTTTTTATGTCAAATATTGGCACAGATTAATTAAGTGGAAACATTAGATGCTTTTTTCAAGACAGAAACTAAATGGAAGCATTCCAGTTGGAAAGCATCCTTGAAATCTGTCAGAACATTTAACATTGATCTAAGGCTGTGGCTATTACAACAAAAAGCTCCTGGAGAACATATGAGGCACCAGAATGAGTCAAATGCCTGGATATCACAGTGCTGGAAGTGTAAAAGTCAACAGGCTAATCTAGAGGATATATAGAGTTGGCCAACAGTGACAACTTGAACCTGAGGTCAACTTTTGGGCTTGAGGTTCTAAACAGGATCAATGCAGTCCTGGAAACATTGCTTTGGGAGTGATCTTATGGCCCTTAGAAACTGTCTGAAGGATAACTGTCTGAGGGATTTTTCAGATATGCAGATTTGAGTAGGAGACTATACTCTGACTTTGGAGCTGGGATTTGGAGTGCTACCCACTACAGTCAATATGAAAGAATCACACTGGCTGCTCTCAGAGGTGAGGAAAGTAACCTTGGAAAGAATAAAAGGGGAGCATTTGAGGAAGCAGGGAGGGGAAAAGACTGAGAAGGCCAGAATATGTGTTACCTTGAAGTTGCTCCAGCCTCCTTCCCACCCCCTCTGTGATGCTCCTGCTGGGCAGACAGAAAAGCTCATCTAGCAAAGATGCAGAGTGGAAGGGCAGGGAAGATCAGCTCCATCACTCCCCACATTCTGCATTGAATGCTTGCAAGCCTCCAACCTTACGGGCTTAAGGGCATCCCAATAAGTTTGTGCTCTTAATGTATAAGATATCCATGCTTTACTGGGATACATTTCAGGCAAATGGGATTTGTCACAGGAGCATACTGCAAGTTTATTCTACAATACAAGAAGGCAAATATATTCTTAATGTATAATATTGGATTTAAGGTCTATTGACTTTAGCCACTGATGAAAATATGCATTAAACCAAAAATGTAAAAGAAAAGTCAATTACTATGGGAAAATTTACTTGAAGTATATACAGTCTAATATGACCCAGTGCAGGCCACCAAAGAGACATTCATGGTACAAACGTATTTTAACTAAGGAAAATCACAAAAAAGAAAAGAAAGTTGTGGCATCAAAAGTCTACAGGTAAAAATGGTATCTGTTGAGGTAATAATTTGAAACTTGGTCTACCTGATGAAGAGATTTACAATTGTTCAACATGTCAAACTGATTTGATAAAAAATGTCACAGGAACAGCAAGTTTAAAAGTACTGAAAAATGACACATTTGTACTTTGCAATTTGACATATATAATGTAATTTCTTTTTTATTCTGAGTTTCAACAGAACAATGATAAAAAGTGAAAAATATAACTACTTTGATCTATCTCAATTATATATAAGCTTCAGCAAAGGCTGACCATATATGTATCCCTTTGAGAATGGCTTCTATATGCAATCCATTCAAAAGTTGAAAGCATCATTAGGTTCTTAATCCACTGCATCCACTGCATCCACTGTGAGCAAATGCCCTTCCGATATCCCATTTGTTTCATGACTCTGGTGAACTTCTGAGCAACAGTTCATATGTTCAAGGCCTATGAAGGCCTGTGGCATCAACTGCCAGTAATGTTGGGTACACTTAATTACATTCTGAAGTTGGAATAATGCCAGTGTCCAACACTTTGAGTGAAATTCCAATGTTCCTGTCAGCATCCTGACTGAGGGGGTCGGTCAGCAGAAAGCTGCCTGCTGAGATAGGGATGAGGTAATTCTGAAAGTTGAGAGCATCAATTTCACTGATCTAGACTCCCAGTGTTTTCAAATATATAAGCCGTGTAGCCTAAATATTAAGAAAATAATCTAGAGCAGGCTTGTAGGGACTCAGATAAAAATTAGAAGGCACCGTTCACAAGGCATAGGCTTCATACAATCCAGTGTAGGCTTTGTTGAGACACCTCACCTGAATGGTATCTGCTATCAATTGCCCTTTTCAGTTTTATGAGGCACTAGCTGCATTCACATTCCATGACAGATAATTACAAGCTCGGCTGGTTCCACTGTTTTCTACTCCCATTATCTTCCCACTCTCAGCACCTCTCACAGCAGCCACCATGAGCAAAGTCCCCTTGGTTACTACGTTGTTCCCTGTTGCCCTCACCTGCCTCTACCTGATTGGTTCACTGAAGTTTTGAGGCGGGTTCTCCCTCTTTCCTTCACTGATGGTATCTCAGCCATTTTAAATCTTTCTAGCCAATACAGCCACCAGAGGCAGTTTTAAATTTTTTTAAATAAACACTTTTGCTGTGGTTCCCCACTCTGTTCATTTACCTGTTTTGTCCCTGTTTCAAAAAGTAAACAGGGTGATGGGCACAGTACTCAGCCAATAGGACAAAGCAAGCAAAGTCATGTGTTGCTAGGGTGCGGGGGTATTAGAGATGGGATGCCCGGAGCAGCCCCTTCTGTTAGTGCTATTTGGACAGGACTCTATAGTATCTCTTCATCACAAATAATAAAATGGAGCTTCCAGATCTGGATGTCATAACAGACAATCATGGTAAGTGGAAGCTGTGCAACAGATCATTGCTTCTTGTCGTGGTTTCTGGGCCTGAAGCAAGCTGTTATGACATACCACAACTGGGTCCAGACAACATGAAAAGCTGTTGTAAAAAAACATGATTGCTTGTCCTACAGTGTGAACCCGGTCACTGCATCTGACAAATTCTATTTACAAAAATCTTAGTGCCAAGAATTACAGAGTTGGAGAGGATCTGGATCTAGAATCTTGGGTGGTCAGAGGTTCTATGTTGCAAGGGACCCCAAAAAGTGATTCAAATCACCCCAAACCCATTATGCCACCTAGGCTGCAATTAAGCAGTTGCTTATGCATGCTTGTGACTCTTCAGTTTCAAATATAAGCCTAGATCCAAAGGTCTGTGCCATTTGTGCAGCAGGTTCTCTGATTCTCATTCTTATGGCAGCCTCTTAGGTTCCCAAATTCAGGAAACCTTCAGCATGAGGGGTGGTCCTTAAAGATTTCTATTTCCACATGAAGAATTCCTAGGAATACCACTGACACTACATTATGCAGCTATTCTGTCTTTTTAAATAGATTATCTGTGGTAAGCAAAAAGATGGAAGAAGCAGTGAGAAATACAGAAAGGTTACATGTGGAAGACAACATAACCTGAAACCACATACAATTTTGTGGCTGAAGCAGCAAAATCACACAATAAAAGCCTCTTTTTAAATATCCTTAGAGTTATATTCAGCTAACACAAGGCTTCTACTGCTTATGGAAACCTTATTTTTATCTTTGTGCAAATGTCAAATTGAATATTTTGACTGGATTGAGCAAGTTGTTCTGCATATTATTGCACAAGATGCTGCACTACTTGTTATGACTTTATTAGGCTAGGTTAGGTGTAGGTAAGCTTTTTGGGCTATGGCACATTTGACATGGGAGGCAAGACAAGGGACAAGCAAGCTTGAGTACAAGACAAGAGTGAGATCTAAGACCCAACATCAACACCTTTGAACCCACAGTTTTTATTACCAACAGAAATATATTTCACACAAATCCCAGACATTCAAAAAAAAAAAAATGTCAATTAAAAAATGTGGAGGCCATGGCACCTAGGCAAGCACCAGAAAGTTGTCTGTGGTTGCACTGGTGTCCATGGACACCATTTCGCCTACTCTAAGACCAAGTGTTGCTTCTTCTATGTATACTAGGTATTGTTTATAACCAACATTATGCTTGCTAGTGGAATGCTACAAGTTGCAAGTACTTGTGCAATGATATGTATAACACTTTGTGCAACACCTGCAGCACAATGCACAATAATTTGTTCAGCCTGTTGTGCCATGTGTGCAGTAGTTTGAACAAGCTCATGTGCAGTTGCAATCAAGTACTGGACTCAGCATTTGCACAAGGTTAAAGCAAAAGTGGTACTAGTGAATGCAAATCTGATAAAAACAATAAAGAGGGAGTCCAGAAGTGTACCTTGAAATTGTTTGGACTCTGGACCCTTTCACCTTCCTATTACAGACTGCAGGTAACATTGAAATTCTTTGACACTGTGCCTGCAACCAAAAACAGTGGCCAAAGCTATCTTCAGAGTGTGGCAAGGAGAGACATTTGCCACAATACCAATACCAGCAAATATTCTTCTGTATGTCTATTCTCATTTTGAAGGCCAGGGTTATAAAATGTCTTTATGGGGAAGAAAAAGTAAAAGTAGTGTGAGCAGGTTCTTACTGTATAATCACAACATTCCTCAATATAGGTGTGTTTAAGTCCCATGAATCCAGGAGCCAACACTGACAGTGTTATTCCCATTATGAATTGTTTTCATTTTACAGTGATCTTCTTTTGTAACATGCCATCTGTTAAACCTTGTATCGTCACTGTCACCGATGGGATCTTTTAATAAACATAACTGGAATATGAGACCTAGCTTCCTGATCTGGCCTGAAGATGACATAAGGTTGGGAACACCAGTGAACCCTGTACACCTGAAAGCATCAGGGGAGAAAAGGTGAATTTGATGCCAAATGAACCCTTTGCTCACCCACAACATGTACTCTGTAGCTCCCCACCCTCATACCCTAGCAGCAAGTGAGGAGGAGAAGGGAAAAACAGCAAGCAAGTTTCCCAAGCCCTTATCTGTTTCCTGAGTGGTTCAGTTGGAGCCATACACTTTCTACAGTGGGCTAGCAAGGCTGTAGACAAAGCTAGGCAAACCTTTTGGGACCGTCAGTAAATTTGACAATTGGAGAAAATGTTTTGGATACTATCACAAAATGGCTGCCATGAGAGATTTAGTTCTTGCAGAGGATAAATAATCTGCTGAAAAGACCAAGTGCAAGGCAGAGATGGAGTCTGAGCCCCAACAAACTGAATTCTGTTAGTGTTGACAGAAACTTATTTCACAGAAGGCAATTCCCCCACCCACCCCACCTCTGTCAATCAATTCAATTCCCCAAAACTCTTCTTCAATCCTGCATCGCTACCCGTACATAGATTCCATGTCTCACCCCAGCTCACCACCACTAGGCACATATTCTCTCATTCTCACACTCTTTCTGTCTCCCACCTGTTCACACATGTGCATGTACAAATACTACCCACCACGCATAGATCCATACACCTCTTCAGGGCTGGCACACAAATTGCTCCATTTCAAGACCCCCCCCCCCAATCCCTCTCCTCACACATGTGGTCCCCAGCACCAGCCTCACACACGTGGTCCCCAGCACCAGTGAAAAGGCTGCCTTAGGCAGCAGATGTTGGTCAATGGTAGCAAACTGTTGGGGAGGAGGGCTTGTGTGCCATATGACCTGTCCTGCATGCCTTAATTTAGCCTGATGCCGTCAGGCATATGGGAGGATGCTGTTCCATCATCAGTGTGGAAGAAAGATTCAGATCCAGGTTCATTTGGCTTTTGTACAACAAATGTGCCATCTTGTTTATTGCCTCCAGCAGCAAAATGTCTTGATCTTGTAGCTCTCATATATTCAGACATGCAAATACATAAGCCTTCCAACAACCTCCTGCCCTATGATTGCTCCTAGCTTGGTCCTCCAGTCTCCACTGCTTTCCTGCTGAAATCTGTATTCCATTCCTTGCTGACATCCTTCACCCCCATTCCCAACAATCTTACTGCAGCTCTTCCTAGTCACTCCACTGGCCTGTTCAGCCGCAGCTCCAGCCCCACGCAGATTGTCAAATAAAAGTCACAGTAAGCCTTTGTCTTGGTGGCTGACAGCACTGCAGAGGATAGTATCTTCCTGGAGCCACCAGCCATCTTCTTTCCCTAAGATTGTCTCAGAGCTCTACATGTTGCCCAGAGGCATTCATGAAGATGGTACTGCCCAAAAGTCCTCACTTTGCTCTGAGGTGATCCCAGTGACTGTTTAGAAAGTTTGTTACTTTAAAAGGGGAGGGAGGGGTGTCTTAGCAAGCCCTGTGGGCACCACATTGCCTATTCCCAATTGAGAGCACGTGAGACATCTTGCCTACAGACTAGAGGGAACAGCTTGCATTTGTCGGGGCAACCCACTCTTCCCTTTTGACTTCTTTGCAGGAGAGCTCAAACTACTTAATTGAACACAAATAAGGCAAGACGTTAAATGTTATATTGTACCACACCATTTGCTCCTTTTTAAACCTTTGCTTTCTAATGTATAAGAACCTTTGAGAAAAAAATTATGTATGATTAACTTGCTGTTAACTTTTGTTAGCCTGTTGTGCCATTCATGCTTCTGCAATCTTCATTCCTTTCACAACCTTCTCTTGTCACATCAAAGTAAGCTGGACTGGTTTTCCCAACTTGTTCTGCCTTGAGGAAGCATTTCACACGTCTTTTAATATATTCAGGGTGTGCTAAGTAATTGGGTGTGTCAATAATACTTTTCAAGTGTTGCCACTTGGACTGGTTTTGCCAGGCTGAATGCCTGACTCTAGACCCAAACACTGCTGAAATTGCCAGCTGTATTTATTAGGCTATTGGAGGATAATGGTAGGTTTATTTGGCTCTTTTCAGCTCCAGCAGTCTGTTCCTGTTGCAAGAAGCATCTAGATATTGGAAATCTTTTCAGCCTGTTCTCAGGTTGTGATCTAATATTTGTTTGAGTGAGGCTGATTTTTCATGCTTCTGTGGATATGAATGAATCCAGTTCCATACCCCATGTGTAACCTGCCAAACATAGCAACCAGCCAAGTATGACGCCCACCTGGGACTACAAAAAAGGATGTTCCAAGTACTTGGGGGACATATGTGACTGGGGGCCTGCATGCAGCATGGTGCATCACAGATTGTCAAGGACAGTGTTGAACTTTGATGATACCTGACCCATCTTAAGTTTTTCCCTTTCAAACATTTTTCAGGGTCTCACACAGAGTAGAAAATTATTGACCAGAACTAAGATAGCTACATTGGAGATGAAATTTTTGTGCTTAGAACACATTAACCAGTGGTTTGCACGAAGATTTTTCTGAAGTTAGGTATCAACTCTGCTCATGTATTTGGGAACTGAATGTAATGCACACTGGTTCAATACAGGGTGCGCTGACTTGCAAAGCCCTCAGTAAATGGTTTGGGATTAGGGTATTTGAAAGATCTCCTCCTTTCACATGAATCTGCCTGTTCACTGGGATTTTCACCTGTGGGTTCCTTACTTTCTGAAGTTAAATGGGTAACTGCTACCCAGAGCCTTTTCAGTTGTAACAACTGTGGAGCACGTAGTGTTCAGAGGTACAATTGAAAAGGGAAATGGTATGTGGGAAATAGTGAAGCACTCCTATCCAGTGCTCCAATTTTGACCCACTTTGACCCTCTTAGTTTGCAGCTTATTTTATTTTATTTTATTTTATTTTATTTTATTTTATTTTATTTTATTTTGCTTTTGACTTGAAGAGGCTGTCATCATGGATTTCCCGTATTCATATAATATGGGAAATTAAATAAATAAATTTATTTATTTAAAGCTTTTATATGCCATCCCCTTGCTATGTAGCCTCGGGACAGCTCACAAAAGTAACAAATAAAACAATAACAATTACAATTAAAACCTGGAAACACACTGGCTGCATAATAAAATATATAAATATTAAACATGATTAAAATACTGTTTGAATAAAAAGGTCTTGGCCTGGCGCCGAAAAACAAATAAAGACAACGCCAGGCAGACCTCTCTGGGGAGCGCATTCCACAGATGGGGCACCACCACAGAGAAAGCCCTCCTCTGGGTACTTTGCCTCCTGACATCTCTCAGAGAAGGCTCCTGGAGGAGAGCCTCTGCTGCCGATGACAAGGGGTGGGAGAGCAAATATGGCCACAGGCGTTCCTTTAGGTATCCGGGTCCCAAGCCGTTAAGGGTTTTATAAGTGATTACCAACACCTTGAATTGAACCCGGACTTAGATGGGGAGCCAGTGAAGCTGGTAGAGGACTGGGGTTATATGAGAATAACACCCAGTCCTCATCAGCAACCTGGCTGCTCTATTTTGCACCATATGAAGTATCTGGACTGTTTTCAAGGGCAGCCCCACGTAGAGGGTATTACAGAAATCCAGCCAGGAAGTAACCAATGCATGCATCACTGTTGCTAGGCAGTTGTCCTCCAGGTAGGGATGCAGCTGATGGACTAGTTGAAGCTGATGGAAAGTGTTCCTCACCACCGCCAACACTTGAGCTTCCAAAGTCAGCTCCGGGTCAAGGAGCACTCCCAAGCTGGGGACCCTGTCCTTTAGAGGGAGTGCAACTCCATTCAGGACAAGATCCAAGTCACCTACCCAGGAGTTTGAACCACCCACCAGCAGGACCTCCGTCTTGTCTGAATTGAGCTTCAGTTTATTGGCCCTCATCCAGCCCATTACCTCGGCCAGGCACCGGTTCAGCACAGCCACTGCCTCACCTGGATTGGTAGAAAATGAGAGATAGAGCTGGGTGTTATCAGCATACTGATGACTCTGCAGCCCACACCTCCGGATGACCTCTCCCAGCGGTTTCATGTAGATGTTGAATAGCTAGGGGGACAAAATGGACCCCTGTGGTACTCCATGGCATAGCTGCCATGGTGCAGAGGTAAAGTCCCCCAGCACCACCTTCTGGAATCGACTGTCGAGGTAGGAGCGGAACCACTGCCAAGCAGTGCCTCCTACTCCCAGTCCCCTTAGCCTATCCAGAAGGATACCGTGGTTGATGGTATCGAAAGCCGCTGAGAGGTCCAGGAGAACCAACAGGGACGCACCCCCCCCCTTTCTTTCTCCCTGCACAGGTCATCGTACAGGGTGACCAAGGCAGATTCAGTACAATACCCGGGTTTGAAGCCGGACTGAAATGGGTCCAGATAATCAGTCTCATCCAAGAGAGCTTGGAGTTGTCCCGCCACCACCCGCTCCAACACCTTGCCCAAGAACGGGATGTTGGCCACCGATCTATAATTGACGGCCATCTCTGGATCCAGGGACACCTTCTTTAGGACTGGCCTGACCACCGCCTTCTTTAAAGGGGCAGGAACCCAGCCGTCCTTCAAAGAGGCGTTGATGACTTTCAGGATCCAGGAACCAATCCCGTCTTTGGCTTTGGACAGTAGCCATGATGGGCAAGGGTCCAGTAAACAGGTGGTGGTACGTACTTGTCCAAGCACCTTGACCACATCATCAGGCCACAATAACTGAAACTCATCCAACAATATGTGACCAGACGGTAACATTGGCACCTCCCCTAAGGAATCTGAGTAACTATTGGAGTCCAGCTCATGACAAATCTGAGTAACTTTCTCCTTGAAGTGCTGGGCAAAGTCGTCACAGTGGGTTATCGAGAGTGGCACAGGATCTTTCTTGGGGCCTGGATGTACCAGCCCCTGTACCACCCAAAAAAGTTCAGCTGGACGGCACTGTGAGGAGGCAATGGAAGTGGAGAAGAATATCTTCTTCGCCCCCCTCACCGCCACAGCATAGGCCCAATAATGGGCTCTTAAGTGTGTTCGGTCAGATTCATCCCGCAATTGAATGAATATATGAATGTGTGTGTATGTGGGGAGGGGGGTATTTTCTTTCACAATAATACCAGAAGCTTTTGTAATGCAAGAGAAAACAGTAGCCGCACAAAATGTATGGTTCAAATCTCTAATGAAGGGTCAGGAAGTTCTTTGTTTTGTTCGCTGCAACAGGCTGAGAAAACTGTTCCATATTAGGAAAATATTCCTAATACAACAAAGATATGTACAATAGCTAGTGGCTAAGCAGTTATATGAGTGAACTGAACAATTCAGGAGGTAAACATGACATGATCTGCCCCTCCGTTTTCACTTTGAGAGCAAAACTACATGTTACCCCATGTTTTCCATATGACCATGTGAGGGGAGGATTATGATGGGAAGAGGGAGGGTAATATCGAGGCCTTCCACTCCCAACTCATTTTTCTCTGCAACCTCCCCACCATCACCACAACTGTGTTTTATTCAGGCTCAAAGCCCAGAAGATTAAAAAAGTAGCTTTAAAACTCTCAAGGAGAATTTGGAGTCAAGCCAAGAATTAAACATCCTCCTTCTGTCGATGCTTCCCTGGAATTGAGGTTGAATGTGGGTCTCTTCCTTGAGGAATGACTGGTTTTAGAATCTGCAGAGCCACAGAATGAAGAAGCCTACACTAGACTGAGTGAATCTGTGGGAAAGGGAGAGCTCATCCAGTCATCTTAAATAATGAAAGACATATATGTGTTTCTTCATTTCTTTGAATCATGTATGTACATGTCGAACTTTTTCACTACTTTAGACTAAAATGTTGTCAATACTTTACGTATCATGTAAATATAGAGCTTAGAATTTATTTGAAAGCTTTTCTTACTAAATTTGCATATTGACAACGATATACAAATAAGAACTGTCTTGGCAACACTTTTGCAGAATCAAATGCAAAGCCAGTATAGCAAGTTCTAACTTTTCAACACCATTATTTGCATTTGCCTTTCATTAAATTTATTTGGTGGTGGTTTTAGAATGACACATTTGCAAGATTCCTTTTTGTTCCTGTTCACAATAAAGAACCCTTTTAGAATATGCCAGGATTGAAAAAGCTGTGCTTATACCATTCAGAGGAATTAATTTCCAAAAGTCCTCAACTTCCATTTAAAAACATTTGGTGCTTTCAACTATTCTAAATGCATCCTGGACCTGGTGAAATGTGCTGGTGCTACTATAAATTTGTTAGGACTAGTTCAACAAATAGGCACATATCTTCTGAGTTTACCACTTTAGACTGTAGGTGATATAAAGAGAAGATATTGTATATTTCAATGTTTTCTCATATAAAGATCTAACTAATATAAAATTGCTTTCTTAGGGAGAAAGTTAGGCTACTGCCATTCTTCCTAAGATTTTAATTTACTGTCTGCACAGTGTCTTTTTTCTTTTTTATGAGGGTGGTATGAGATCATGCAATTTCTGAACACTAAAGTAGTCTAGTTTATCATTTTATTCCAGGATCTTTTGTTTGCTTTATGTAGGTTAGCCTTTACAGTCAGGACTGTGCAACAAAATGGTGCAGTGCATTCCTGTAGTAGGCAGTCCCACCAATTTCTGTTTGCAAGCAGTACATACTGCTTGTTGAACAAGATGTAGGGCTTCTGGGGGCAACCAGAAACAAGCAGCAGGACTCATTGAATCAGGAATCCTGGAAGAGTACACATAAGTGTAGGGATTGGAATCACATCTCTATAACTACCCAGAGAGTACCCAGGTAGTCAATCAATCAAGCAATCAAATAACGCAGCCTTCAGAAGTGATTGCCTCAGATTCTGAATCAGAACTTGAAGAAGAGGTGGGATTGGAATGCTTAGCTAAAATGCCAAGGCGGACAGACCTAGACATAAGGTAAGTGGTCTCTAAGAACCAAACAGTTTCAAGTTCTATGGGAAATTCTATTAAGCACATTGGAATGAGTACGGGAAGACTGGATGGAAGACTTAGTTCAATTGCATGGCATCAGGTTAAAGGGCAAATCAACTGGGAGACATCATAAGTTCCCTGTGATTAGCTTATAAGCAGCATGAATATCCTGAAAATGGAGTCAGCTTCCTTTTGTTTATAAGGAGCAGAGGTAATCAATTTGAAATCGTCTTTGTATAATGACAAATCATGAAACAACAACTCCCTGTTCAGTGACAACCTGCACGCTAGAATCAGGCCTATATTTTTGCAAACTGCAGGGTTCCCCCAAGTCTTCTGATCCTTCCCTTGTGGTGGGATGGTGTTGTTTTGGCTACAGAAGGATTGAAAACTGAGTTTGCTGTAAATACACATACACAGATGCACATGCTTTGCCTTAGCAGGCTCAAACCAATGGGGCTACTCTTCTCTAAGTCTTTAGTGATGGCTGAATTTTCAAAATCAACCTGTTCATTCAAGGGAAATTCTTTTGGAAAAAAATAAATGGGAATATTTCAGGTTAGATTGATGTAGGTATATTGTTACAAATGAATATTTGTAATGTGCGATAGTCCAAGGATAATGATAGCAGATTCACAGTCTCTCCACATGGTGGTAAATTTGTTGTATAACATCCTAAAAGCCTCATTGCCACACATCTACGCTGTACACACACACACACACACACACACAAAATCATCATCATCATCATTCAAAGGGAACTATCACTTTGGTTTAAAAAATCAGACAAACAAAGCACTAATATTTATTTATTTATTTATTTAAAGTTTTTATATGCCGTCCCCTTGCTACATAGCCTCGTTACATAATAACATCTCACAATTGCATGTATAATATATGGCTGCTATCCTCTACATCAGGGGTGTCCAAACGTTTTGCAAGGAGGGCCAGATTTGGTGAGGTGAAAATGTGTGGGGGCCGACCATTCAGCCTGACATTCTTTGAACCATTAACATTAAATGCAAATGAACTATTTTATGAAAGACTAAACAAATAACTTAACTGCACTAATGTGAAGGGTGATACTGAGATCTTGACTGCATTATATAGGCCAGGTCTGGCTCAAAAACAGTGGTTTTGATGCGCAAGATGTCATGCAGGTGAAAGTCACTTAGTCTCATCCTCACGCGGTTCTTGTTAATGTTCATAACCAGGAATGTCTTCTCACACAAGTATGTCAAACCAAACAAGCTCAGCATTTTCTTAGCAAATGTTCGAATCTCTTGGAACCTGTTTTTATCCAGCTGGCAGTAAAAGTTGACAAGAGGGAGCTGTTGGTGCCGACTGCGACACTCGGCATCACACTGCAGCTCAATGAGCTCCAGCTGCAGGTGGTCTGGAGCATCATCAGGGTCCACAGAGAAAGGAGATGAAAAAAGCGTGATCTCCTTTTCAATAGCTGCAAAATCCCGAAAGCGCTGTTGAAACTCCTCAGCCAGAGATGAGATGTCTGTTTCATACCTCCTTATTTGCGCACTCATATTGTTCTGTGAAAAACTGGTCATTATTTCCTGCATTGATGGGAAATGTGTGGTACTGGACTGCGTTTGTGACAGGTGCCTTTGGAAAAGTAGCAGCTTGGTCCCAAAGGCTTTGATATGTGAATACAGTTGGCTTACCACTGCATTTTGCCCCTGAAGGCTCGTAGCACGTTCAGATGTCGTGTTATGTCAACTAAAAATCCAAAATCAGCCAGCCAAACAGGATCAGATAGCTCTGGCATCGGTTGTCCCTTTTTTGCCAAGAATTGTCCGATTTCCTCTCTAAGAGAGTAGAAGCACTGCAGTGCAGACCCCCGACTGAGCCATCTTACCTCGTTGTGATACACAACATCTCCGTAGTCAGCCTGGGTGTCGAGTAGAAACTGTTGAAACTGGCGGTGGCACAGGGCTTTGGAGCAAAACCTTCATCACCGGTTTCATAACATGATCATATTTCAGATGTTTGGCACAGAGAACTTGTTGGTGAATAATACAGTGGAGTTTTATAGCTTTGCTTCCTTCTTCGCTGACTTTGTTACAGACTAGGGTTGATAATCCACTTTGCTCGCCAGCCATGGCAGGTGTGCCATCCGTAATAATCCCAGTGACTTTATTCCATGGTAGTTTCATGTCATCTACAGTGGAACAAACAGAAACAAATAAATCTGTTCCTCTTGTTTGGTCCTTAAGGCTCTGGAGGTCAAGTAGCTCTTCACTCAAGTTCATGTCATTGTCCACTCCTCTCAAAAAAATCAATAACTGAGCGGTGTCAGATGCATCCGTGCTTTCGTCGCAGGCTAATGAAAAAAAGTCAAGCTCCACTCCTTTTGCCTCTAACTGTCTCTTAATATCAGATGAAACATCTTCAGTTCTCCGTACCACAGTGTTACAAGCCAGGCAAACATTGGCAAACTCTTGCTCCTTCTCAGGACAAATTTTCTCCACCATTTTCATCACGCAGTCTTTAATAAATTCACCCTCAGTAAAAGGTTTGCAGTGCTTGGCAATTAGCGTTGCCACCTCGTAGCTCGCCTTTGTGGCATTTTCATTTGACTCATGGGCTCTTATGAAAAAGCGCTGCTGTGCCGTTAAAGCAGCTTCCAGTTCCTTCAATTTTTCACCGCATTCGTTCCCAGTTAGCTTGTTGTAGTTAGCATGTTTCGTCTGGTAGTGCCTCTTGATATTGAATTCCTTGAAAACAGCCACAGTCTCTTGGCAAATTAGGCAGACACAGTTGTTTCATATTTCAGTGAAAAAAATGCTCCAATTTCCACTTGTCCTGGAAGTGGCGGCCTTCGCTGTCAACTTTCCTTTTTTTAGTTACAGTCGCCATTTTAGAAATGGGCACACAAGCCTTGTGTCACAAGGGTCGCGCGGCAAGAGTGCTGACTCAGGTTTACTGCCATCTTCTGCTGAAATATAACTACCAGCCTTGAAGGAGCAGGAGGCAGCAGGGGACAGCTGCGGGAACCGCTGTGCGGTGAAGGGAAAAACGCCGGCTGGCGGGGATGAGTGACAGGCTGAGCCAGCGGGGAGAAGTGGCTGCGGGACACTCAAAATTTGAAAACGGGCCACAATTGGCCCCCGGGCCAGACTTCGGACATGCCTCCTCTACATAGTTAACTTTGTAGAAGCTCTGTTCTTCTGATTGCATAGATTCAGAATGTTAGACAACTTGACAAAAGACCTTCAGCCAGCTACAATGCAACCTTTAACTTTTAATGCAAACTGGCTTGCACAGATGTTTTCCAATCTAAACTGCTAGTATGAAGTAGGAAATCCATCAAAGGAAAGTAAAGGAGTATCCAACATCTATTTGAGTATTTTCCTCTTCCTCTTATTTGCCTATACAACTCTGCACAATAAAAGTAAAATGTGAAAGCCATGCCAGTACCTCATTACCTGCTAGAGAATTTCCCTGATTCTGTCAATAAATTCACATTTTCCTCTCTGTAATGGGCTTTGGAAATGTTTTGGTGGGTTTTCAGGATAGGGTACCCTGAATGGAGTAAAGTTGGCTGTGAAGGTTAATGTCTTATTGGTCACCACCTGGGATTCCCCCAATGAACTTTCAGTACTGGCTTGAAAATGAACCTGTTTGTTTTTTGTTTTTTGTTTGTTTGTAGGATCAAGGATGAACACACACACACATATCTTATGTTACTTTAAAAAAGTGGAAAGTTAAGATGATGCACAAGAGGATAAGCTACACTGAGGGCTTATCTGGTATGGACTTACTGCTATTCCTGTCTATAATCAACATTGCAAAAGCAGGTTCACACTGTGGGTGAAGAACCTGCTGTTATAATTCTACATTTGCCTTCACTCTTAACAGTATTCAACAAGACTATGTTTCTGTTATTGTGCATTATTTTGTTTAAATCTGTGCTCATCCACTGAACAATCATTTCTGTTTATTATAGCATTCCTCTCCTTTAAGAGATGTTTGTTGCTTTATACTTGGTACTTTGTTCCTCTTTTACTCACTGTCATTTTTTAAAAACCTTCTTTCCCACTAATTAGGCTCCTTTAATAAGTGCATCATCGTTCAGCCTCTTGCAGAGCATTTCAAGCCTGGTGGATTGCATCTGTTCTGAGATCTTTTTGCTGAAATGAATGATATACAAAAGCCTTAAATAAATAAATCCGGATTCAAGAAGACTATGTTTTATAAACACAGTTCCAAGTTTTATTTAAATATGGACTTCCATTCAGAACTCTCTCAGGCTGGAAGCAGTGGGCATTACCCTTAACTACTTCTTGGTTCCTCCCAAGGATCATTGGCTTCTCAGGCTAAATTTAATGTTTATTTCATGTTATTACATTTCTTTTGAGAAAGAAAACATTAAAATAAAAACAAACTGGAACTTTACATGTAATCTTTCAGATCTTCGGGTCTTTTAATATCTTTCTTGCTTTATTTGTACCTGGGTTCAGTGATAACATCCTGCAGCAGCCATCCTTTATGCTGCTCTTGCTGCATTTTCTTCTTCTGCAGTCACCTCCCACTGTACTATCTGTTGTGTCTCTGCCCTGGTCAGCACAAGGGTGCAGTGGTTAAGAGCATGGGACTGGGACTCAGACGACGTGGGTTCTAGTCCCCGCTCAGCCATGGAGCCAACTGGGTGACTCTGGGCCAGTCACAGACTCTCAGCCCAACCTACCTCACAGGGTTGTTGTTGTGGGGATAAGATGGAGGAGGAGATGTAAGCTGCCTTAAGCCCTTTGTAGGAAAAAGGTAGGATATAAATCGAAATTGAAAAAAAAAATCTCACAGGGTTACATGTTTGTTCCTCATTTGAATTTGTGGCATCACTCAGTTCTCTTGTTTTCTTGAGCTGCCTTCTGTTATATCTCAGTAGTCATCTGCTGTCCATCTATACCAGGGGTCGGCAACCTTTAACACTCAAAGAGCCATTTGGACCCATTTTCCACAGGAAAAAAAAAAAAAATACCAGGAGCCGCAAAACCCTTTTGACATCTAAAATGAAGATAACACTGCATCTATCGTTTTTTACCTTTATGCTATGTATAAAAAAACTATAGTGTGTTGCATTTATGAAATCAATGAACTGCTACAGAGAAAACAAATGTTCATTTCTGCATGCAACAAAAACATTTTGAATTCCGAAAAAAAAAAAAATGCTGGGTTGAAGGTTACTTTTCAAATAAAATACTCAATGTCTATTTGAGTCTTCTTCGTATTTATGAAATAAAAAGCTGAACTTAAATTATTCACCTGCAGCAAACCAAAAATGCCTTCTGCTTCTGTGTGCCCTCATCCTTTTATCATGTGTAATGGAGGGTGCAGCCAGCTGTCATCCTGAATAAAAAAAGGACTAATTGATACTTGCATACAGTAAGCAGAGTTTCTGCAGTACAACAAATATAAATAATAGTCTGGTGAAATATTGAACAAACATCCTTTTCCCAATGTAATAATGTTGCTGGAATTTTTATAAGAATCTTCTTAAAACAAGGAAGTAGATCTATATCTTCGTTATGATTTAGCTGCAGCTCTTGTTCAGTCACTAAAAACTGTTATTTTTAATCTTACATTATAAACTAGTAGGACTCCTTTCATATATTTTGAATAGGAGAACAGCTTCCTGCAGAGTCAAAGACAGTGCTAAAGGGCTGCATGCATTAAACAGCAAACCCCATAAGTTCATCAGCAATAAAAGCAAATGAAGCTACCCACGTATTATTAAACATTCAGTTTTCTTCAGAAACTTTTCTTCAATTTATCCATGGTTTGCCTACCGGGGGAAAAAGCTCAGTAAATCTGAGCGGGTCACAGATATAGGTGTGTTTAGTGACTGATTAGCAAATAAACAGTAAGTGATGTGAATTGTGACAGCTTTTAACATTCAGAAGAAGGAGAATACATTTGGACAAAGAATCTTTTCAGCAGCATTTCGTGTAACATGAGAGCCTGCAGGAAGCTTATTGCACTATTTCCCTGCACACTAGCAGAGGAATGTCGCAATTTACCTAACCCACTAGCACGGCGTTCCTGAGTGGAAGCCTCATTATCACCTATTAGTATTTTGTAACTCGGAGCCTCGGTCGCAGATCTGTGGCTGTGCCGGCGCGGGTCGCCGGCGCGGGTTGCAGATCGGCAGCTGTGACGCGTATTTTGAGCGACGGAGCCACAGCAGAGGGATTCAAGAGCCACGTGCGGCTCCAGAGCCACAGGTTCCCAACGCCTGATCTATGCCCTATATAAAAGTGGGTTATCATGTTGAATTACAGTTGCCTTGTGCCAAAGTGTGTTTCATGAGGAGTTAGACTATGGCAGTGCCTTCTGGCAGCCAGAAATATTTCTGGCTGATTGGTTGTAATATTGGGTCAATCACTGTTGCTGCTGTCTCCTCAGTTTACCTAGGTATGTGCCTGTAACCCCTGACTCTAATGGCCTCTCTTGCAGGTAATAGCCCTACTTGTTGCTTAAAATATATTTGTTCTTTACTCATTAACCTTTGTGCTGCACTTGATTTAGGCCTTCAGATGAGTGTTCCAATGATACAAAAGTGCTAAAAATAGGTCTGCTTCTGCCACTTGTGTTTTTCTTAAGTTTCTTAGCTGCTTTTACTGTAGATTCTACTTTGCTATTACTTTGATAGTACACAAATGAAGAAGTAGTGAACAGTATTCAAAATTCCAGTCCTTGCTAAATTGCTGAAATTGTGCTGCAACGAAGTTAGGCTCAATATCTAAACACACCATGTTGCACATTCATTCCTGGAGAGTAGTCTGCTTGGTGACCATGCTTTTTGTCTGATGTATTTTACTTGCACATTTTGCATTGTTGTATAGTATTCACTGTTGGCTTTAAATCCAGTTCTTACTTTCTTCTATACTTTATGAACAGGTTCCACTGTCGGTCTTTCCAGAGCTCTAAATCAAGACACTTGAGTTAAGACTGTGTACTAAAATCAAGGTCAGATTTAAAACCCTCAGACATGAAACACAGCAGAGCAATAAACACTAACTATGCATATGATACATTGATAATATTATCAAAAGAAAAAATTGATAACAAGACTAATTTATGTTTCCATATTTATAATAATTGCACATCATTATATAAACATTTAAAGATCAAGGACAGCAAAATCTCATATCTGTATTTTTCCTATCTGGTTTATTGGTAATAAGAACATGCTAACATGCTAATAATTTCCTATGCTAAGTAGATCTTAGTTACATATCAGCTGCAAGAAGTATATAATATGTATTTATATGCTCTGGCCTTTAGGTTTCAAGATAAGCCTATTTGATTGGAAATTAGCTATTAAATTTTGCTTTCCTAAATGAAAGCCTTTTCTGGAATTAAAAATAGTATTCTTTTTTAAACTATGCTAAAAATCAGTATTTTAGTATTATTGTAAATGGTCTTTCATAAGGCTTGGGTCTTCAGTCTCTACTTATAATTTATCTATAATTATTAAGTTTTAAAGCAGAGTACCACTTGTACCCATGTAGCATTCTGCCTTAGACAGTGAGATATTTTTGTCCAAAACAGGATATATTGTATGTATAACTGTGTGCAGAAGCCCCGAGTCTGACTTTTGAACAGGTAATTGGGTTAGGTATTAAAAAAAAAGTTGATGCCATTCACATGGACCTGTTCCACAATCTGTTAAAGCAGTGGTTCCCAAACTTTTTTTCACTTGCGTATCCCCTTTTCACTTGGCAACCCATTTCCATAAATTGTACCCTTCATATTTGTAAAATGGTTGTAATTGACGTAGATGATGTTAGTTCAGATTTATATGTTGTAACTGTAAATAAATAGCCCAATAATGGGATTAAAAAGAAATTGGATAATTAGGTGAACAGACAGTGCATATATATTTACATTCAAAATTCAACAGTTACAATGACACTTGAAAGAGAAGGAGAGTGAAAGTTGAGCCTGTGAAGGGTGCACTGCCCAGCATGTTCACAACACATTGTTTAGGGCGGGAAACCCCCACCATTCCTGCAAATAACAAAGCAGCAGAATATACCCCTAAATGACCTGGTTTGTACGCCTGGGGCTATGTATACCCCAAGTTGGGAATAACTGTTTTAAAGCAATGCTAAATAGATATGAACATAACGTTACTATTAAGGTAGCCATAACTAGGATTCTGATACACACTCTCACACACAAAAATGTCATCGTAACTTTGTATATGGAGGCAGGGAGAGTTCCGTAGTGCAGGGGTGGGCAAAAATGATATTCCCAGTATTGTGGAATTCATTTCTCAACATATGTAACTACCGGACGTGCTGTCACGAGTTTCTTGGGACTAGAGTCAAAACTATCTGCCATAATTTCCCTTTCATCTGAAGCATTTTCCAGATTTAAAGGGCTTTCCAAGTTGCTATTAAGCTCATTGGGAAAAAATACAAGCAGTTATCTAATGCCTGTGTTCCCCTGCCCCCCTCCCCAAATAGATGACCATTTAGGTTAAGGAAATTGCAAAGCACCACGGCTCTAATCAGAGTTGGAGTATTTCTGCTCCCACTCCCATAGGGCTGCTTTGCAGAGAACTAAAAAAATAAGATCTCGTTGCAGCTCTACTGTGTAATTTTTTTATGGCTTTGAGGGCCAACCCAGATGAGATAGTGGCAATCCATGACTATTCTTTTTAACTACCTCCTTAAAAGAGGTAGCTTGCCTGGCTCATGATGACTTAGCTTTTCATTTAGTGTACTGTATTTGTTTTTATGTAATGTACTGTAACTTCGTGTTTCTAATCTAGAAGCTGCAGTAGGACCTCTTTGGAGGCATTAAAAGTGGGATGATATTATTATTATTATTATTATTATTATTACTACTACTACTACTACTACTACTACTACTACTGTTATACCGCCCCATACTCAAAGCTCTCTGGGTGGTTTGCAACAGTACATTAAACAAAAACACACAATACAAACATTAAATGCTAATGTTAAAATTAATTTAAAATAGTTAAAACATATAGTAAAAAAGGAAGGAAAAGATTCACCTGGAAAATCCCCTCAAGCCCATGGGTAACCAAGAGCCTTCCAGATACAGGACAGTCTTGACCTGGCACTAAAAAGATGGCAAGTATCGCCCCAGGCAGGCTGCAGCAGGAAGGTTGTTCCAAAGAAAGTTATTTTCTTGTCCACTGTGGCTGTGAAAGTGGTATATAATTTTCTTCTTTTTCAGTATGTGTATATTATTGGATTATTATAATAAAATCTGGAGAATGGTAAATAGCTAATAATTAGTACAAGAACAAGTGAGAAGAGATCATTCAGGTCCAGAAACTGCTGGAAATGTCCCTTTAAATAAATTTCACATCTTTAAAAAAGTGAATCTTCCAGCTAAATAGATATGAATCTGATAAAAAGAAACTAAATCGTAAGAAAATACAAACTAATTATCTAAAATAAATGCTTTCCCTCTGTACACTGACTGAAAGGAGAGGAGTTTATTCAGATTATCCCAATAGTTCTATATTGCTACTGTTGACAGTACTGCTTGAAATTGGGTGGGAATTAAAGCATGAATGATCTGCCTGAGCTGAGCAGATAGGACCTTGTCCCAGACTTTTATATTTCTACAGATAAGTGACAGCAGTCTGTCAGAAGGACAGAGCTCAAGGTCCCTTTCTTTCCTCTTACCCCCACCACAAGTATTTGTGATAAGGTTGGTTTTAACTATCAGTATTTCATTGAGCAATTTTCTCTGTTTGAAATACCCTGTTAATTTATTCCAGAAATTCTTGTGCTACAAAAATATGGGACTTTGTCCAATATTGAAATGCTTTAGAATATCATCTTGATATTTACTAAGTGATCACAGAATTGATTCCTTTGGACTTGGAAATTAAAAAAGCAAGGAAAATCTAACAGAGTGGGTTGCAATTTTTCTAATACCACAATATGAAGATACAATTTATATCAATTTATTTTTCTCTGCATTGAATCAATTTTGGTGAGGGGTTGATAGATAGCAGAGCACATTCTCTCTCTCTCTTTCTCTCTCTCTCTCCTTCAAGTTCATGGTAGATAGAAATAATTTTTAAAATCTCAAACTGTACTGTCCAGTGGAAAAAAGAGAAAATATACTCATAATATTCAGATATCTCTCTGTAGTCCATGAAACATCAGATTACTTTAAAAGTATCTATTCCGCAAATTTTGATCTACTTTTCCTTTGTTATACTTGTCATAATTTTTTTTGATCTTCCTCTGTTCTTTTCCCCCCCTTTCCCCTTTCACTTTACTAAATTCACCAGTATCGGTCATTTCTCATTCTCTGGCTCACTTCTTTGCAACCAATTCTGGTTCACTGTATTTAGTACTTGAAACTGAAATAGCATGAAACAAGAAAAACTAGGGTTTTAGAAGATAGACTGGGTAATATGGATTCCATATATGAGAATCTTGAGTTCAAAGACAGTTTCTGGATCTAAGCCATTAATTTTAATGACATTTCTGTGATGTTCCTGCCTACTCCCATGTCTTCATCAAGGGGGCATGGCTCCTAACCTAGGCTCTATGTTAGTTTCTTCTCTTGTTCCTGTGTCACAAAGTCCTGCTGTCTTTGACACTTATGGCAGTTGTGTGGCACAATAGTAATCGATATTTAAATTCTCAATTCTTTTTCAGCAGAAGCAGCAGCAGCAGACATATATAGGCAATCTAAATTAGGCATGTTTACTAGCATTGTAATGCCTGATCCACTGGCATGTCACTTGATGCCCCCAACCTGTCTTGTTATTTCTGCGATTATTTCCTGGATTTCTTCAGACCAGTTATATCACAACTAATTAATATGTTGCCATTTCCCCCTAGTATATTTAGCAGTGTCTGCTAAACTTGTGGTACTGTTCTTGGGTATGAAAGTATGGCTTCAGTAGGCTGGTAGGGAAGAGGAAGTGTCCTTTTGGAGCTTTGGTAAAATAGCAGCAGCAATACAACATTTGGTTGGTTTCCCGCCTCTCTTGCATGCACCCCCTTCCACCCACAACAAGCAACTAACATGTATGTTTAAGAAATAAATCACATTATCTTCCACAGTCTTACTCACAAGTAAAACACATTGATTTCAGTGGTGCTTACTTGTGGGAAAGTCAGCACAGAAGAGGAACGGCACTTTCCTGCTTTCAGGAGGCAGGAAATGGTGGAGGGGTGCTGGTACTGGTTCTTTCACCCTGTGGAATGGCAGCAGCAGGCAGCACCACAGCTTCTCTCCTGCCTCTCCCCCTCTCCTTCTCTGATGGGACAGAAGGAGCGGTCTTCTTTTTCTGTTTCTAGTTAATTGTTTTTGGGGGGTTTTATGCCTTGCATGCATGCTCTTTCCATCTTCACTTAAATCTCCTGGAATTGCATTTGTGGGTAGCACAGGCTCATGCTTTTAAGCACACTGTATTTATTATCCTGTGCCCCAACTCTGAAAAGCACATTTTGCACAAATACTGAGGGTGTCCTTCCTCATAAATGGAAAGTGTTCTACCGTAAATCTCTCCCTAGTGTCTGGTCACCTTCTGAAGTGTTAATTTCCAATCTGATATGTATGGTGGACTCATTGCAATTTCATAAATAATTGTGACTGAGTATCTAATGCCAACAACCTTCTTTGAGTTTGGCATTTACTGAAGTATACCACTCTACATTTCATATCTCAGCTTGAAAACACTTGCATTTGAAGGGTACTGTGAAGTGCACAATGTTCTTCCACAAGAAAGGGCACACTTGAATTCCGCTTACATTCTAGAGAGGTGAAATCATCTAGAAACTAATCAGATAAACTATTGCATTAAATGAAGTTAGATCGTTCCAGTGCTGCAGGTACTGCTTTGGTTTCATTCTGTAGCTCTTTTAAGAAGCTATGCTATGATTTATTATGTTCTTATGTTTTATGATGCTCAATAGACCACCAAATCAGCTGCCATAGGATAGAACCCAGAGAGTCAGTTTCCTCCAACCAAAATATCCACACAGCTTTCTTTCACTTTCTTACTCTCATTCAGTTTATCCCCTTTGTTTTTGATTGATTGATTGATTTATATCCTGCCTTTTTCCTACAAAGGGCTCAAGGCAGCTTACATCTCCTCCTCCTCCATCTTATCCCCACAACAACAACCCTGTGAGATAGGTTGGGCTGAGAGTCCGTGACTGGCCCAAAGTCACCCAGTTGGCTCCATGGCTGAGCGGGGACTAGAACCCATGTTGTCTGAGTCCCAGTCCCACGCTCTTAACCACTACACCACACTGGCTCTCTTTGTTCCCTTTCATACAGATGTAGGGGGATTCCAGACAAAGCTTTTATTGTGTGGTCAGTTATGCAGGGTCCAAATTATATCTTCCATTTATAATTCTCTAGTGCTTTCTCTTCTTTATGGATCATTTTTTCTTGCCACAGAATATCTGTTAAAGAGAGAGACATGGAAATGCTACTCATTTATAGGAACATAAGCCCTGTCTAGGCCAGTATTCTGTTCACACAGTAGCCATCCAGATGCTCCAGTGGGATGTCTGCAAGCAGGACACCAGTATAATAGCACCTTCTTGCTTGTGTTTCCTAGGACTGAAAGGAGTATATAGCCATCAAGACCAGTAGCCATTGATGACCTTATTCTACATTGATCCAATTTTCAGACCATTCAAACCAATGGCCATCATAGCATCTTGGAATTATGAATTCCATACTTTAGTTATAGTCATTTTATCTCTTTTGAATCTTCTACCATTTAGCTCCATTGGAAAACCCTGGATTCTGGAACAAGTTTTCCTTCCTCTCATTTCTCCACTCCATGTATCATTTTATACAGTGACTGTTTTTCCATAACACAAGAACCTACCATTGTTTCTAAGCCACAGTGAATTAACATATCTCCATACCCAGCACAGTTCTCATACAGTGGTTTATAAGCCATGCTGAACTGGTGTATAAGATGCCGTAGTAACCATGGGTTCTTGTTTTGTTGTTATGTGCCACAAAGGCAATTCTGCCTTAAAAAGATAAAGGTAAAGGTTTCCCCATGACATTCAAGTCCAGTCATGTCTCTACGGGGCAGGGCTCATATCCGTTTCCTAGCTGAGGGAGCCAGCGTTCGTCCGCAAACAGTTTCCGTGGTCATGTGGCCAGCATGACTAAACACAGAAGTGCACGGAATGCTGTTACCTTCCCACCAAAGCCGTGCCTTTTTATCTACTTGCATTTGTATGCTTTTGAACTGCAAGGCTGGCAAGAGCTGGGACAAATCATGAGAGCTCTCCCCATTGTGCGGATTCGAATTGTTGACCTTTCGATCAACCAGCCCAGCAGCTCAGCAATTTAAACCACTGTGCCACCAGATCCCCTAACTCTGCCTTATGGCAACATTATTAATAACCTTGTTTATAGAGTCAATTCAGCTCATATTTGCTCTTCCTTTTCTTCTTCTGCCTTCAACTTCCCCTAGCACGATTGACTTCTCCAGTCTTTTAATGATGTGCCCAAACAGTTTCAATTTTACCATTGTTTCTTCTAAAGAAAATTCTGGCTTGATTTGCTCCAGGGCTCACTTGTTCATCTTTCTGTCAGTCAGGATATTTGCACATTTTTCCTCCAGTGCCATATTTCTAACACAGTACTTTTCTTCCTATCTTCTTTCTTCACTGTCCAGCTATTACATGAACGAATGCAGGGGTGAATGCAGGGGTGTCCAGAAGTTAAGTTAGTGCAATATTCTGGAACTCGCCTCTTGCAGACAAGCTTGCAACTGGCCATTCATCAGTCTGCCATCCTTCATCCATATCTTTGGAGACCAAGCTTTTTGCCTTTGAGCCCTGACTAATGTCACCATCATTAGAACAGCCAACCAGAACATCATCAACACCTACCACAGCTATTCTCAACTGCCTGTGGAGCAATCATTTTGCCCCTCAAAGTCTCAATGGTTCTTACTGTATAGTATTCTGTCAATGATCTTCTTCCTGCACAATATTTTCCAAGTAGGGTGGAACATTCTCCTTATGGACCCCTCTGAGCTCCCTGTACTGGGGCAAATAGTGACAGTATTCCAACTGGGACATCTGGGAGAAACACCTACCTCTCATTCCTGATAACTCAATGATTGAATAGTCAATTCACAAGGAAGGGTGACAAATTTATGCTACCATAATAGATTGGTTTTGGGACCACTACCCACACATATATTGTGTCTGAATGGTCTGGGTATGTCCACTGAAGACACTGGCAGGGTTTGGAATTTTGATTAATGATATAATGTAGAGCAGCAGTCACCTTATTCTGACACAAGGTCTTGCAGTCATCATAAGGAAGCATAATTGGGAAGCCCATTTATAATGCTTAAAATCTTATTCCAGAGATTCAGTTGATCAGGCTGAATTCTCACAGGGCCTTATTGAGGGTGGATCTAATAAAAACACACTAATGTATGATAACTGAAAGAAAATTAATTGCTTATAATATTAGCATCTATCTGGGATAGAGAAAACAAAAAGAGGAGAAATAAAAACTTATTCTGCTCAGTTTATCTTTGGACAAACAGGAGGAAAGAGGTAAAATGCAACTGGATTCCACCAAGCCCATTTGCAATTGAGACACTACTAGTCATCAGGTTTCTTCATGTAACAGACTCAAAACAAACAATTTCAGCTATTCATGGTCAGCAGTGAACACAACTTGGAATCTAAGGGTGAACATAGGGAGAATGTCCCTGTAAGCTTTGTGTACCAGATGCCCTACATAGCATGAATGCTCACAATTCTTTTGAGAAATAAGCCAGAGTCTTACAAGGAAAAGACATGGACCTTTTTGCCATCAACTGTTAAGAAAGTTTTAGTGATCCTTCTGATTCCATTAAACTTGTCCTGTCCAACTGCCAGGCTTCGCAACACTATTAATGTTCAAGAAATAGAATACTGCTTAGGTTTTGTACATGCTACCTCAATTAATTATGTTAATTGGTTATTGAAAAGGGGGTTATGTTTAGCCTTGTACTATAACTTTCTAAGTGCATTTATTCATGTATAAGCTCTATTTCCTGACTCTGAACATTTCCCTCCAAGCTGGCTTAACATACTACAATAAAAACAGTAAGGTAATCATAAAAAATAAGAATAAAATAACTAATAAGCTTACAAGCAGCAATAAGACAGCAAAACACAATTAGCTCCCTCAAGAAATGCAGGGGTTGGTGGAATTTTTATATACCACCCAGAGAGCTTTGACAATTGGATGGTATAGAAATAAAATTATTAATAATTATTTTCATGGCACCAAACTGCCTACATATGAGGTGCCAGGCAAGGATCTCCAGGAATACCATTGTACAATCAGAGTACCACCACTGATGGGCTGATCTCTTGTTGTTAGCGTAACTCCCAAAGTGGAAACACTTGAAGAAGGGTCTCTGAGATAATTCTAAACAAAAGCTCCAAAGGAACCAGTCCATCACAAACCCATCCCATGCCATGAAGTCCTTTAACAGTAAACACCAATACCTAATCCACCGCAATTTAAGCACTGGAAGCATGTTCCCAATTCTTTGTACAAGTTCCCTAATGTTTTGATCATGCAAATTTAGAAACATAGAACTTCAGGAGTTGAAGGGAGATAATACTTCCAGAGAATTGGCTAGAGCTGAGGAACTGGTAGGAGACTCAGAAAGGGGCTGGGCCCCTTTCATGGAGAAATCCCTCAATAGATTGTTCTTTGAGAGTAGTTTCTCTGGCTTAAGTCTTGAAGAATTAGACTGGTAGACCTCCCTGGTCATGGTGACTATCCCAGCAAGGAAGTGAAGGCCGCACGTGATGGTTTTGAATTAAGCGTTGAGAGATTTGGCTCTCCCTGTCTTATCAACTAGGAGGAGAGAATATGAGAAGTAAGGGAAAGTGGTATGGTGCCAGGAAATACAGACCACTACCCCATGTGATGTAACTGCAGCCAGCTTCTCAGTCCTACCTACCTCAGTTAGTAATTGGGCAGGAAGAAGTAAAAAGGATTTCCTGTTGCAGATTAGCCTTGCTTGAGCAACACAGTCTACCTGTGCTCTAGTGTGTTTTGTGTACCTGCTCTGGGTCCTGGTTTGTTCACTGTTCTTGTCTTCTGGTTTGCCGTCAGACCTTGATTGCTACTTGGTCCTGGCTCCATGCTGGCTCCTGGCTTGCCTCAGACTGCTGTCTGTGGCCCAGTCCTGACATGAGCCCTATTCAGATGCTCTGTTCCAGAATGCAACAAACACCTGGCAAGAGGGAGCATGCTAGTCCCACCCCTCTGCTCTGTTGCATCTACTATCACAGCTGACAGGGGCAACTGTCTGAAAAGGATAACTTCCATGGATACAGAAGGCTTTTCTTTTCAGACAGTCACTCTCCAAAAGTCAAAAGCAGCAAATGTGACAGAGGGAAGCAAACTCTGAGCATTCTCACTCCATGTGTTTGTTCCCTTCAGGCTCAGAATGCCTGAATAGGGTGAAATGATGAACAACATCTGACCTTCAACTGATGGTTAACTGATTATCTTGCTTCATCTGTTGATCCCCTTGTTTGATTTTTCTCCAAACAGAAGCTTCTGAGGGTGCTATTCGTATGTCTTGAAAAATGTGTCAATGAGCTTGTGGCTAAAAAAAGGACTGTTGTGGGTCCCTGGTTTATTTCCATTAGAAGCTCTGTTGTTTACTTTTCCTTTAAGTCTCTAGCTATATTTCTGATTCTCTTATGTATCTTACCCATTCAGGTTGGCTTGGTCGATCATTAAGTTACTACAAGTACAGGGTTTTTTTGTAGTTTGAATTGAACATTTTATTTTTCAGTCCCATGTTATGAATGGGTTGACAGAAAGTTTCTCCCTAGAGTTTCGCATACTTGGCACTTGATGAATAAGGCATTGTCTGGAGATCAGTTTCCCCAAACAAATGGATTAAATATGTTGCAGATTTCTCACTTGCTTGAAAATAATTTGCTATATAAATGACTGTTGCTGTATACATTAAAGTTCTATACAGGAAGTCAAAATCTTCTTGTACTAAACCTGAGTACAATGAAAATAAAAATGGAAAGACTGACTTTTCACAATCTGATCCAAGATGGAGTTGCCCCTGAACACTCTCCTAGTTTTCTTTTATCTTGTGCCTCATCTTCACATATTGCAGAGTGTGTGGCATAGAATGCAAGTTGCCTTAGCAACGAACACCGCCATCCCTGCCGAAATAACGCAGGAATGGAACTGCATAGATTGGCCAAACAAAATATAACAAGGGTAAGTATACCTGTACAGAAGAGGGAATTTCAGCAAGCATGGTTTTTCTCATTTTTAATGCCAAAATTTCCTTTCTTAGACAACTATTAAAGCTACAGGAACAATTGACCTATTTTGCTCCAGTGTATTGGGTATCTGGTGCTTCTTGACTTTGTACTTAATTCAAGAACTTCCCTATCTTTGTTTCCTATTTATTCTTTAGTGTTAAAGCATGTGCTATCCTTGTCCAGAGTCACTGAGATGGCATAAATCTGTTTTACCTTTCTAGAGTGGTGGTTCAGCCAACTTTTTATTATATCGAGCCTTAAAAATTCTGACAACCTCAATATTTCTCATACAAATTTTTACTATAAGTTTCAAGAAATTAAAATATAAGGAAGATACAGATGAGAGATAGAGAAGGATATATGGAAATTATGCAGAAATCTGTTGATTTATGACAACTGTGGTTGACAATTTGTCTTGTTTGGGCATGCTGGGAGCTATAGTCCTTTTTTTCTTTCTAAACGTGCATAGGATTATGCTCCAAAACATTTGCCATATCACAAAATTCAGTCTATATGCATGATACAGGGAGGAGAGGAATAACTGTATTGGTGGAGAGGCTTGTGAAAAAATGTTGCCGAGGGTTCTGCTTAAACATTAAGGCAGGTTTTGTAGCCACCCCTGACTTAGATTTGGGAAGATTGGGTCCAAATGTCTGTTGAGCCCTGACTGGTCAAATCACACCGTCTCTTTGTCCAGTCAATTTTATAGGGTTGTGAGGACAACATGAGGTAAATTATGTTATTGTTTGCATGGTACGCTTGAGCTAGGGTGGGGAAATATAATGTTAATTACACTGTTGACTGCAAACTTAACACCATTAAGTCAGAGATCTCTGGCATGCACTGGTTAATGAAAATCTGTTTACAGTGCATGCAAGACTTCAGTTTCTACCTTCCCCTAGGTGTTGTTCAACCTCAGCAAAACCAGCAGGTATGCATGCTTATTCAGATAGGAAATAGTAATTGCATGTGTGTGATGATAGACATTGATGTAGTAATTTTACTAATGACAGCTGTGTTTTTAAAAGTGACTTGGGATATACTCCTGGTCGAGTTGAGAGCATTACAGCAGAGCTGGTTCATAAGCTTCCTCAGGACCCCACAAATAATATGTTTGCAAGAGTCTCATCCTCTTTCAAATATGAGTCAGTATTGTGACTTTTCTAATTTGCTTGTTTAGCTTGCAATTCCTTCTTGCTTTCCCTGAGCTACCATTACCAGGATCATATATAAATTTTTAAAAATATTTTCTAAAGAGATTTGCTTGTCAGGAAGAGTGTCAAAGGGAATGCTGATGTTTTTGACAAATATAAATAATGTCATCTTTTCATTTTGAAAGGGTTTTTTAACTAGTTTTGATAGAGTATGTTTTTGTTTTAATCTGCCCCTTTCATTCCCCTTTAGGAGATCAGCTAGAAGATAAACTAGATCACAAACAATACTTTATCCTGTCAGGGCAAGCCTTATCTTAGAACACTTGATGTTATTGTTTCTACAAAATAGAGAAAAACGGCAGAGAATAAAGTGGTCAGCAATGAAGTGAGGTGGATGGAGCCATTTCTACAAAAATGATAGTGATCTGTTAAAGTTCTTTCTTAATTATGAATGGGACATTTCTAAGCTATTGCATGTGGAACATTTACTTTCTTTTTAAAGCTGTGTGTGCTCAAGATTCCTGGAAAATAAACTCCAGTAACTGGGATTATTAGCTTCAGGTAGGCAGTACCTTGAGAGGGTGAGAAAGGATTGGAATGTGAGCCAGTGAGACTTTGCCCAATACCTGCTCTCTCTATATATTGTAGCTCCCAGCAGGATACCTGTTTGAATCCTTCATTGTCTGGGAAGGAAGGAGCAGGTGAGTAAAAGGAAAACTGAGCTCAAACTTTCCATTGTCTTTATGCTTTCATATATATTTGCCTGCCAGACAATCTTTTGGCCGCTTACCTGCTATAGCAGCTTCTGAATCTAAAGTATGTTGTGGAACTGAAGGTGTTTTTTTCTTTCAGTTGTATACAAAACAGAGTATTAGAAATACAAAGTGGCATTTATAATTAAGCGTTGTATTAAGAATGTTTTGTTCCTAAAGGCCAAATATACTAAAAGTGTGTGTGTTGGTGCATGGAGCTCTTATTATTAAAACAAAGGTGAAAAAGTAATACTGTTGCCTAAATATTGATTTTTTTAAAAAAAGAATCCTCTCCATTTCTTTAAAGTAAATGGGTATGTGTGTGTTTTTTAAATTCATTCAAACAGCATGCAGTCAGAGTATGCCTCTTATGGCATCAGCAGGCTATTCACTAAAATTAATAAATCTGTAGCTAATTTGCCTTGATCATTGAGATAAAGAAGTTACATTAGCCTAACACACTGAATATGGCCACTAGAGACAAAAATCCACTGATCCCAGTAATTTTTGTTATTGCTGTTAGATCTGAGAGCAATGCTGAAATGGTCATTATGTTTTCTTCCTTTGGATACTTTACTTGGGTTTAAATGTAGTGTCCTTTGTTACTTCAAGTTCTCTTTGTAAGACTCCTAAAAGAAAAGCAGCTAACATGATACTTTTACCAACTCTGCTGTTGAGAATGGGTTTGCTTTGACCTTCACAAATGTCTTCTTCAGGGATACAGTTAGCTCAAAAATCAATATTTAACCTTTGAATATTTTACTTCCCTTCTTTTGTGTTACAGTTGTTGGGCTAAATTTAAATGCTGATCACTCTACAGGTAATCCTAGGGATGATGTTGACAAGAGCAAGAAAAACTTGTATTAGTAATTTTAAATTAGTATGAACACTTATTAAAACTTATTACTTGTTCCATCATGCAGTGTATTTTAGCACCAGTGATGAGTCACCAGGAGTGGTGGGATAAATGCTGAGAAAAGAGAGTAAACAATTGCTAACAGATAAGGAGAATTTTAAAAAAGTTTTTCACTGTGTTATTGATAATACTAAGATAATTGACTGAGGTTTTCATGTAGTAAAATGTTGTCTAGCCCTGGAGTTCTTTGTTGAATCATGATGTCTTACAAAACTGTTCATTTTTAAATGTCCATTTGAGAAATATTAAATTATTTTAGTCATATTAATTCAGATTTATGTTTTATCTGCTGAATCTTTGGCACTTAAATATTACCTTATATCTCTTTTTTATTTACCAAATGCTACCTAGTTTTATCTTAAGCTAGGATGGTGGAGGGGGTAACAGATTAGCTTTAGATTGTAGAGACTGTTTCAAATCCCTGCTCAAACGTGATATTTCATAGCTGACCATGAGTCAGTCTTTATCTGTTACTCCAACCTACCTTACAGCTTTGTTGTAATAATAGAACAGACAGGAAAGCACTCAACCTATGCTAATTTAAATATCATGGGGAACACTGGTAGGGCACTATATTAATCCTTCTTACAAGAGCCTTGTAAGTTAAATCACAATTATTCTTCATATACAGGGAGACTATGAATCTAAGAAAATGACTGATTTCTCCTGGCATAACAGCCCATGGTGGGTAACTAGCCACAGTGGGTAGCATGTTGTTCAAATCCAGGCCAGTTCCTACAAGATAACTTATTTTAGTGCAGCTGCTGGCTTGTTCTAGGCTAGGGGGTTGTTTGACCCATGATGGGTTGGCATGTAGGCAGAGCCTGGGAGGCTAACATGGTCTGAGTGCTAGCGAGCCATTCCATAAGAGTGGCAAAACCTCATGCCACTCTTTGTAGTTTCAACCATGCCACCACCAGTGACAAGACCTTCCCCCAAAGTCTGACTGGAACTTAGGAATGACCAGTTCTTGTTCACTATCCTTTATTTTCAGCCCCAGAAAGTTGTGCCACAGTGTTTAGCATTTACTCTGCCTGCCTGCCTGCTTGTGTTGGTCTCTTACAGATGTGCAAATGTGTACTTACAGCTATCCAGTATGTATAGTCTTGCCTTGCCAGATTCAGCTTTCAAAAGGAAATGACACAGGTAAAAGATTGACAAAGCAAGGCTCCATATAGGCAAATTTGCAGACAGTTGTTTGCCAATGACCTAGGTGTTAGTTGAAAAGTAAAGGAGAAAAAGCAGTGAAAATAGATTCACCAAAAGGGGTTGGCAACAATATCACTCCCTTAGCAATGTAATCCTCTGGCTTTTAAGTATTGAACTAAGAATTTTCACTGTCCTATCATTTTCGCACTCCCCTGAGCTTCCAGCTTTGGAAAGAATAGGCGGTATAAAGCGACTTCCCCTGTTTTTAGAGCACTTAATGTTGCTGTGAGTTCCTGACAGTTAGGGTGAGGGTGCTGGGGGGTGGGGGGACTCTATGGAAGTAACTAAATGGGATTGAGTGAATACACACCCTCTGGAGGATATAAATATCACTGGTCCTGGCACTCAATTTGCTCCATCCTTTTCTGCCTATTCTGAACTTTGATTTTAAAAAAAATCCTGTCAGATTATTCACACATTTTTTTGGACTGGGAAATATATGCAAATGTAATAGCTAACAAGTAAATAGGGGGGAAATTTGTACCAAGTTAAGGGCAGGGTAGTACAAATTCTCATACAAGCAGTTACCACAGGTATGCACATCCCCCCCGCCCCGCTGCCCATTTACCTCCCAGCCATTAAATTTGCATATATCTCCTAGTCCAAAAATATGTACCTTAAAAGAATTGAGGGATTGCAGTAATGGCAGCGATAAGTGCTCCAAAAAGAAGACTTGAAAAGTTAATCTCTTCTGTTTCTGGAAGAGCTGGAGACTTGGGAAAGTGATGAAAAAGTGGAAGACATGGAGAACTGTCAATTCGGTTCTTGAAAGCCAGAGGATTATATTGCTGGGGGGGGTGGTGATATTGTTGTCACCACCTTTCAGTGAACCCACTTTCACTGCTTTTTCCGCTTTACTTTTTTAGCTGACAGGTAGGCAATTGACAGCTAGCAATTGTGTGCCATTTTGTTGATATGCGCTCTCATCTGGTCAATTTCCATCTCCGTTAACTACCATAGTTCCTTCCCTTTGGAAACAATTTACAAATAAAATCAAAATAATAAATTAACAACTAAAACAATATTTAATACAGAGTAGACCTTTTATATAGGTGCGTCCATCAAGGTGGTAAATTTCTATGGATGCTTTTAAATGCTTCAGCCTATAGGGTTGGCACTATCAGACTCAAGGGAGAAAATTATTCCATAATGGAAGGGCCCGCACTGGGAAGACCTTCTTCTGAGCATCCCTCGGAGCATCTCTCAGATGTTGATTGTAGTGTCAGTGTACATTGTGTTTGAGAGAGGTTCTCTATCAAGTTCTGCAAATAGCCTTCTACACAAGTGTCCTAGAGAGTGGCTTTTTTTTGCCACAGAACACATACCATAGGAAAATCATTTTAAAGCTGTGTGTGCATGCTAGCAATTGGAGGTTTCACATTCAACATAAGGACTCAAGAAGCACAAGAAACAATTAAAAATGACTATCCCTTCTTAAACTAGTCTGACTGCAACTGTGGGTAGCTAAGGTGGCAATCTGTACTCTAGGCAGGAATTCTTCTGTCCTTTTGTTTCCAGACAAAGTGCTATAGAAATAATAAACATTAACTTGCCATTGTGATTCAGAAACAGATTTTATATGGCAATTTTCATGGCATTTGTCCATTTCCCTTACGTGCCACAAAAAGCCATAATAGTTGTACATGCAGAATATTTAAAATGTTGTTTATCCTGCTCTACTGTTTACAATAATTCAAAATGACTAACAATGAGCCAGTGTGGCATAGTAATTAAGAGAGTGGAACTGAGATTCAGGGGTTCTGGGTTTAGTCCCCACTCAGTCATGGACTCCCTGGGTGACTTTCAGTCAGTCACAGACTCAGCCCAACTTACTTCACAGGGATGTTGTTGTGGGGATAAGGTTAAGAGGGGAGAAATTATGTAAGCCACCTTGAGTTCCTTGAAAGGAAAGAGGCAAGATAGAAATATAATAAATAATGTGGTAACAATAAACAAAATGCAAAGACTGAGGATAATAATATAAACAAGCAAAAAAAAAAAAGAAAAGAAAAGATGATGACATATAACTGTCAGCTGAAAAGCAGGGGTTGTCCTCAGTCCCCAGCACAGCATGAAACACTTAGTACAACCAGTTGATCAGAAATAAATACTCAAGATAACAATAAATCACTTTAAAGTTAAGGAGAAAAACAAAAGAAGCAGAAACATAAGTACCTCATCAGTATGCCCCTCAAATTTTCCTCAAAAGCTGCTTCTCAACAAGGTGGCAAAACAGAATTAAAGGTGTGGCAGGAGAGGCTTCCTGGGGAAGGCTTTCCACAATGTTGAAACTATGGTTGAAAAATCCTTTATGTTAATCTGCGGTACCTCACTTGCCTGGAAAATCCAGTACAAGGCCTTTCTCTGATGTTGATCAGACAGTTAGGAAGGGAATGAGCAGAAGTAGGCAGTTGTCAGGCTCTGTCCAGCTCCCAACTCATTAATGTTTAAAGGTAAGAATTAGGACCTTGACTTGGGTCCAGAAATGAATAGGCACCCAATCTGTATCAAAGTAGGACTTTAGTAATATGCACAATCTGGCCAACCTCAGATAACAACATTTTGAATCCATTGCAACAATCTTCCTCATCCTGGTAACCTCCAGATAAGTTGTTGTTGTTATGAATATTAAATTTTCATACTGCCCATAACCAAAGCTCTCTGGGCAGTTTGTAACAGAAAGCATAGAATCATACATTCAAGTCACCCATCCCTGCTTTAACTTCCAAGATTAGAATCAGACACTTCATGTTATACAAAAGGTGATACTGTAACTTTCATTGGCCATGTTGGCAGGAAATAATGAAAGTTGTAATACCATTGGACACCCAGTTGGGGAAGAATGAAATGCAGGCCCCTGTAGAAAGCATTACCGTATTTTTCGCTTTATAAGACACACTTTTTTCCCCCTCAAAAGTAAGGGGAAATGTCTGTGCGTCTTATAGAGCGAATGTGTGTGTGCCCGACACCCGGGATGCTGCAGGCCCATCTGCACCACGTGGCACCACCTGGCCAGCACACCCTCGGCGCACCCTGCTCCGCTCCCCTCCTCCGGCGCAGATGAGAGCTGTTAATCACAGGTTGGTGTGTGTTTTCAAATGGCAACCTGTCTTTTAATGAAGCCCATGGGGAAGTGATGGGGAATGTGCCTGTGATTATCAGGAAGCTTTCCATGGATCAGTTATCTGTTAGTTGATCAGACAATTTTTTTTTAAGATGATTTTGTAGAATAAACTTCATACACGAAGGTATGAAGTTTATTCTTCAAAGGCTACTTAGTCTGCTGTGTGTTTGATTTACCATACAATATCTCATTTTTTGTCAGAAGTTTTTTTCTATTATTTACTAGTAGGGCAGCGTGGACATTATTGGCTTTTTTAGATTTGTTATTGAATTGTCTGCAGCAGCTCTTGTATAACTGGTGTAAATTGTGGATTCCTTCAATAATTCCACAACTGACTAAGAAAGTGATGTCAGTGATTGTGAGCAACAGAGCTTCATAAATTCTGACTCTAGTGATGATGAGTTCTATGGGTTCAATGAAAACTAGAAGAGTACTCGAACTTTAATGTCTCTCTTTTGTTAATGACAGTGATGATGGTTCTTAATGCCACTGTTGACTGCTGTTCACTTTACAAGGTTGAAATATGGTATTACTGTATTCTGTTATAGTTTATTAAATAGTTTAGTAAACCATTTGATTCAGAATATTTTTTTCTTGTTTTCCTCCTCTAAAAACTAGGTGTGTCTTATGGTCAGGTGTGTCTTATAGAGCGAAAAATACGGTAAATAGCCAGTTTTGAAGGGTTACTATCACTAGAGTTTTGCTCAGCAAGTATAGGGCCTTTATCACACACAAAGGTTGATCATTGATTTGGAAGTGCTTATGCACATTAAATGCTTTATATTTCTGTTTTCTCATCCCAGTCCATAAACGTTATCATGAATTAAAAGCTCTTGTAGCATTTCCAAAGGAAGGTTAAGGTTAGGCTTTGAAACATCATTCTGTAATTTCTGTGGTCATGCAGGTGGTGACAGTACCTTGGGAATGGCTTTAATATATGTAATCTATTATGTATTTGTTTTAATAATTTAAACCTGGCTTTAAATTACCATTGTAATGAAGGGGCAAATACTTATCTTAAGGCTTGGTCAGGCTCATGCAGGCATTAAAAATCTTTCAAATAATGTGGTTCCAAACTGGTTTTAAATCAGCCCCTTAACTGAACCAGGAAATGAATAGGCAGCTAAAGTAACTGATACAGGGAAAGTGTAATATAATCCGAGTACCTAACTTCCACAAGCTTCCCAGCTGTTTTGTTTTGTACCACTTGTAGCCTCTAAACAAGAGTACCCCTGATTAGGATGTATTATGTCATTTAACCAGGACATAACAAGGTATATGACATTGTGGCTTGGTTACCTTTCTCTTGATAGGGCCACAGCTGCTGAAGCAGCCAAAATTAGTAAACAAAACAAAAACCCAATCCTGGCTACTTACCATCTAGCCTTCCATAGACATCGAGTAAAGGAGCATTCTCAGAACAAGTAGCAGCGGGGAGTATGTTTGTTTGATCTAAACCTCCATCTAATTTAGCAGATTTCCGAGCCCACTGTACTTTAGCTTATTAGCTTTCATCCATTCCAATACTGGACCCCAAACATCAGTCCAAGTGTATATACATTACACATATCCATAATAACATGCACAGAGAAATTCTGTAATTCTGCAAGATAAATAGTGTAATAAACCAGATGTCATTCTGAACGTACCTTTTGGGAGTACCGGTAGGCAACATAAAACAGTTCCCATACTCTGGGCTCCTTGAATACCTGAGAAGAATGTGCATGTATGAAGGTCATTAACTGCTTGCTGAGTTTATAAGTAGTTGTATAGAAAAATCTTGGCATTTTCTTTTCACAGAAATCACTTCTCCCAGTTTCATTTTACTTCGTCTGTTCCCCTGTAATTTTGGGGTTTTCTAAATTAGGTTGCTTTACTGTACTCATTTCAAGTACAGTTTGTTCTTTCATTGGGCTGTCATGGATGGCAAGTTATGAACACTGCTTTTTAGTCACACATAAATCTGTAATTTAAACTTTGTTGCATTATACTCGTCAGAGTACAAACACCATTTCTTACAGAAGAATACAGACTTGGAAGGCTTGCTAAAGAGCCCTGACATTCCCTGAGCCAGTAACAGCAAATCATGGGTTAATCAACCCACAATTTGCCATGGTGTGTCAGCCAGGTGTTTAAATATTCTACTTTGATTGCTATGTGATGTCCAAATCTGAACAGTATAGGCTAATCATGAGCCAGGCAACACTTGCCTTTTAATTGAAATGATTAATCTCTGGTAAATTAATTGTGGGTTAATCAACCCATGATTTGCCACCACTACATGTGGAATGGGTGAAAGGGTCAACTAGAACTAGAACATTAAAACAAAATACATTGTTTTAATGTATTTTGTATTCGATGTTGTAAGCCGCCCCGAGGCCTTAGCAAGGGGCGGCATAGAAATGTTTTAATAAATAAATAAATAAATAATAAACTATTAAAAGAAATTCAGCTTATGCATGCTCCAGCAGTCAGGTACTTTTAAGACCACTAATTTTAATGACAAAAAAATTCCAGACATACTTTGTTCACTTACTGAAACCAGTGGAACTTAAATGTGCTTACCTTGGGTTCAATAATTACTGTTCCACTCCTATACATAAAACAAAATGTGTCCTTAAATGAGGAGCACCATGGCTGCAGGCAGGTATGGAAAAAGGTTGTATGGCTACAGGCTCAGAGAATTAGGAGAGAGAGAGAGATGAAGATTGTGGCTTTTCTATACAAGATTCATTGTGTGCTCATTGCACAAGAAACCAAGGACTCAGGCTAGAGCCATAGACAGCCTCCCTCCCTCTTACTGTATTTCCGTTTGGGGCTTCAAAGAAGTGAATGGAGAATCAATTATTTTCTCATAAGCAGCAGATGCTCCTATAGACCTGTTGCTAACTCCAAGAGTAGACCTGTAGAATATGTAATATATTTTAGTGAACTGTTAGTGTCAGAAATATATAAGTGGAATAAAGTGAATTATGTACTTTTAAGTTCATAAGCCTTTACAACCTTTTAATGACCACTATCCTTTCCAGTTGATATGGCTGGCACTCCTGTTGGAGCTCAGGTCGCTCTGCAAAATGCAGAAATGACCCGAGCGGTTGACATGATTGCACCTAAATGCCCTCTGCCTTCTGGCAGAGCTTGTGCAGTGCTATGATATACTTCTGGGCTGCAAGCGATGAAGCAGACTGCGAAAAGCCTTGAGTGTGGGTGGAGGAAAATTCATGCAGAAACTGATCGAACACAAGTAACACCTCATTATCGAGCCTACTTTGTGAAAGCATCACATCCTCATAGTGTTATCTGGAAGAGCTAGTTCATGGCCTGTTGCAATCTGGGTCCAAATTAATTCTGTCAAGCCCTCAATTGCCCGCTGCAACAAATATGCACAACATTTTGAGGGTAAAATCGCTCAGATCCATCATGAATTGAACTCCAAGGTTAATGTTAGTCGTGTAAGGGAGGTATCTAGTGTATGATCTTATCTGATCTTGTTGGGTAGGTTTCAATTGTTGAAGCCTGAAGATGTGCTTGGAGAAGTTCATCCCACCACCTGCATACTCAATCTTTGCTTTTCCTGGTCATCACTGTCTCTCTGAGGGAGGGTCTGGTTCCCTCTCCTTTGAATCAGGCCCCACTTGAAAAGGGCAAGTCTGGACCCAGAGGATGTCTCCTAGTATAGACCAGTGGCTAACATCCCTTTTTGGGGCAAGGTGCTTGAGCAGGTGGTGGCTGGACAACTCCAGGCATTCTTGGAGGAAACTGACCATCTCCATCCTTTTCAGTCCGTTTTCAGACCTGGTTTTGGAACAGAAACTGCCTTGGTCACCCTGTATGATGACCTTTGCCAAGAGAGCAACAAAGTTAGTTACTTCTCTTGGACTTCTCAGCAGCTTTCGATACCATCAACCTTCTGTATTATTATCCTTCTGTATAGATAATTATACATTATCCTTCTGTATAGGTTGGCCGAGTTGAGAGTAGGAGGCCCTGCTTTGCAGTGGTTCTGTTCCTACTTGGCTGGCTGGTTCCAGAAGGTGGTGCTGTGGGATTGTGGCTCTGCACCATGGCAATTATGCCATGGAATTCAACAGGGTTGCATTTTATCCCCCATGTTGTTTAACATCTACACGAAACTGCTGGAAGAGGTCAGCTGGAGGTTAAGGCTGAGGTGTCACCAGTATTCTGATGACACCATCTGTTCAGGTGAGTGATATTTGCTCTGTTCTGGATGGAGTTGCACTCCTCCTAAGGGACAGAGTACATAGCTTGGGAGTACTCCTTAACCCAGAGCTATCCCTGAAATTCCAGATGGCTTCTGTGGCAGAAAGTTCTTTCCACCAGCTGAGGCTGGTCCATCAGCTGCATCCTCACCTGGATGGACAGAGCCTGGCAACAGTAACCCATGCACTGGTAACCTCCCATTTGGACTATTATAATGTGCTTTACCTGAGGCTGGATACTTTAGTTGGTACAAAATGGTGCAGCCAGTTTACTGATTGGGACCAGCAGAGATGAACATATAACACCGGTCCTATACCAGTTTCACTGGCTACTGATTGAAGTTCAGGCCTGACTTAAGGTGTTGACAATGACATATAAAACCCTAAACAGTTTAGGTCCTGGATATATAAAAGGATATCTCCTTCCATATACTCCTGCCTTATCTTCATCTTATGTTCATCTGTGGAGGTTCTTCTCTAAGAGCCACCCCTTGAGGGAGGTGAGGAGGGCTGTTACTAGGAGAAGGGCCTTTTCAGTGATAGCCCCCAAATTGTGGAACATGCTCCTCAGAGAGGTTTGCCTGGCATCAACCCTTTATTCATTCCAGCACCAGGCCAAACCTTTTTGTTTGCCCAGTTTTTTAATTGTTAGTCGTAATATATATATGTGTGTGTGCATAATCTATTGTACTTTAACTTCCTTGTAAACTGTCTTGAATTTTTAAATATAAAACAGTATAGAATTTTTTAAAATAAATAAACAAACAGACAAACAATCCTTAACTAGGCTACTCCTTACTCTCTTTGAGCACCCTGACATCTTTAAAGTTAATACAGTTAGGGTTCCAAGAATTTTTTATTTAAAGGATTGTCAAAAGAGGTATTTGTGCTCTTGAAAAATTCACCCTAAGCAAAGACGGATTTTGTGTTGGATAAGCCAGGTGGGTCAGATAGCTGTACTTTGGAGTGATACCAATTGTAAAGGAGGGTGTCAGCTACCAGTATTTCAGCTTTTGAAACCAGACACGTTCCCATCCTAACAAGAGATTCTCATTTTTTCATGGAAGTTGCCACATAATTGCAAATTAAAGAGGCTGTTTTTAAACACTTAGGTGGGGCTGAATAATGCTCTATGAAGAGCAATTATTTCATTGGCTCCACCCTAGCTTACGTTCCTGGTCTCAAGGGTTGAACCTCATGCAATTTACTATTGCTGTGAAAGATGTGGAGAAGGGCTAGATTTCAAAACAACCAGAAAAACTTTGCTTGTCAGCAGTTACATATTATATTCATTGGAATAATATTCCTGTGCATAGTCACTTTCATTATGAATTATTCATGTTTAGAACTACCTCCAAACATTTGACTGTGGTTTATGAAGCTGGCTTATTTCAATAAACCATTGTTAAAAGTAAGATTGCTTTTCTGCACCTTGGCCGAATGCTTCTTACTTGTATTGTCTTTGCTTTCCCAGTTAATGCATTAAAAATTAATTTGGTTTTCTGTATTTGCATGAGCCTGGAGCTATATAATTGAGATAACAGTGAGGAAAGGAGGTGGGAAAGGTGATTGGAGCATGAGAAAGTATAAAGGATGCAACTGGTTCCCCTTTTGTGACCTTTGGCATGCACAAGAACACAACTGTGCCTATCACTGTGTACATTAATTATGTCAGATAAGGGCAGTTTCCTGAGGTTTCAATTTGTAAAATATATGCTAAGCCAAAAAGCATTATAACAAATGAAATAGTTGGCTCCTATATAAATTAGATACACACACAATTTTCTATACTATTGTGTTTTTATTACTGGTGTGTTGACTGGAAACAGTGGATAATAGCAAGAAACTGTTCCTTTAGCAATCTAGTATTTGCTAGACTAAAGGGTCCAGATCACTTTGAGGCCCAGATATTTTTGGTACCTAACAGATCCCTGCTTTATTAGAGTCAACTATCATTCATAATATAGTATGTGAAGTTTTTTATCACATATATTTTTGCTTCGGTGGAATTTTTTTAAAAAATGGTATTTTGATAATACATTTCAGAGAATGTATTCATTTAGCTTTGGACAAATGTTGTGTTGCCTGTTTTTTGATGCATCTTCTCTTTTCTACCTATCACTATTCCTGCTACAGGACATGGCTCCGTGGCCTGAACTAGAAGACGCAGACACAAACAAGTATATCAAAGAGCCTTCCTCCAATCAAAACCAAGAAATGTCTGAAAAAGAGATGAAAAATCCAAAAGGTAAAAAAAAAATATCTCCCTATAGAATGTAAAATTCCTGCTCTTATATCCCAAAATAAACAGTTTTAGAAGGTTGAAAGTTTTGTACTTGAGTGTTAATGATGAAGCAATAATAGTAACCTGCCGGCTTTGTTTCATCAGGTGAGGCAGTTTCTTTAAAGAATCAGCTGGAACTTTTGCCAGCGTATTCCACCATTGCTTTGACAACTGAACCAGAGGAAGAGGAAGATCCATGGAATATTCCAGTGCTCCAGAACACTGGAGTCAAATGGTCAGGTGAGACTGATCATTGTGGATTCTTCTTCATTTTATTATTACTTGCCTGTCTTCTCTCACCTTCACATTATATCTACTTCTCAAATGTCAACTTTCTTGAGAAAATTCGGCGAAGCAGCTTAAGACCTGGCTACCTAAAGGACTGCCTGCTTTCATAGATTCCTTCCTGCCCACTGGGCAGGAGATCCTTCTGAAAGAGCCATCCCTGAAGGAGGTAAAGGGGATAATAAATAGAAGAAGGGCCTTCTTGGTGGCTGCCCCTCAATTATGGAACAGGCTTCCCAAAGAAATTTGCCTGGCACCAACCTTGTTTTTGTTTCAGCTCCAGGTGAAGATGTTTCTTTTCTCTGAATACTTTCAAGAACCCATTTGAAATTTGTTACTTATTCTGACACCTGTTTTTCTGCTTGCTTCATGTAATTAAGATTTTTTATTTTTATTGTAATTTTCTATATAACTGGTTCTATTGTTGTGTTTTTAGTATTTTACTGTAAGCCACCTATAGAATCCATTTGGATTAGTGGGTGGCATACGCATTTTAAAATATATAAAATAAATTTTAACAATTGAGCTGGATTTTTAAAACCTTTTGCTCAGAATCATTGTCCCTTCATTTTCCCATTAGCAGTGTGCTCTCTGTTTAGTTTGAATTAAAGCAGACACCAGGTGGCAAAATGGCAAATCAGTGCAAAGGGTATTGAAGCCACTAATAAATGACAACCCATTAAGCTAGTCATGTTTCCTGTGTTAGGATTAGGAAGCTGGGGAGTTCTTTTGAATTTTGCTCCCAGGTCTAAAATTTGTGGTAGCTATGGTGTTACCCCCACCCTGATAGCCAGATAACTGCTCTGCACTTTCCTTGTTGCATAAGTTTTGAAAAGAGACATGCGTTTCCTAAATTGGTCATAGGCGTGATCCAGGAGTGTCCACAGCTTACTGCTTGCAGGCCTGCTAATTGAGATTTTCATTTCTATTCAAGTAATACAACTTGCAATACCTGCTTTGTGGTTTGATTGCAAGAATATGAGGCTGCTACAGATGAAAGCTCCTGTTTCCTGCCTCTTCAGCGTTATATAATTGCTTGCTTATTGCATAGTGGGCTAGAAACAAAACTTCTGCAAAATATAGAGAACTTCCATGTTTGGGCTTGACTAGTGACATACTTGCCAAAAAGATAGATCGCAACTCATCTGGAGGGGCAGCCCTTTCATTAGGCAGAGTGAGGTGAATGTCTCAGGCAGCAGATGCAGGGGGTGGAGACAATGGGGCAGTCTCCAGGATATTCCAGTTGTCACCCTCTGTTTTAGTACAAAGCTTTGTGCACAATAAAACTTGTTGTGAGCTCAGTAACCTGCTGCTCAAGATGTAGTGGAGAATGCTGTCCCATTACCAGACCGAGGTATGGTTAAACAACCTGCTCATCCAGTTTTGATCATTAATTAGACAGGGGCATTAATTTTTGTCCTTAATGTGAGGCAGCAAGATGCCACCCCTGCTGATTTTGTGCTTACACAGACAAATGCTAATGGAAGACTGCTACATCTAGGCTGCCATATAAATTATACAACAACTCTAAGCTACTACCTTGGCTGGGTTTACTTGCTTCTGGGAATGAGAATTTGGGTTCTCCAGTCCATCCCAAAGCAACCTTTCAGTCTAAACAGTTGCCCCATGTGACCATTAAATTGTGTCAGCTGTTTGGATAGAACATTTAAGCAGCTACTTCTACTGAATTCTGCTTTATAAGAATATTAGGGAAGAAAAGGTTAACAATTACTTAGTGGGGCAATCCTTTCAGCCTCATGGCAGATGCTCGTAAGACAATTTCTAATGCCACTCTATCTTACATCCTGCATTGTATCTACATAGTTGCATATCTTGGCTGCAGGAGTCACTTGGCATTATGTGTGAACCCACCCATTCTTGTGTTGAAATGCCAGGTATTAGGGGATGGTTTCATCCTGAAAGGCAATTAATAACCCTTTACAAAGTCTTGCTCTTTATGGAGATGAAAACTGAAAGAATGGGTTTGCTGACTGTGAAATAATAATATTTTCCTTGAATCTGGAGGAAAAAACTCCTGGAAGATCTGAGTTGGTGGTCTTAGGATATTTGGGGACATGTTGTGTCCCTCTCTTTCCTCATTCATGTAATCAAAGCAGTCTTCAGCCAAAGTCCAACATGCTAACCACTGTACTGCTCTTTGCCATCTCACTATTCTATAACTGTCAGCGGATTCTAATGAATCGGGTGTGATGCAATATAGTGCCATTCTTTGGAGTGACTGTGTGTGCACACTCATGCATGTACTTATGCATGTACGATATGAAAATAAGGATCAGTGCATCTACCTGAATTTTTTTTGATGGTCATTGGGAGTGCAACTATGGGGATTGCCATGATGAACACTAGCACTTCAAAATGAACTACACTGCTATTTTTAGCTAGTTACACTTTAATATTGGAAACATTCCATCTGGTTTATTATCCACAGAGCTTACACTTTGGCTTTGACTCCATCGACTGACTGGAAATGGATGCACTGCTGAAAATTAAAGCTTAGATTCTGTGCTATTTATACATTAAAGCTTGTTTTATGTTTTGCAGAACTGGATGGGAAGGGAAAAATACTATGTGTGATAAAAAGCATAGGAAAGTTCATTGCCTTGCTTGGATTACTCTACTTTTTTGTTTGTTCCTTGGATGTGCTCAGCTCGGCCTTCCAATTAGTAGGAGGTAAGACAAGATTTTCAAAATAGCACACCTATTGGTAATGTACGAAGGTCCAATTTTGTAAACATGATCTTGTTAAATCTCTCATCTCATGAGAAACACACTTCAGACAAATATGTAAAGGAGAACCTCTGTAGTTAAAAAACATACAAAAAATTGTGCTGGATCAGATCAAAAACCTATCTAGTCTGGTATTCTGTTTCCAAAGTGGCTGATGAGGGGCCCTTGGGAATCCAACAGAAGAAGCCACGATCACAGTAGCATCCTCCTGCTTGTGTTCCCCAGCAGCTGGTATTGAGAGGCTTGCTGGCCCTGACATGTCATCATGAGTAGTAGTCACCGTGAGCCTTATCTCCCATGAATGTTGACATCCCCTTATTTGCAAAGGGTGTCTTTTGTTTCCAGAATTCCAAGGTGGTATTGATGCTGGCAACATTAACAGCATCTTACTGGTGCTGGTATTGATTGATCTTGGTATTAATTGACTGGTGGTGGTATTGATGCTTAGTAACAGTAATCCAGGCCTCCTCTTTCTCTCTGCTACTCCTCCCAAAGCTACTTGTGTAGAATCAACAAATGGCTGTAGAAGGTTATAATGACACAAAGTTTTCATGCATTAATGGGTTTTGAAACCTAACTTGCTCCCATGCTTCAAAGATGGCAAGCTATTATTTTTTAACTTGGAATGACGGAATATTAAGAAGAGGTAAAGAGCTGCAAAATAGTTGACTTTATTACCTCATGTTCAAGCGCTCTCACTTGTTCTCATGCTCACTCGCTCTCAGTGTCTAGTGTAATTTGCAAGTTTAGGTTCAAAAATCAGGGAAAGGCACTTCCACAAAGCACCAACTAAGTGAGATTTAGTCACATGGCCATTTAAGAAGTTCCAAACTTCTTGTATCCTTGCCTTTTTACCAAGGAGTTTAGGGTCAAGGGTTATCCGTTTTATCCTCCCACGCGGGTGGGTTAGGCTGAGAGAAAATGAGTTGTTGAAGGTGACCAAGGGAACTTTAATCTGTCCAATCCCCACTTAACATTCTAATCTATTTACATCATGTTGACTCTAGCTAGGTGTCAGATGCCCAGCTGCTCACCTAATGAGGACCAATTCACCAGACTCTTGGGTGTGTGGTAGTGACTAAGATCCTGTTTTTACCAGCTTCCTGCTCTTGGCACCCCTTCCCAGAGTGCCCAAAGAAAAGTGTGTGGGGGTGGGGGGGCAGAGTGATCACTGTTTAACTGTAAAGCTGTGCCTTGAAAAGAAATTCGGAATTATGTCTTTACCTAGTAAAAGGCCACTGAGTTTATGGGGAGCAATGATTCACTCTTCCCTACAACCATGAAGCTGCTTTCAGAAGAGGTAAAGCAAGGCCTCCCTTGTGTGCGTTGTAGTAGTAGCTGGGCCACTCACTGCTGGGCTGACTGGCTTTGCCCTCATTTCAGCTTTCTTCCCACAGCAGTTCTTTAGTTTGTCCCATAGGATCGAACTGCATTCATAAACAGGAGCATGAAAAGGGGACTCAGTGGCTTAGATGAGACCAAACTGGCTTTCTGACCTAGGCAAATCAAGAATCAAGGCTGTTACTACTTGCGTAGCCTAGCCCTGTACTGGATTCTGTTAAACAAGTCATGATAAAACAAGAGTGAGCAAGAAGCAGCCCATGTGCTGCAAATGATCCTTAATGGCTATTTGTGCCGTCTCCCCTGGGCCCCAGTCAAAGTTGCCACCAAAGTTGTGGCTGGTGAAAACTCTACCATAAACAAACAAACAAACAAATCTACCTTTACCTCTCCCACAACATCACTTCTCCCCTTCCACCTCCCCCCAGCATAATCACGGTGGTTTTCCAGATACCATGTTTTCCACCTCCTTCTCCCCATTCTTCCACCCCCAGCCACATGGCCACTGCCTCTCCCCACAAAGCCCACCTCTCCGTTTCCAAATCTCTGTTCCTGTAGGAGAGGTTCTGGTCTGTGCCTTACAGGACTCTGTGGTGCAGGAAGATGTTCTTTCATGCTCCTGCATCATAGAGATTCCTGTATTCAGGCGCCAGAGAGCTGCCTCCTGCTGATGCTCCTGTGCCTCTCGTTCAGAAAAGTGAGAACACTGGGGCTATTAGGGAGGATTTACCCAATATGCTGTGTGAGGGCTTGTCTGTGCGTGTGTGTTTATGGTCCCTGGCAACTCATCAGGACTGTACAAGATGCCCCCCACCCCTGTCCTAAACATAACAGAATAAGGCAGCGATTGAGAAAGAATGTTAGGAACTGGCTTTTCAATATAGAGATAATTATTTGCTGTAGAAATAATTTTATTGACACAATTGCTCTTTTTATAGGTAAAGCAGCGGGGGACATTTTCAAAGATGGTTCTGTGCTATCAAATCCTGTTGCAGGCCTAGTGATTGGTGTTCTGGTAACAGTAATGGTGCAGAGTTCTAGCACCTCGTCCTCTATCATCGTCAGCATGGTGTCCTCTTCATGTAAGTTATTTGAAGGAATTTCAGATTTCTTCAGGTCAGCTTGAAAGTTTTCCATGCACGAACATGTGGAATAAAAAAGGAACATTTACACTATGTCAGAAATAGTCTGTGATAAACTATGGACACATTATTCTGGAAACAAGATGGGAAATTTGGCATCATGTGAACTTTTGTTCTTCTGTATATCCCTTACAGATGACCTCAGGGTCTAGATCCCGCAAACCTAAGTGTGAATAGACTCAAAGAAGTGATGCTCTGGCAAGAGCCATGCTTAATTTGAAGTTACACTGCTAATGAGTTGTTTCCAATGTTAATCCTTCTTAGAGTAGATCCATTGAAATGAATGGTGCTTAGGCTAACACTGAATAAAACCAGGGGAGGCTGGTGACTCCTGTATCAATATGGCTTCTTATCCATGGAAGATTTTATTTCAAGTGAGTCACCTGCCTCCCTTGGACACAACCCTGTTATTTCAATTACTTAATCAAGAAAAAAGTGACAAAGACAAGTGTCAGTCTAAGTTCTAGTTATAACTGATCGGAAATGTGAATTTAATAGTACTGACAATAGTACTCAGGAGCAAATCTCATTGTGATGTTTTAAACTCATCACAAGAACCAGGATCACTCCAGGAATGTTCTTACTTTAAGATTAGTGTAAATATTTCTTCTCATGTTGTTTCCTTAAAAGCATGTTTAGCACACTGCACCTACAATGCCTGTGAGTTGCATTGTGTTATGTTAAACATGCAATTAGAAGAACCCCATGGAGTGAGAATCTTTAGAGAGATCCTGGCCAGCATGGGAACAACCTCTCTGGATACATTCAGAGGGCTCAGATCTAAGGGACTTACTCCCAAGAAAGTGTGCATTCCTAGAAGGTTATCAATAATTTAGCTCCAACATCTTTAGTGGTAGTATTAATTGCCTTGGTTTATCGTGTCTTTCACTGAAAAATATCTTGATCATACATATATATTTGTGAGGTGCTGTGCTTTTGCATGATTTGCTTCTGCTGAACTTCAGATAAGTATCAAATTAACAGAGATACAGATAAAGCCTGTAAGGTATTTTAAAGCTAATAAGATTAGAATCAGAAATTTGAAAGCTAAGATACTCTAATCAGTGCCTCGTGTAAAACAACCGTGGTAGGCCTTCTGTTTTATAATAATACTTAACATTTGGTATTTGTTGATTTGTAACACCTATCTTAAGACTGCTGGTTTTATTATACAGCTATTAACTGGATTTGAAGGAAAAGCTGTAGTTCGTCATGGATTATTTAATTAATGACAAGTCCCAGACTGCATATCTAATCATGGTTATGGGTTGTCATGTTATGAGGGTTAAAAGAGAATATGGTTTGTGCTTTCTGGGTTCTCATATCATGACAACACCCTAGTAGAGGCTGTATATTCAGAATGATGACCATATACCATATTGTTCGCTCTATAAGATGCATTTTTCCCCCTCAAAAGTAAGGGAAAATGTCTGTGCGTCTTATAGAACAAATGTGTGTGTGCCCAATGCCCAGGACGCTGCCGGCCCCCCTGCACCACGTGGCACCACCTGGCCAGCATGCGCTCAGCACGCGCTGCTCTGCCCCCGCCCCCCGGCACAGGTGAAAGCTGTGCCGCTCAGGGGGAGCAGTGCGGAGGAGGAGGAGCCGTGGGCTTTAACCCGCCGGCCACACGGAGAGACGGACTGCTCACCCCCACCGCCCGGGAAGACCTGCCGCGGAGGAGGAGGAGCCGCGGGCTTTAACCCGCCGGCCGCACGGAGAGACGGACTGCTCAACCCCACCACCCGGAAGACCACTGCTGGCACGCTGCCGGCCCAGCTGCACCACACCTGGCCGGCATGCGCTCTGTGCGCCCTGCTCCGCCCCCCCCTCCTCCGGCGCAGGTGAGAGCTGTTAATCACAGGTCGGTGCGTGTTTTCAAATGGCAACCCATCTTTTAATGAAGCCCATGGGGAAGTGATGAAGAATGTGCCCGTGATTATCAGGAAGCTTTCCATGGATCCCTCCTCTAAACACTAGGTGCGTCTTATGGTCTGGTGTGTCTTATAGAGCGAAAAATACAGTATGTTCCACACATGTAGCAGCTTCACCGTGAGTTAAATAACACATTGTGGGGTGTCATGTCATGCTAAGAGCACCATTCTTTTATTGTGATTTTAGCATTGTAAACCAGTTGGATAAATTGTTCATATCTAGTGGTAAAATATGAAAATGTATTCCTAAATAAAATAAATAAGTTATTTTACATCTAAATAAAAATTCCAGGGATATGGAGGGGGTATCCTAAGTTGGATCAATGTATTGGAAGCATCAACATTCCCAATCCTTTCCTTTTTTAACTTCCTATTATTTCCTTATTTTGCAGTATTAAGTGTTCAGCATGGTATTCCGATCATAATGGGAGCCAATATTGGTACCTCGGTCACAAACACCATTGTGGCACTCATGCAAGCTGGAGACAGGAATGAATTTAGAAGGTACTGCTAATGGTTCAATCAAAGCATTTTTAAAGGTACAACAGCACAGGAAGAACATACCAGAAGAAAAAGGAGAACCAATATTGCAAAAATGGCTCTACAAATCAGCATAGTTATTTATAGTAGTGCCATAAATCACAGCAGGACAGGCTAACACTCACTCACTCAATCTATTATATTTATATTCCACTTTTTTTCCCGTTCAAGGTACTCAAGGTGACTTACATAATTCTCTCCTCCTCTCAATCATATCTTCACAACAACAATCCTGTGAAGTCACTCCTTGGCTGAGTGTAGACTAGAACCAGATCTCCCAAATTCCAAGTCTGCACTCTTCACCACTACCCCGCAATGGCTCTCAATATGTTTTGCTGCCTAAACTTTCTAGAAGTCCATGTATCCAAATAAATGAATAATACAGATATGATATTGTTCTATTCAAGGACCAGTCCCAGACTGTATGCTGATCCATATAATTTTCTTGGCATAGTTACTTTAAGATACAAATTTTCATGCTCCTTTCTATCCTTAATCTTTGATACACTCATGGAGTGACTATTCCTTGGCCTTTGGCAATTGATCTATGGAGTTCCACAGGATATATTGTGAATGTTGTTTAACTTCTACATGAAGTTTCTGGAAGTGATCAACAGAGGATTTGGAACTGTGTTTCTCAGGGACATCTAAATTGTGTGAGGCATTGGAAGTCCTGGATCAATGTTTGAACTCAGTGGCAGACTGGATGGGTCCAATGAGCTGAAGCTGCATTTTGGCAAGATGGAGCCCTTGTGAATGAAGAGTTCCAAATCCAGGAGATAGCCTTATTACCTGTTTGCACCCCCTTTGAAGGACAAGGCCTGTAATCTAGCTCTAACTCTGTTGCTGGAGGCCTGAATGGCCATGGCATGTCAGAGCGCTTTCTACCAGTTTGGGATGCTCTGCGATGTATGGCCTCTCCTGCACAAGGAAGCACCTTTCCTGTATCAGGTGCATGTGACCCATCATAGTTCAGCAACTTTGGGGAAGGACTATATACTATCCAGTGGGCTAATTCTGATGAATTAACCTTACTCAAGCTCAGTTGTTCTGGGTGAACATGACTGCCATACCTCATGTGGAGGAGCATGATACTGATATTTTTCTTCACATTCTTCACCCCAGTGCTGCTTGTTGTTTCAGGTCTGGGAGGATGACACCATAAAAGCATTTTCTGTCTTTAGCACTTTGTGCAGCAACAGAGTTGTATTGTCCTTGTCATAAAATAACTCTGTAATAATTGTGCATGATTATTTTTATCACTGTAGCTGAGAACTGTTAATTCATCAACATTGTGCAGGAGTTTATTGACTTGAAAATATAACCAGTTGTTCCTTTACTGGAAGAACAAAAATGTTCAGGAAATGGTCATTGACATTATTTTAATAGATAAAGGTCTGGGCTTGAGGTTAATGGTATCAAGTGAGTTTAAGAGAATACAGTGTCTTTTGAATATACAGGTTTCTTCTCAAGGCAACTAGCCTGTATAATGCTGTAGTTGTGCTGACTCATTAACAAAGTTCTCTAATAAAAAGGAATATTTTTCTCTCCACTGTTATTCCTAAGGTAACCTGACAAAGAGTGCAACAGTCTGCAATGTCCCACCATTTGATCCTTTCTATTGAAAGAATGCTAATTATCCTTTTACTGAACTTCCTTTGTTACATCATGTGAGATCACCTTGATTTTTTTTGCAGGGCCTTTGCTGGTGCTACTGTCCATGACTTCTTTAACTGGCTTTCAGTGTTTGTGCTGTTGCCTATTGAAGTTGCTACAGGCTATCTTTATCACCTTACAAATGTTATAGTGCAATCATTTCGACTTGAAACTGGGGAGAATGCCCCTGAGCTGCTGAAAGTCATCACTGACCCTTTTACAAAGCTTATTATCCAGGTAGGCTCTTTCCTCAGGTAATATTTGCCAAAGTATCTTTTAATAATCAGATCTGACTTAAACCTTTGATTATTAGAATCAAATACTGGTATAGCTCTTATAATGAAAAAAGCTCTTTGGGTGCAGTCCTGTGCATATTTAGACAGAAAAAAAGATTTACAGTACTTTTTCAATCTAAACATGAATCAATTTGTGCACTTAGTATATTTTTTGTTTACATTTGTTAAGACCTTGTTTTAAGAAACGTTTCACCGAGGATATTCATACAACTGACTCTCAAATGGTGGTAGCTTAACCCAGGGCTATGAAGTTGTACGTGTTGAAATAATCTGTAGATTTGTTTAGATTCCGGTTGTTGAATATAAAAGATATGACATCCTCACAGCATTCTGAGAATAATAGATCAGAGTTATGAAGTTGGAGGGAACCTTGAAAGCCATCTAGTCCAACTTCTGTTCAGTGCAGAAGATCCAGAGCTTGAACGTGCCCAGCAGATGACTTTCAAGCCCGTGTCTAAAGACTTTCAGGCAAAGAAAGACCACACCCACTCTAAGTACCAAGTCCCATAGTTGAACTTCTACTATTAAGAGGTTTCTCTTGATGTTCAACTATTCTGTAACTTAAGCCCATTAGATCTAGTCCTTCCTTCTGAAACAGTAGAAGACATGCTTTTCCCCTCTTCAGTGTGGCAGCCCTTCAGAAGTGTGCTGTCATGCATGTTTCCACAAAGCAACCTTTCTTCCTGCCTAAATATACTTCAGTCTTCAACTGTTCCTCACAGAACTTGTTTTTCATACCCTTTGACCATCTTTGTTAGCCTCCTCTGAGTATGGTGATGGATACGTCTGTGATGGGACGGTATACCAAAGTTTTAAATAATTAAATAAATAAAATATAGAAAACAAATCCTAGGAGAAAATATTGAAAGGATTGCATGCTGCTATAATGTTTATTTGGTTAATTTTTATCCGAAGCCACGATCATTTTTCCAACCTGGCGCTAAAATTCTGTTGCCTGATATGTTTTCTGCTGTCATCTCAGGAAGGAGCCGGATTAATGTGTGGAGGTACATTACAGAGAGGCCCCATATATTGTAGTGACACAGTGCCTGTTAAGTGCAGGGCATGGTGTGTGCTCTGCACACAGCAACATCTGTTTCTCATAAGATAAACTCCCAGTAGATCCCCTCTCATTGGCATCTGGGTTGTCTTGTGTCACAAGTACACTGCAGTGCCTTATCTTATTATTTACCACAGGGATCGATGGCAACCACTCATAGGATGGACATGGTTAGGGTGAGGATCTAAATTAGTTCTCTGTCATACTGGCAGTACCAGTTTCAGGGGTGAGGCTCCTTTTTCTGTCAGACTTGATTTTTTGCAACTTTATTCAAAAGAAGGAATAGAAACTATTGGCCAGGATCACACAATCACTGGGGGGAAAGAAGCCGGTGTGGGGTGTGTATGTGTGTGTGTGTGTTTTTGCCAGTGATCTCCTAGACACAGTCATTTGGAAGTTAGAACTGAGCCTGTTCCCATTTGTCTAGCTCGCAATTTGGGAACTGGAGTTATGAAGGCTACTAAATCTACTGTGTAGTAAAGTGGAGATTATTGGCAGACAGGCTACAAGTAGAGTATGTCTGGCATAATCAGACATATATTTTCCCAATAATGCACTTTAAAAAAGATTATTAATATATTGCTGTTTCCAAAATAATATGCTGTAGTTTGTACTTTATTTTGTCTGAATTTTATACATACATACACACACACACACACACACATATATAATGCAAGGTAGAATAGAAATAACCTATCCTATCCTATGTATTCTTATATGATAAAATAATGAGTCCTCTTTCTGTTTGTTTTCTTTGGTCATTAGCTTGATAAATCAGTGATAAATCAAATTGCAACAGGAGATGAATCAGCAAAAAACAAAAGCCTTGTGAAAATCTGGTGCAAAACTAAAACAACCTTGGTAAGTATTGTATGAATATGTCATTTAATACAGATAAGATATTCTTAAATTGATTCATGTAGATTATTTACTTGATAAGGGAGATAATGATAATTAGCTTCATTAATAGACTGTTGTTTATTATGATGGTGGGGAAAGAGGCAGGGAGTGGGCCCATAATTTGAAAATGTCATAAGTTTCACTATTGTGATAGATTATTTGTAGTGCTTTCAAATTGTTGAAGAACTTGCATATCATAAATAGTCAGAATAATATTGATTAATTGGCGTTCTTTTCACTTCTTTGTCAATGCTTAGAGTACACTGAATACCACCATCCCACTGTCTGAAAATTGCACATCTCCAGACCTTTGCTGGACTGATGGAAACTTGATCTGGACCATCAAAAATGTATCCACAACAGAATACATTAAAAAATGTAAGGAAAATGCCACTTCTGGTGCTTTGAAGGTTTTATAATGCAGAACTTCCTTTTTTTTTTGGTACAACAGCATGATGCCTCATTAGAAAACAATAGTAAAACAAAGGTTGGGAATTTCAGTGTGTACATATTGTTCTCCATCATTTGAAAGAAATGTATTCTATGATTATTTCCATGTCCAACTATTCATATAAATATAGATAATCTGAAATGAATAGACTATAGCTCCTTACTTTCTGTCACCATCACCTTTGCTGAGGGATCTTTCAGAGATGAATGGGCTGCCACAGTGCTACACCACAATTAATTGTGGTGCTCTGCTGGCCAGTAACAAATAAGGGTCAGGCAGACTATGAAATCACATCCTGTTTTGGGGAATGTGAACACATCCTTCACAACACATCTAATTATCAGGCAAAATGCAACAACACTGCAATCTTTTAGATTATAGTGCACTTCAAATTTAGCCATGAATTTGCTTCCAAATAGCTATTCCCTGGTGTTAGCATCTAAAACATGGGTGTTGAACTTCTTCCAGTCTGAGAATCCTGTTTTCTCTTAACTCCCTTGCTCATGATCCTCTTTTGCTGCTCCTGGATGCTTTTTTATCTCCCAATCTGCAATAGTACATTGGGAAGGGAAAGCTATGGTGGCAGTACAAGTGGTGGCAGCAACAGCAGTACAGAGGGAAAAGGCAGCACTTGCCAGAGATGGGGAAAGAGAGCAGCAGCAGCAGCAGAGAGAAAGAAAAGGCTGGGTTGTGGGGATTTGCTCACATCAGCAGGGTAGGGCAGGAAAGGCCATGGCAGCAGGTGGGATGGGATAGGAAGCACCCGCAGGTGTGGTGGCAACACAGGAAGAAGGAAGGAAGGGCCACCATGACACACACACAGCTGCACTGCCATCAGTGAAGAAGAGAGGAGTGGCCATGAGGGCTGTGCTGGAAGGAGAGGCAAGAACATGATGCAAGGATCTGGGAGGCTTGCTTGGAGGTGTCGGGGTCTGCCAGCATGTTTGAGGCTGCAAAGTTGCCAATCCATGATTTAACATGAGGAGAGGAAAAGCACACACAAAAACTAGGAAGCCCTGAAAATTTGGCAGACAAGAGGGTGCAGGTCCAAGAAAAAGAGGCATGGTGCTCTTGCCCCACTGGCAGGCCATACTGTGGGATCCCAGGCATGCCAGATTTGACTTGAGGACCTGTCAGCACAGGACAAATCTAAAATGTTTATATTGTATGTGTTTTCCAAATTCATGCATGCCAAGATTGAGCAGTCCAGGAAAATGGAACACTGGTGTAATTAGGATAGATAACTGTAGTAAGAAGGCTGGGCACCAAAGGATTGAGGCCTTTGAATTGTGGTGCTGGAGGAGACTCCTGCGAGTCCCTTGGACTGCAAGGCGATCAAACTGGTCAGTCCTAGAGGAGATCAACCCTGACTGCTCTTTAGAAGGCCAGACACTGAAGATGAAACTCAAATACTTTGGCCACCTAAGGAGAAGGAAGGACTCACTGGAGAAGACCCTAATGCTGGGAACAATAGATGGCAAAAGAAGAAGGGGATGGCAGAGGATGAGGTGGCTAGATGGAGTCACTGAAGCAGTCGGTGTGAGCTTAAGTGGCCTCCAGGGGATGGTGAAGGACAGGAAGGCCTGAAGGAATGTTGTCCATGGGGTCGCAATGGGTCAGACACAACTTCGCGACTAACAACAACCTGTAGTAAGAAATGTTTTGATACGCTAACTCCTATGTAGAGCACCACATCATGGGTAAGAGCCATTTTGGTGGCTCTTAAATAAGGGAGCTAATATTTGAAGGTTTATCCCAGAGTACAGTAGGCAGGAAGCAAGCAAGCACAGTCTTTTCTCATCAGAATAGGAAACATGTATAAAGAACTCTCAAAACAGCAAAACATTTTTGAAAAACTAATTAACTTAATTTCCTACCCTTGTATAGGTCAGCACATTTTTGTTGAATCAAGTCTTCCAGATCTTGCCATTGGTCTCATCCTGCTTGCATTGTCTTTGATTGTTCTGTGCACCTGCTTGATACTTATAGTTAAGTTGCTGAATTCAGTACTTAAAGGACAAGTAGCCAGTGTTATCAAGAAGACAATCAACACCGGTAATGATCTCTTATGGGGATTTTGTTTTAGAAACATAGCAAATAGAACATTGACTACTATTATATACAATCTACCACAAGAATTTCTAGTACAAACTCCTGTGAAATAAATGAGAGGTACACCCAATTAGATTGTGCTTCTTTTCCACACCTGTTGTCAATGAAAAGAAGAAAAAACTGTGCTAGACTGCTTACAGGGGAGACAGTGAGAAACCCTAGAAATATCGTCTCCCTCCTTTATGTAGATTATTAATCTGACAAGGGGGATAATGATGATTAGCTTCATTAATACACTGCTGTTTATTATGAGGGGTGGGGAAAAGAGGTAGGGAGAGGGACCGTATTTTGCAAATTGCATAATTTTTACTATTGTGATAGATTATTTATTGTAATGCTTTCAAATTACAGACGAACTTAAATATTATAAGTGATCAGGATAGTACTGATTTCATTGGCCTTCTTTTCACTTCTTTGTCAATGCTTAGAGTACGCTGAATACCACCATCCCACCATCTGAAAATTGCACATCTCCAGACCTTTGCTGGGCTGATGGAAAGACAGAAGGCATAGTGGCTACTACCTTACTTAGTAGCCTAATCTTTAAGCTAGTAGCCTAGCTTTTAAACTCTGAAAGCTAAATGCAAACTATGATAGTTACATAGTTCATTTAGTGGGAAAAGTCATCAACTGCACTTTGAACGTTCCAAATACAAAAGTTATCTATGTGGGGAAATGTCCCTAAATGACATACCTGAAGGCTAATTACCTTTAGCTTATATTACCTTTAGCTTTAGCTTATATTACCTTAATTACCTTTAAGACTCAGTAATTTTCAAGTTGTCTTGAATGGTTTGAAGGTATTTGTTGGTACTGCTATTACCATTGCTTACTATATAAACACTCTTAGGACTTCTCTACATGAGGTGTTTAATCTGCTGTTTTACTGAGGCAGCTCCTTCTGTTTTTGCTGTTGAAGGAAAACTGAGTCCTTCACCCAGGGTTTGTTTTTCTTTGCCTTTTAATATGTTTGAGTAACTACCACAAGTTGGTGCTGTGCTATAGCAGATTTGCAATTTCTTGTGGGACTTTTGTCTGGTATGTTGCAGTATAAAAATTAAACTAATTAAAATTTAAGACTTTCCTCATTCTAAAACACCCAATGAAAAGACTGGAAAACACAGGAGAGACTCTAGAAGAGGTAGATGTGAAATAAACATTTATTTATTTATATATTTGAATTTTTATCCCACCTCATTAGCCAAAATGCTCTTTGGGCAGGTTACAAAGTTAAGAAAGATACAATACAATAAAATTTAAAATAACATAACAATAAAATCTGACCATCCAACAAGTAAAAACCACACCATTGCAAAATTTCACAGACTCTTAGATTATCCAAGAACAACATAAAGGCCGGATAGTGGTTTATAACCGCTGTGAGTGAGGGATTGCAAAAGCACAATAAATGCCTCATGTACAGAAACCCTTAACAACAGCAGCAGCAAGTTCTGCACACTATTGAGAAGAGAATTTTCTGCCTGCCCTTAATGAAGCTCTTGCTTCTCTTTTCTAGATTTCCCTTTTCCATTTTCGTGGCTGACAGGATACTTGGCTATGCTAGTGGGAGCTGGCATGACATTCATTGTTCAAAGCAGTTCAGTATTCACATCTGCTATTACTCCACTTGTTGGTAAGTGTTACATGGAAGTATTCCAAGCTATTTGTTTTTTGTATTTGCTTTTTGGCTGGGAGGATATTTGTTTGGCTTTCTTCTGCAGGGTTTCAGTGGGAGAAGAATAATTTTAGTTTGTATATCATGATGTATTTAATGTTGCAGTGTCTCCAACAAAACAAACAAAAGTAAAAATTGTCTTTTATGACCAAGAGTAGAATAGAAATAGAAAAACCCGCCTCTTCCCCACTGCCACACTAATGATTTGTTGAGCCAGTCTGCATGATCACCATGATTTTAACATGGCTTATTTAAGCCATGATACATTCAGGGTGCCATTTCATACTCACCTACACAGGTGCAGGTTGTTATATTGTATGAACCCAGGTGACATGGTTTGTTGGAAGAGGAAACAATGCTCAAATAACACAAATGTCTCCCTCCAACAAGCCTTGCTGTCCTGGTGTGGACAACACAAGAAGCTGCAGCCAGGTGGGTGATTTATCAACTGGTGCCCAGTGACTTAAACCAGGATGGTTTGTTCAAGCCATGCTGACTATAAAAACAGGCATTGATTTCAACCAATAGTCCATTGTCACATGGGTTACGTATCCAGTCCTGAGGCTTCTAAACAATTGATTCTACATGCTTTACTGTAGAATCATACCACACAAATATTGGATAACGGTACAGGACTGATTTTATATAGCTGTGAGCTTGCTAAGTGGCCTTACAGAAACCACTGTATTTTAGCCTGTTATAATGTGTGATAATGAATGTGAAGGCCTTTGAACACTATATTGCTATATGTATGATAATATGTAATTAATCCTTGTTTCTTCTTATTAGGAATTGGTGTGATAAGCATTGAACGGGCATACCCCTTAACACTGGGATCCAACATTGGTACAACCACAACAGCTATTCTTGCTGCTTTAGCTAGTCCAGGAAGTAGATTAAAATATTCCTTACAGGTTAGCACCAATTTCTGCTTTTTATTAGCTGTTAAAATACAGTCTTGATAGAAAAATCTGCTCCTTATATGCATTTTACTTGAACTAGGACTGTAAGTTTCACTGGTGGAATGCCTGAGAGGATGTTTAAGCCTCTTCCTTCCAACTGTTCTCTTGCTCAAAATGGCTCCTCCAAACTGCAAAATCATATTTCATGCTGAGATGTCCAATTCATTGCAGAGCACTGGTCGTTAAAAGATTATTAAGCAGATATACTCTGTGAGTCATCTTGATGATATCTGGACAAACTGGCTTTAAGGCCCTATCCTGGCCCACCCGAAGGGCTCCCCACCTCCACCTAACCCTGAGAAATGAAGATAGTTGTGAAGATTCTCTGCTGAGCATGGTGCTGCATGCTACAGTGGCCACTGCACCCATGCTATCTAAAGCGTGCTCCTACTTTGGAGCACAGAGATGCCAAATTAAGCAGCTCCTGCAGTGGCATCCATCTTCTTTATTACCGCAGAATACCTGTGGCTCCAGTACAGTAGCTGCATTCTTTTCAGGAAAAAATGGTTTTGTTTTGTTTTTTAAGATGACTTCATCAGCCCTAATGGCCTTCTGGAATTTGTTATTCCAGATGTAAAAGCAAACTTAAACAAGAAATAAGAGCACCAGAGTATACAAGGGAAGGAAGGAAGGGTGGTGATGAGGGAGCATGTAAACCCAAGGCTAGCACAGTATTTAATGTTATGTGTGAGCTAACCCCTCTGACCTAGTTCAGACATTAAGAGTATGCTGCTTTTCATCTGTTTACAATGCCACTTTGTATCTGTTTTCCAAAAACATAGGAACACCATATTCTAGGGTTATTAGTTGTCATATCCAAACCTGGCACATTGTGAAGGACTGAGTAATCCAGAGGTTCAACCAAAGAACAAACCATGGATGTAAACCTCAATAATCCAGACATGCTAGGTTCAGACATCATCAGACTTACAATGCAGGAATGTTCTTGGTTTGTTCTAGGAAGCAGATACGAAGTTGTAACAAGGGAGGCAGCACATTGACTGATCACCAGTACGTTTTGTGCCATCATGCAAATAACAGCTTGGAGGACATCTTTAGTCAGAAAAACAGTGCAGGGGAAGAGGGATAAATCCTTTTACCTTAAGACCATATTCCTGATCTAAATTCTTTCTTCCATCTGTCTACTTTTAATTTCCATTGTTTAAATTTCCCATTGACCATGCAATAATTGAAAATTTAGCCGTCCAGAGACATTAGTAATTGAACGGCATACAAATTTTATAAATAAATAAATAAATAAATTTAACAGTTTATACTTTAACAGTTTTTAACAGTTAAACTTTTTAATGATTTTGCATGATTTTTATCCATCCTGAATATATGTTTTGAAATGAAAATCTTCATGTGATCTCATAAGACTTGTGTGCTCGTTGTATGAGTTTTGTTGTGACCTCTAGTTATAAGCATAGACATATACAGTGCTGAACTGCAGATTTGCTCTTAAAGTTCTTATTAGTTTCTTCTTAATTTCAGCAGAAAAAACTGTAAGTGAATGTTTTTGGTATGTGCTGTTTGTAACTCATTGATGGAATGAAGACTAAAAAGCATTAACATCTGAAACCATGCACAATTATGCATAAGTCAGGCAGAATTTGAAAAGTATGCTACCATTTTCCTTTTCCTTTGCTGTGTTTGTTTTCAGATTGCTCTGTGCCACTTCTTCTTCAATATATCTGGGATTATCCTCTGGTACCCGATTCCTTTCATGCGGCTCCCAATTCGCTTGTCCAAGAGCTTGGGGAACATCACTGCCAAGTACAGATGGTTTGCCATTTTTTACCTTCTAGTTTGCTTCTTCCTGGTCCCTTTGGCTGTCTTTGGCTTGTCAGTGGCTGGCTGGCAGTACCTGGTGGGCATTGCTGTTCCCATCTTGGCTGTCTTGCTTGCTGTGCTCATCATCAACGTTCTGCAAAGGAAACGGCCACATCTTCTGCCTGAGAAGCTCAGAAACTGGGACTTCCTCCCCAGATGGATGCACTCCTTGCAGCCCTGGGATAGCGTTGTTATTGCTGCATACTCTGGCTGTGGAAAATACTGTTGCTGCTGTTGCAAATGTTGTAAGGGAAGGGAAGCTGGAGAATTAACAAAAGTATTGCCAGCTAAAACCATGGAAGTTCATGACAACCCAGTGTCACTGGCTGATGAAGAAAATGTTATTTCAAAAGCACAGCAGGAAATTCAAACAAACCAAACAGACCTGACTACCACAGCCTTGTAGCAAACAGTTGGACTTAAGGAGCTGAAGCCTCAAGGACAAAAACTTGAAGGGAAAATGTGAAGGGAACAGGAAAAAGCAGAGGGAAAATGTGTGCTTGCTTTTTGCACCCCTTGAAAAGAATGCCCTGGTGGTGGCTGACTGTTTTGGCAAGCAGGCAACAAGTCAAGCTGTTCAATGCACCTTAAGAATATATGCAGTCCCAAGTGCCTTGTGTGGTCGTCCCACTGATCTGCTAAACCAGGAAGCAGGCAGTAGTATAATGGTGCAGCACAGGTCTGACTCGGTGCCATAATCAGGACTGTTTATCTCTCTGCGTCTGTTCTGTCTGCAATTACCTCTGCCGTTTGTGATCACCCAGCTCATGTATTACTCCAAATTTCTCAACGTGGACCCCAAAGTGAGCAACTTAGCAACCTAAAGGATGATTGACATGATCAGCAGAGTCAAGCTTGTCAGAACTTTGAAATTGCAGTCTCCTTCTTCAATCCAGTGATAGATAAGGCACATTTCATTGGTACAAAATCTAAAAAGTAACTTAAGGTTATACTTTTCTGTAGAAAGTCTTAAACTTACCTAATTTTTATAATGCCAAGAATTTTTGGGGGTGTGGGAAGGAATTTGTGTGTGTGTGTGTGTATTAGCATTGTACTTCCTGTCATTCCTGCATATATTAGCATTGTACTTCCTGTCATTTGTGTCTTTTAGCTAGAAGCCATAATGTAAATATTCACTTTCTAGAGCACTTGTCTTTTCCAGTCCTAATTTGTAAGTGGGAGGAGTTTAGCAAACAGTTTCAGGGTCTTGCCATTATAGGCCTAGCTTTCTGCAAACAATATATTGTGTGGGTAGCATTGTCTAAACTAGCCTCCTCCAATCTGCTCCATTCCACATGGGTTATACAACAACCCCATCATTCCCAACCAGCACGGCCATTTGGAAAGTACCAGGTTTGGGGTGGGGGTGGGGAGTACTCTAGGTTTTAAGCTCTGGGAATGTACCAGTATAGTAATTTGAAAACTCACATCTACACAATTCAGTCAAAGCTGAAGGAATCTAAGTCCTGTTATTTCCAATGGGATATACCTGAATAATCCCTTCATAGAATTAGCAGGACCTGAAAGTGCTCAGCTATGGCTGGATGATGCCTCATTTTTTAAAACATGTGAAAAAGAACATTATCTTGAGTAACTAATGCATAGTGGGAGATGAAATGCTAGCTAGCTAAAAATGTAAGTTAGCAAAACTTAAGCACTTTTAAGTCCCATTATTTACAATGTGGGAGTAAAATGCTTGAATCCTTTCCACTGAAATCAATGATATTTAAAAGTGCTTAAATGGTTAAAATCTCAATTATATGCATCCTCTTTTTCTTCACTGGAGTTTACAATTTCAAAAATCATACAATGCAATTCTATGGATGTTTACTCAGGAGTCACTCCCACTGTGTTTAATGGAGCTTAATCATGGGTACATTTTAATTGAAAATCAGTATTTAAAATGCTTTTAATAAGTAAAGTTTGTAGGCTTTGTCCAATTTGACAGTCTTACAAGCTATGTTGATTGCACAATCCTTCTAAATACAAATGGGTCTATATCCCATTATTATACTAATTCTTGTATTTGGATAGTACAGTATGAATTTTTATATAGCTAAACATTTGTTTATTTTATATATAGATAAAAATGCTATGATTTTAACAGCAGTTTATTCCTGTCACACAAAGCACTTTTAATCCCATTTATTTCAATGGGAAAGTTATGCATATGCTTAAATCTTTCCCATTGAATTTGATGGGGCTTATTTCTATCATGCCTAAATCCTGTTTTGTGATGTTTTGTTTGTCTTGTTCTTGACTTCATAGAATCGTTATTAGTTTATTGAATGTATTTGTCAAATATTATGTTAACAGACTTGTTCGTTGAATAATTGTGAGAGAATTAAGCAAAACCATTTGCTGTCAGCTTCTCTCATAACTGGTTGAATTAATAATATTATTTTATCTTTATCTACCTCCTTTTCTTCTCTGCTATATCAGTCTTTATTGCAAAGATGAGGCAACAGATGTTATTGGATTCCAGCTCTTAGGCCAAAGTCAATATGCCCAGTAGTCAAGGATGATGGTGCTTGTAGTCCAAAAAGGAAGGACTGTAGATTTAGAGGACTTATCTGTAAAACCTTGTGAAAGAATGGGTTTCTCTATCCTTGTATTTACTCTTTAGGAAAGTAAATCTTTCTTTGAGATTAAGAATTAGGCAAGGGCTACAGCTAAAATACAGAGTAGAGTAGACAAAGTTATGATTACATAGGAAAAATAATGACAATATGTTTACACATAATTTTAATGTTTTATTTTCCTCCCTACTGTAAGGGTTCTGTATTATTCTGCTCAGAACTTCATTTGATAGCTTAATGAGAACCCTGATCAGTACATTGTTCTGTGTGTATTTGGGGCCAGTTTAGACAAGTGGTAGAATTAAGCAATAATGGTTTTACTGGGCTAGAACATTTCAAATAGCCTGGGGGATTGTAAGTGAGGTTCGCCTTATGAAAAGGTATATCTCTACAGACTGGGAAATAACATGCAACAGAGAAGTAGTCTAGGACTGCTAAGGTGGCCCCTATTACCACTGAACCTCCAAACTGACTCCTATGCTAGAAGTGAGCCCAGCAGGCGGGAAAGCCATCTGAGTCAGAGTGAGGCTGTCAGAAAATAAACGGTGAGTAGTGAAGAGGGTTCAGATGCACCCTTGTTTTTCACCCTACAGAGGACTTCCCTCCTCCTTTATCCATGGTGGTTACTACAGATCCAGGTTCGGACAAAGAAATTGGCTGTTGCTGTCCCTACCTGCCCCCTGAATTGCCGTTTCTACATGTTGGTGCGTGCAGACATTAAACCTGAAGCAGCACAATTCACATACCATGTGATCATGGTGTTTTATACATGGGCTCCAATTCAGTTGCTAGCAAGACAAATGGCTTGATTTATTTAAAACAGCTGCAACAACTGGGGAATAGAATGGGGGCATTTCTCTACGTTAAGCCAAAAATGGTCTATGCCCATGTTATTACTATCATCTCAGTCCTGGAGCCCTGCACATGGAAAAAGGCTTCGAGATGCCTCCTCTGCTGGAACCATGTTGTGCCAATGGGAGTGTGAGTGTGTGTGAGTGAGTGAGTGTGTGTGTGAGAGAGAGAGAGAGAACAAGCAAGCAAGGACTTTCTGGCACTGAATGAATAGAGCCTATTCAAAATTTAAATTTCCACAGATTAGGGAGGGGGGAGGCATGAACCAATCTCCCACATTTTGGGGAAAAAAACCTGTCAAAAAAAAATTCAACCTGTCAAAGTGCAGCCCCGGTTCCTAAAGATTAGGGTCCCTTCTCCAGACCTATCTGGGCATTCATGTGATTACAATCACATGAGGGGGAGAACAGGGTAATGCTTACTGGCCCACCCTGCACCATCTCACTGGGCCAGCTGTGCCACTAGCTCTGATGTAGAAGCTGGGTTGTGTGCTGGAATTGCCACTTTCTTCAGTCCTGAGTGCTGCACAATTATATTGTCCTTGTCTTATGGTAAATGAGAAGATTTTTCTTTCTGACAAAATCTGGGTGCGCTCCAGAGTCTCATATGGAAACTTTGCATCATGGCATATTTTCACTTTCAGCTTTTTATGCTATTTATAATGGGTTTTACCCTAAGGTTGTTGTTTTTTTATGTCTGAAAGGAATAGTTTATGTGATTTGGTTTTTGTATTGCACATTCCAATACATTGCACTGTTCATTAAGCAACATTAAAATTAAGAAAGTGCATTTTGTAAAACAGCTTTTTAAATTGTGTTTGTATATTTTACATAAAGTGTTAGTGACAATGTCATTTAGTTTTTAATGAGATTTGCTGAAAAAACAGTCATGTTCTTAAAAGAAAGATGAAACTATGTAAAAATTAGAATATTAAACTATTTTTAAACTACTCTTCAGTTTTTGCTGAGAACTAAAACTTTTGTGTGTGTAGCAAGATTTTTGCATGAACTGAGGAGAAAACTGTATGAACAGCAGTGAAAATGATCCAATTTTGTAATCTGACATTACTAGAAAAGAAGCTAAAGACACTGGATGCAAAATTAAAGATTTTTTACAACAGTATTATGTGTTAAAATGTTTTACATGTTTACCAAGAGCACTGGTTACACTTGTGTGTTTTGAAATAGTTGGAACTCCCATGTGTGCGTATGTGTGCACACATTACATTTCTGCTATTCAGATATTCCCCACTGCATGGTCAGCAAAGTTTCCATGCTGAGAGTGCACTGGATAGAAACACCAGATGTCTGATCTGCTTATCTGACAAGCATAAAGCAGAATATTCCAGAGGCTTTATGTTTGTCAGATTTGGCCCCAGTCACTGCCGGCAAGTTAAAGGCCGCGCAGCAGCTCTCACCCATGCCGGAGGAGGGGGGCAGGAGCAGGGCCCACGGAGCACTCGGCAGCTGGATGGTGGGCCTGTAGGCCGGCAGCGTCCCAGCTCCTGGTCCTGTGATGGCGCCGTCCATCCCGCAGGGCAGCGGTGTCCTCAGCGGGCGTCGGGGCGCCGGTCAGCTGCGGCGGAGGCAGGTCTTACAGCGGTGGTGGTGGGCCGTCTGGCCTATACTACTATTCCAAGGATATTTCTGCATTGGACCTTTTCTCTGGAATTGCCAGTTTACAGTTTAAAATACACCAAGGGTGGTCAGACTTGCTCAGCTTGCAAGTGGCAAGCAGGCGCCAGTGGGCTGGGATGGCAAGTGGGTGCCCGTATCAGTAAGCAGCATGCTGCAAAATAAATTCGAAGAGCCGCATGTGGCTCCTGAGCCTTAGATTGGCCACCCCTGGCACGTACTGTATCTAGTGACATCTGTCACAGCATGATAGGTTTAGAAACCATCTTTGGGCCACCAAGAAAGTTTCCAGTAGTTGAAAATGCATTATTGCATTCATAAGGACTCAGAAAATTAACTTCTTCTGGCAATCTGATGGGTGTTTCCATTGGAAGCTGGCAATTCCAGTGAACCGGTTCAGAAAGCGTGCTGAAGCTGGGACTGGGGAAAATCGTTCTGTGCAAAGGCTCCTGGGATACATCCCAGAAGTCACCAAGAAGACTGAAAAGGACCGCAGGAAGAAACAAGCCTTGGGACGCCACAGAGTGCCCAATCATCTGCGGTATTAGCAAGCAAACAACCAGACCATAGTTGCTTACTGCCTAGTGTGCAGCTGAAACCTAATAATCAGTAAGTCTGGTTGTGTGGATGTAAACTGTATATGACTGTAGTGATTTTGTAGCTAGACAAAACTTGATCTAGGAACTGAGGTGTTTATATGACAGACCACACTTCAAATACAAACTCTCTGGATGGCAACCCATTGTCTCAGCTCAGCCACACCGCTGATTTTATGTGACTGTTCTAAGGATACTAATAATATACACTGAATATAAATCACAGAGCAGTGTATGTTTTGGCCACTGTCTTCTCATTTAATTGCACAGGCATGCAAATCTTGGATATATGATAGTGTTCAGAGTTCAAATTCCTTTGGCAGACACCATCATAGTAATTAAATAATTGTAAAAAATGCTTGCTTGACTTGACTTTGGTGTCAGGTCAAGTGCCCTATAAAAGATGTGTATTTTCCAAGACTATATAAACTAAGAAACTGATCACTACACAGCTATATTATCAAGATAATACTTCTGAGCTCAGGTATGGCACATACAGTTTGTCTGCAGAGATTCAGGTTCAATCCTGGCATTTCCAGGTAGGGCTGGAAAACTGTCTGAGACCCTGGAAAGCCACTGCTTCCAGTCAGTGCTGACAGTACTGGGTCAGATGGACCAATGGACTGATTCGGTATGAGGCAGCTTTCCATGATCTTATGCCTCCATCCACATGGGGTTGCCTTGGATATGGTCAGGCAGGCAGTTGCAGTAGATTTGAGTTCAGGCAGTACTGAGGACAAGTGCATAGCCTCCAATGTATTTCTTTACGACAATGTATTTCAGTTACGATTGAAACTGACAGTCCCAGTCTCCTCCCTTCCCTCCAGAACTTCCCTCTCCTTCCCTTCTGAGGCCCAGTCACACACTTGGTGGTAGGGCAGCCAGCACAGTTCTTTCCATGCTGTAGATCATACTTCAGAACCTTGGTTCCAAGATTTTGTAGGATTTCAGAGCTGGAACTCCAAAGAAGCCTAGGACCTCCTGGACGGTGTGGGGAGGCCACAGGATTGAGGCCTAAGGGCCTAGTACACCAGTATCGCTGTAGAGATTGTCTTGTCAGTGTTTTCCCTTATTCCTTGGCTTCTGTAGATATGCTATTTTTGTATTCTACCCTTTTTCCTCTTACAAAGAAACCGAAACAGCTTACATGCATCCCCATTCTCTGTTATCCTCACAACAACCCTGTGAGGTAAACCAGGCTAAGAGTCCATGACTGGCTCAAAGTCATCCAGTGTGCTTTTGTTGCCCAGTCCTTAGGCCCACACAGTGGGTAGATTAAGGCTATTCCCTTTGACTGGGACTTGGATATGGATCAGGGCCTCGTTGGTGATAACTACAATTTAGAACCTGTTCCTTAGGAGAAGCCAAGTAGTTCTTTGCCTCTCTCTCCCTCAGCTATGAACAACTGAAGCACAGTCTAGATGGAAGTACGCACATTCATGTGGTTACCAGCTTTTAAGAATTTAGTTTTATTCAGTGCAATTTTAAATTTATATGATCTTTGTAGTTATTTTAACTTGTATTGCTTAAAAAATGATGTTCCATTTTATGCAAACTGAAATCCATATATTAAAAAACCCAGTCATACCACCACACAGCAGAATGACAGTTGGTGCTTAATGGGACAAGAATAGTTATCTTCCAGTAATAGGATTCTAATGCTGCAGAGCAAAGTTTTATTGAAAATGGGATTTCTTTTTGCATTTATAACATCCAGGAAGATTAAATATGGCTGTGCAGCACGATCTTAAATATATTTACTCAGAAGTTAGTTTCATTGACCTCAACAAGAATTTTTCCCATGGGGATGTGTAGTTTGCAGCCTTACAATGTAACTCACTATATTCAGTGGGGTTACTTCCAAGTAAGTGTGCACAGGATTGCAGCCTCCAAGTCTCTACAAAGTCCCATTGAACTTCTTTGAGAGTTTTCTGTGCAGGGATTACTCTTGAACTTCTAGCTTGGATTTTAACTCAAGACTCCCTGATCTCCAAATACCTTAGTGCTTCCAGCACAAGAAAGAGCTAGGAGCAATAGTGTGGCCAGAGCAAGACACTTCGCCCGATAACCTTCCTTCCCAGAATGTCTCTATCAACTGACCACTAAGCTTATTCTTCCACACAACAATGATTCAGCTTTCACCTAATTTTCCTGGAAATATTGATCCCTGTTCTACCCATCTTGCTGTGTCCGTGCTGCAACCATGTGTGTTCTCGAAACCAGACCAAGTCACAGACTGGGTGATAAAATTACTAGATAAAGGCTTCAGAGAAAAGGCCAACTGGATGTCAGTTTAATGGTTATATACAGGAAGGGTTCTGCTTTTTCTTCATTACTTGAGAAAGTCTGAAGCAGCTGTAACAGACAGAACCTTGAAAAGATTTTCTCTCTCTTTCTAAATTAGCGAGTCTCTTGGTCATATATACATTTCAGAAATTGCATTCACAAAACTTCTTGTTTGGAAGTAGCTGACAACATCAGCTTTGACAAAATGAAGTAGGCATTTCAGCATACCATCCACACCAAACACTTAAAGTGATTTAAATTAGTGAACTTGGAAATGGTAATTCTTAGGAAGGCTGCAAGTAAGGCTCCATTCTTCAACAATCTGAACCAACTACATTTCCCAGGATCCCTTGGTGAATCAGTGTCAGTTTAACAAATTTAAAATTAATACACATTTATAATGTAAGCTGCAGTCCTATGCGTACCTAACTGGTACCGGGACTAGGACTGATTGAACGTAATTGGATTTACTTCTGAGTAGACATACCTAGGAGGTTACTGTTAGGTATATCTGTGAAGGGAATGTGGTTTTCAAGTCAAACTGCTTTGAGAGCAACAGGAGAAGAATGGTGTAAATCACTTTGTGGTTGTTGTAATGCTCTCTGCTGCTGTGGATTTACCATATTTTCTCTTTTCATTTTTAGAAGACTTATAAAGTGTTCTTTTAAAAAAAGATCCAGCTAGCTTTTGAGTTTTATCACTGCACCCCTTTCAAACATATATTAGATGTCATTTTAATGTGAACAACAACTTTTCATACTGCTGTCAAGTGTTCAAAGTGCTTCACATGAATTATCTTGGATTGACTCCATAAAAGAAACCACAGCCTTGAATTTAGAACAGCTAAACAGGGATGTCATGGATAAGACATTTTGGAGGGATTTTATTCATAAGGTCACCATAAAGTGGCAATGACTTTATAGTACATGACTTGCTCTTCCCTGCAGTGGAGGGCAGGACATGTTCCAATGGGGCAAAGTTCAAGGAACCAAGCTTCAGGTTGGATGTCAGGAGGTACTTCTTGACAGTTAGGACCACGAGAATATGGAATGAGCTACCAAGGGAGGTGGTGGAAGCCCCATCAGTGAGGGTGTTCAAGGACACGTTGGGGAATATATGAGTGAGGCCGGCTGGAGCCAGGGATCAGACTAGAAGGCCCAGGAGACCCCTTCTGACTTGCTTTTTTTATATGTTTCTCTGTAATGTGTACAACAACCCTATAGGGGGGTAACTCCAATTGATTTGATAATTGCAGTTTTACACCAAGGCAGGGCCGAATTCAGTTTACACTCCCACTTAAACCAACAAAATGTAACATGAACTTTGGAATAACTATAAACAACAGATATAACTGAGCAGAGTTAAATATTTACAGATGAAAGGCAAACAAAACATATAGGAACACACAAAGTGTAAGGGCATGCAAAAGGAAGAAAACATTAAAAGTACCCCTTGGGGAACAATATTCAATAAATATTACATCCAAAAACAAAGGGTGATGATAATTAAGAGTCTTGTATTAAATCAGTTCCCTTTTCTAAAACCTCCAGCCTGTTCCATTGTTCTTCATTCTCTAGACATGGCCCTGTAGCTAGGAGCAGAACAAACCTAACAGCATGTCCCCAACAAGGCCTGAAGTGCCTGATCCTGTCTAATCTTGGAAGTTAAGCAGGGTCAGGCCTGGTTAGAATCTGGATGGGAGACATTAGTCCTGCATCGAGCAAGTAGTTGGACCCATGGGCTTGCTAGGCTGCTTCCAACTGTATGATTCAATGATTTAACTTATATGTCTATTCCAGAAGGATACCATGGTAAGTGGTATCATAAACCACATGGTCACTGTCCCCTGTGTGTTGCCCAATAAAGGTCTTTGGTTAGGGCAATTTAGTCCCCAAACTAGGTCTGAACCTAGACGGGAAAGGATCTTGATAATCCAGTTCTTCCAAGAGCATCTAGTGCTGTTTGATAGTCATTGTCCTGAGCACCTTCCTAGGAAAGAGATACTAACAACTGGACAGTAGCTACTAAGAACTTCTCACTCCCAACAGCCAGTGGTGTTCTCCGCACCGCCAATGCCCCTCAGGCAACTGCCAGCCAACCGCTACATAGAAACATAGAAACAGAGCGAGTCAGAAGGTGTCTCCCGGGCCATCTAGTCTGATGCCCAGCTCCAGCCGGCTCCAATCATGACATGGCTACCATGTGCATGTCTAGCCTTTCCTTGAACACACTCACTGATGGGGCCTCAACCACCTCCTGTGGAAGCCCATTCCACACCCTCGGGGTCCTAACTATCAGGAAGTACTTCCTGGCATCCAAACTGAACCTTGGTTCCCTGAGCTTGACTCCGTTGGAGTGTGTCCTGCCCTCCTCTGCAGGGGAGAACAGGTCTCCTACCATCACTAGAAGATACTTTGACCAGTTCTTGGCCAATGAAGCTAGAACCAACCCAGCTTTCCACCCTTGTGGTTCAGAACTGAACCATGAGAATCAGTAATGAGGGAAGTTAAGTTTGTTGTTCTAAAAAGAAAGAATACCAGTGGTCAATAAGAGGCTGGGGAAACACAAAGGAAAAGGTGTGATTGGCAATGCCAATTCTTGCTTGCACTTTGGACCATGAGAAGCAAAGGTCTAAATCCCTGGCAATTGTGCCTTTTTCATTTCTATTTTTACACTGGAGAAGATCTGGGACCCAAGTCTGGAGGTGGGGTGGAGGGTTAGTGGAGTTTTAAAAAATCCATATTGTGGCACTTGCACCTAAGTTAAGGTTGAAAGTAGGGTTACGATTTAGGTACTAGGCACCTATTGTCAATAAAGTTATGTCTTTATTGGCCCTCCAAAGTGATAGATTACTTATCTGAGCCCACGCAGAACACTGTTCCTTTCTCATCTGGTGATCACAGCTAGTTCCCATCCCTCTGGATTCTCAAGTCCGCCCAGTTCAAGGGGTGGGCCTTAGCTTCAGCAACCCGCAGGTCAGCAGCCATGGTTAAGGGCTGCTTAAGCTACAGGACTGTTTATCTTATTAGCCTCTTTTTATTACCCCAGTCCAAAGAGCTGCTTGCATGGTGATTTCCATCTCTAATATCTACAATTTGACATCACCATTGTCGTCACAGTAGCCTTTCTTGCATCAGCAGGTGTTTACTATGGACAATTCTCCAAAAACAAACTTCATCCTGTTCACTTCAGTGTAAATCTGGCCTGCATGCCAGCAGTCATACGATCGCATTTTGAAAAACAATTTTCGATAATATATTTGGCAGACTCTGCATGAACACTTAATAGGCCCAATATAATAGAAGATTGCTTGGGTGTTCTGATTGTCAGGAGCTCTTTTTTGCTCTTCTGAAGGGTATCTATGGTTCACCTAAAGACTTCTCTGAATATGTGACCCAAGTGCATAATATAGGAATATCTGCAGTTTACAGGTGGCTCTCTCATTAAATCTGCGTGCCGCTGCACTGTGTTTGTTGCTCACAGTTGCAGGGTTTGTTGTGCCCCTGTGTGGTCTATGTTTTCCTTTTTTCTGAAGGTAGCACTTATAGTTTCTATTCTTATGTTGCCCAGGAGTATATTTGCCCATATGCAAATACAGGAACATGGCACCCTTTCTGCCACAAAAAGTGAGTGTTAACCCACTAGCAGAAGGACGGACGGACACCTCGGCAACATCCTTGTAATTAAGCTCTACACATACACATTTCTCCAAAGTTCTCAAATTCCTCTTTGCGGGGAAACTGAACAGGTTGTGAAAGGGCAGGTGGTGTTTCCATAAGCACAAGACAAAAAATATATATTGTACCCTCCTCTGTATTCTACTGTTTAGGTAAGCAAAAAATGCCACAAAAATAAATTATAAATTGGTTTGAGAGCGAGGGAGAAATATAGAGGCCTTTTCCATGGGGGAAGAAAACTTCCAGGAAATTGGAAGGCTGATTTTAGCCCAGCACTAGTCTCATCTTATTCCTGGAGGTGAACACACCTGCATTGCAGATGATGCTAAATGGCGCTAGGCTGCAATCGCAGCTGATAACAGGAGATCCCTTAAGGAAATCCCTTAGGAAAAAGAAAAGCAGTGCTACAACCCCTGAAAATTATAAGCCCTACCTGTGAGGAACTGTTGGAGTATTTCTTTTCCTCCTGGGGAAATTTGGCAAAAGCATCCTCCAATTTCTCTGCCCACAAATAGACAGGAAAAGTTTGAGCAACCATTTGTGCACAGGTTTAATTTTTACTGCCATGCAGAGGTGAGCATAAGAACGTAAGACAAGACATGCTGTATAACACCAACGATCCATCTGGTTCAGCACTCCAGTCATACAGTGGCAAATCAGCTTCCCACAGGATCCCTCCAGCAGGATGGATAGAAGAGGTCCACCTGCCCAAGCTCCTCTATAGCTGGTGTATGCAGACAGGCTACCTCTGATAATGGAGGTAGCACATAGTCAGCAAGGCTAGTAGCCATTGGTAGCCTTCCCCTCCATGGATTTCTTCAATCCCCTTGTTAAACCATCCAAATTGTAGTCATCACTACGTCCTGGGACAGTGCCATTGTTTAACTATGTCCCATGCGAGGAAGCACTTCCTTTCATCGATCCGAAACCTTCCCCCAGTCAGCTCCATGAGATGATCCCAGGTTCTAGTTTTATGGGAGAGGGAGTTCTATGGGAGTCTCTCTCTCCATTTTCTTCACACCATTCATAATTCTGAACTCCTCTATCATGTCTCTCCTTACTTGCCTTTTTTCTAAGCTAAACAGTACCAGTTGTTGCAGCCACTCCTCTTTGTTGCCCTTCTCTGTACTTTTCCCAACTCAGTAATGTCCTTTTTCAGGTAAGGTGACTAGAAGTGCATACAACTTTCTAAATGTGGTCACACAGAATATTTGCACAAAGGGAGTACAATCTTGGAGGTTTGATTTTCCTTTCTTAATTATGCCTAAAATTGAATTTGCCTTTTTCACAGCCGCTGTACACTGGCAACATTTTAATTGAGATGACCATTCCTCCCCCAAGATCCTTTTACTGCTAGCTCAGATCCCAGTCCTATACTTGGAGTTGGGACTGTTTGCCCCAACATGCATTACTTTATACTTGCTTACATTGAACAGCATGTGCCATTTTGATCCCATTCTCCCAACTTGGAGAGATCCTTTTGGAGCTCCTCACAATCCCTTTTGGTTTTAGCCACTCTAAATAGTTTGGTGTCATCAGGAAACTTGACCACTTCACTGCTTACTCATAATCCCAGATCATTTATATTGCTTGAAAGGGATTGGTCCTAATGCAGAGCCCTGTGAGACTCCAGTGTTTACATTCCTCCAGTGGGAGAAAGTGCCATTTATTCCCACTCTCTACTTTCTGTTTTTTAACCAGCTACTGATTCGTAAGAGGACTTATGGAATAAGAGATGCATATGGAGGCACATATGGAACTCTCTTCCTCAGGTATCAAAGTGATCCATCCGGTCAGCCTAGATACTACTTTGACTTGGCAGTGGGTAGCACCACTTGCTGTCCCCTGCCTCAGGCAACAAAACTTCTTGGGCTGGCTGTGGCTAGAAGTGAATGGAAACCATCCACAGTGCTCTTCCTCTGTCCTCTAGTGGGCAAGTAAACACCAGAAACCCATGCTGGGGTCAGACTGGGCATTAACTGTGCCAACACCTGACCTCATGCATGGAATTTTGCAGGGATCTAGATGATGCCTTTCCCACTGCTTATTCCATCATATTCCTTACTGCAGAAAATCTGCTAAAGAGAAAATGTCAGAATAGCTGCACAATGCCATCATTTGAAAACACTCTCAGTGAGAGGAAGGTATGGGAGAAACAAACAGAGAAGCCTTTCTGGAATTCAAGCAGGCCCATAATCTTCTCAGAGAAAATCCACAAATCCACATAGCCTCAAGGGATAAGATCGCTCTGCATGTTTCCTTGTCTCCCTGCCTTAATACTCCAATTTACCCTATAGATTTTTTAAAGAGTCCTTGTTTTGATGGTTGTCAAAAGTAAGTGCTCTTGAAAAGGGGATGGGATTGGATTGCCCCTTCTGGAGTACCTAGAAGCTTGGAGAGGTGCAGAAAGCATGGAGGGCACTGAGGACAATTAGGGCAACAATTAAAAACTAGATGGTCACACTGCTAATGGATACTCACCATCCTCTTTGGGGTCAAAACCTTCTTTCCTGCTTTGCTTTTCAATTCACAGCTCACCAATCAACAGCTATCAAGTGTGTGCAAAGCAGCCTTGTTTGGGCCATGTCCTTGATGTTACTTACTGCATTTTAACAGCAGGCACTCACCACGATCAGGCAAGATTCTACATTTCAGCCAGCTGTAAGTTTGCCCCTGTGAAAGACTAGGAAAAAGCAACACCCAAAAAGTGTGCTTAAAGCATACATTTCTGTTGCCTGCCTTCCTGCAAAAAGGGTAATAAGCTAGTGATGGTCCTCCAAAGTGCTCCTTGGGCTCTGATGGAGCAGCTGTCACTGATAGCACATTGGATTTTGGGGAGAAACACCCTCCCCACGAAGCAAAAGTGGAATTGTGATCAGAGGAGGAGACAAGACAGGAGACAAGTCTGCTGTGCAGGACCCTGGGATGAAGGCTTTAGCACTGTGTGGGAAGGAGGGGAAGAACTATCTATGGTACGCCCAATCATCTTCCAGGTGCTCTGAGCTTGTTTGCAGTGTGGCTTGCTGTGTCATGTAAACATACCCAGTGAATAGTATGAAATAAATCACTTTTGTTATGAACTGATTAATTTATTTAAAAGACTCATTCCCCAATTTTCTGCCAAGTAAACTCAAAGGAAATCACAATATACAACTGGATGATAACATAAAAGCATTGAATTATCAGTGATGTTTCATAAAACAGCAATAAAAGCCACAGTATCAAACAAAGTAAAAGGACGTTCGGCAGAATGCCTTCTTGAGCAGCTGCATTTCACTCAAACACAGGAAAGACCAGAGTGTTGGAGTCTGATGAACTGCATCAGGAAAAGCATTTGAGAAAATGACAGCCACAACAGAAATAGTCCTGTTCCTAGCATCTGCCTTAATATTTCAAAAAACCTTAGCTGCTGGGTGAAGCACGTAGATAGGAAGGTTTAGAAGCTGATCCTCCAGGCACTGAGCTTCCAAGCCATTAGGGCTTTAAAGGTCGAAACACTAACAGGGAGAGGCAGTTCTCAGAAGCAGGATTACTAAGACCCACAACATTCTGGAAAGCAAAGTTTCCTCCCTTACAGCATTCTAAAAACATTTTTAAAAACCTAGAATACAAAAAAAGATATGTTTTAGAAAACTCAACGACTATTTCCCCTCACCCCCGCCCCGCAAACCATTTTCCTGTAAGAACAGAAGAGCCCTGCTGGGTCCATTTGGTCCGGCATTTTGTAAACACAGTGGCCAGCTATCTGCCTACAGGATCCCACAAGCAGGATCTGACTGCAGCAGCATCCTCCCACCCAGGTTTGCCAGCCACTGAGGTGCATAGACATAGCCCTGGAGGTGGCCTGTCGCCATGAGGATTAGCACACTGATAGCCTTTTCCTTCATGAATTCATCCAACCCTCTTTTAACTTGGTGGCTGTCACAACATCTCATGGAAGCCAAAGGAATAAACATATAGTCCCAGAGAACCGGTTAAAAATAGAACATTATATCAACAAAACAGCAGAAACCTGTCCTGAGCCTTGGTGATCCTGGCTGGCAAATTCAGTGCTTGAATTGGAAAGGAGGGTAGTCACCCTTACATATTCCAACATTTAGGAAGGTTTTTGCTAAGGCAAGACTTAATGTATTCCTTTCAGCCTTACTAGATGGAAAATTTAGAAGGAACTCGTACCAACACCAGGGATGTCCTGGTGCTCATGCCACTATAATACAATTTCACCAAGACTTGCAGCAATCAGCTGTAATCCCCATAATGCAATGGTTCCTGTGGAGAAGGGATGACCCCCCGACCCCGCATATTCACTTTCAGTTCATGATCTGAAGTTCACTATAAAAGTGGTGAACTTTTGTGCAGCTGCCAGTTAAACTGAGATTAGCAGGTATCACTGAATGGTAAACATTTAATTTAAAGATTAGAATATCATGTATTCCCTGATGTTACCTTAAGTACCTAAGCATGTTAATACCCTGTTTTTACTGATGTCATGTTTTAATGTATTTTCTTGTACTTATCTGTTTTATTATGCTTGAGTTGCAGTAATTCAACTATCTTGTGGAAGTGAATGCCATAGTTTATGTGCTGTGTGAAGAGGTACTTACTTTTATCTGTCCTGAAACTTCCACCAAGCAGCTTCATGCCATGTGTCTTAGTACTACCAGTATTATGGGAGAAGGAAAAATGTCTCCCTCTCCATTTTCTCCACATCATGCATAATTGTATATACCTCTTTTTTTTATATGTCTTTTTCCTATGAATAACCAACACAGAAAGGTAAGATATGAAAAAGAGATGAGTGTACAAATGTTGATTAGAGAACAAAACTAAGATTTGGCTTATTGTATTTTTCCGTGTATAAGACGATACTTTTTCTTAAAAATATTTACCTAAAAATGGAGGGGCGTCTTATACACGGGGGGCCGAGAGGAGAACCACGGGCACCCTCGGGGGTGGGGGAGACTGGTTTGATCGCCGGTGTGATCGGGGGGAGACTGGTGCGGGTGCACTCCGGGGGAGACTGGTGTGATCACGGGCACCCTTGCCGGGGAGGCGGGTGTGCTGGGGAGGAGGTGGGTGCAGGTGCAATTGGGGGGGAGGTGGGCGCTGGTGTGCGCATGTGGTGAGGCGGAGGACATGTGCATGCAGCAGCTACTTGCTCACTCAGAGATCGGTAAGAAAAGTGGGGAGCATCCTATACATGGGGCATCTTATAGTCGGGAAAATACGGTATTTAGGCTGCCCAGAAAGGTAGTAAAAGTAGACAGTGTCGGGTGCACTGTTGAACTACATCCGAGTATTGCGGTTGGGCACAGGTGCTCTGTGAGTCAGAGCTGGCTGAACTGAGAATCTGTGTGTGCTGTAGCCAGAGTGTTGGGTTGGGATTAATTCCTGCTTGGCTGTGAAGCTCACTGGGTAACTCTGGGCCACTGGCTGTTGGCCTAACCTACCTTCCAAGGTCTTGTGAGGATAAAATAGAGAGGAGGAAGGCCATGTAAGCCAGCTGTCCCCATCCTTGTGGCCTTCAGAGGCACTTGGACCGCAACTCCCAGAATTCCCTTCAGGGGCATTGACTGTGAATTCTGGGTGTTGCAGTCCAAGTGTATCTGAAGGCCACAAGGTTCAGGAAGAAAAAAGCTCTGATATAAATATAATAAATGGAATACAAACAATTGCCTGGCCTGTAAACATTCTGGGGTGCCTGCTTCAGCTATCTGAATGCCTGGGGATGTGGGGGAGGCAGAGAGAGATGCTGCCTGCCCTGCTGGATGGGATCAGAAGATGCAGCTATCAACTTTACAGTGACATGGCATCCCCTCTGTCCTAGCCTTCTGACCTCCACCAGCTGTCTAGAGCAAGACATCGTGTGCCAGTGTGGCATAGAGCTTACAGACATTAGTCTGGGACCCAGGAGATCTGGGTTCTAGTTCCTGCTCAGCCATGGAGCCAACTGGGTGACTTTGGGCCAGTCACAGACTCTCAGCCCAACCCACCTCACAGGGCTGTTGTTCTGAGGATAAGATTGCGAACAGGAAGAAGAGAGTGAACTAAGCCACTTTGGCGAGTTCTTTGAGAAAGAAAAAGGTAGGACAGATATCTAATAATACACAAGTAAGTGTAAAGGAAATGAAATAAAGAAGTGACAAATATTAGGAAAGAAAATTAGATGGTTATCAATTAGTGCATAAATGTTCTTTATTTATTTTACTTATTTGGAGTTTTTGTATGCCGTCCCATTTGCATAAACCTTGGGACGGCTTCCAATACAATAAACAAACAAGCACATAAATAGTACATATAAAATAAAATCTGGATTCACCCTGGCTGTAGAATTAAAACCAATAAATGATATTAACAGTTATTAAAATACTGTTTAAATGAAAAGGTCTTGGCCTGGCGCCGAAAAATAAATAACGACGGTGCCAGGTGGACCTTTCTGGGGAGCACATTCCATAGGTTGGGTGCCACCGCAGAGAAAGCCCTCCTCTGGGTACTCAGTCTCCTAATGCCTTCATGGAGGGTTCCCGGAGGAGGGCCGATCTGAAGGGGCGGGAGGGCAAATATGGAAGCAGGCGTTCCTTTAGGTATCCAGGTCCCAAGCCGTTAAGGGCTTTGTAGGTGATAACCAGCACCTTGAATTGAGCCCGGACTTCGATGGGGAGCCAGTGAAGCTGATAGAAGACTGGGGTTATGAGAGAGTAACGCTCAGTCCCTGTCAGCAACCTGGCTACTCTATTTTGCACCATCTGAAGTATCCGGAGTGTCTTCAAGGGCAGCCCCATGTAGAGCGTGTTGCAGAAGTTGAATCAGGAAGTAACCAGTGCATGTGTCATTGTCGCTAGACAATCATCCTCCAGGTAGGGATGCAGCTGATGGATTAGCCGAAGTTGAAGGAAAGCGCTCCTTGCCACTGCATTCACTTGAGCTTCCAAAGACAGCTCTGGGTCGAGGAGCACTCCCAAGCTGCAGACCCTGTCCTTTAGAGGGAGTGCAACCCCATTCAGTACAAGGTCCAAGTCACCTACCCCGGAGCCCGAACCACCCACCAACAGGACCTCTGACTTGTCTGGATTGAGCTTCAGTTTATTGGCCCTCATCCAGCTCGTTACCTTGGCCAGGCACCGGTTAAGTACAGCCACTGCCTCACCTGGATTGGTAGAAAAAGAGAGGTAGAGCTGGGCATCATCAGTGTACTGATGATTTCGCAGCCCACACCTCCTGATGACCTCTCCCAGCGGTTTCATGTAGATGTTAAATAGCAAGGGGGACAAAATGGATCCCTGCAGTACTCCATGGCATAACTGCCATGGCGCAGAGCCATAGTCCCCCAGCACCACCTTCTGGAATCGGCCATTGAGGTAGGAGCAGTGCGTCCTACTCCTAGTTCCACAAGCCTATCCAGAAGGATACCATGGTTGATGGTATCGAAAGCCGCTGAGAGGTCCAGGAGGACCAACATGGACGCACTCCCCCATCTCTCTCCCTGCACAGGTCATCATACAGGGCGACCAAGGCAGATTCAGTACCATACCCGGGTCTCAAGCCAGACTGAAATGGGTCCAGATAATCAGTCTCATCCAAGAGTGCTTGGTGTTATCCCGCCACCACCCATTCTAACACCTTGCCCAGAAACGGGATGTTGGCCACCGGTCTATAATTGGTGGCCATCTCTGGATCCAGGGACACCTTCTTTAGGATCAGCCTGACTACTGCCTCCTTTAAAGGGGCAGCTACCCAGCCGTCCCTCAGAGAGGTGTTGATGACTTCCAGGATCCAGGCAACAATCCCGTGCTTGGCTTTGTTGAGTAGCCACGACAGGCAAGGGTCAAATAAACAGGTGGTGGGATGTACTTGCCCAAGCACCTTGTCCACATCATCAGGCCACAATAACTGAAACTCATCCAATAATGTCTGACCAGACGGAGACATTGGCAGCTCCCCTAAGGGCTCTGAATCACGTGGAGTCCAGCTCGTGACGAATCTGAGCAATTTTCTCCTTAATATGATTGGCAAAGTCGTCACAGCGGGCCATCGAGGGTGGTACCTGTACCACCCGAAAGAGCTCCTCTGGCAGCATTGTGAGGAGGCAATGGAAGTGGAGAAGAATTTCTTTTTCGCCGCCCTCACCACCACAGCATAGGCTCAATAGTGAGCTCATGTGTTCGGTCAGATTCATCCCGTGATTTCCTCCACCTATGCTCTAATTCAGGTGTATACTAGGGGGATGAATGGGTTCTGCTGGGAGGGAGAGGACACTTAGGAACGATCGTGTCAATAGCTCTGGCCATTTCCCCATTCCACAGTTCAACCAAAGCATCAACAGGAGCACCAGCCTTATCAACCAGAAACTCCCCCAGAGCCTTCAGGAATCCATCCGAATCCATCTGGCTCCGAGGGCGGACCACAATAGGGTCCGCACCCTTACAGAGGGAAAGGCTGGCATCAAGCTCAAACCTCATGAGGAAGTGATCTGACCATGACAGGGGAGCCAGACACAAATTCCTCACCCTCAAATCCCCCTCTTCCTGCCCTGTCGACAAAACCAGGTCCAGAGTGTGTCCACATTCATGGGTCAGGCCTATGACATGTTGAGACAGCCCCATGGCCATCATGGAGGCCATGAAGTCCTGAGCCAACCTGGTCAGAACAGTCTCGGCATGGAGATTGAAGTCCCCCAGGACCAACATCCTGGGGGTCTTCAACACAGGTCTGAAATGATCTCCGTCAGCTCAGGCAGGGAATCTAATGGGCAGAAGGGTGCATAGTATACCAACAGACTCCCCAATCTTTCTCAGCTGCCCAGCGCCAGATAGAGGCACTCTAGACCTGGTCTCGAGAGAACAGGAAGCCCCGTGAGGGAGATAGAAGCCCGATCAATTAAAGCGACCCCCCCTCCCCTCCGGACGTGGCCAGTGCTGGACCAGGCACAGTAAAGAGAGGAATACATCCCCCCGCTCCCGCCCAGGTCTCTGTTATGCAAGCCAGGTCGGCCCCCTCATCCACAATCAAGTCATGAATGAGGGATGTTTTGTTGTGGACCGACCTGGCATTAAGCAACAGCACCATCAGGTCCGAGGGGCGGTTGATAAGCATGCCTGGAATCTTCCGGTTGGGGGAATAACCAGAAGGGGGAACAGGTATCAACCACCTGTCCCTCCTCCTTCTACGCGGACACGTTAGACGCCGTAACGTCCATTGCCCATGACCACCCCAATGGCGGCGCCCACGCACTCCCCAGGCAACCCCATACTCAAAGCCAGAGATGAATCCATTAAAACAACTAAAAACACATTAAAACACTTAAAAACACTTAAAAACACACCCACAATCCCTGCCACCCACTTTGACCAATCCCACCCTCCAGCCAACAACAAAGACCTTGGCCAGTCCAGTCCAGTCTATGCCAACACTTTAAACCCCCAATGCCATAACAACCATTGCCCAAGACCACCCCAATGGTAGCACCCACATGCTCCTCAGGTAACCTCATGGTAGCAGGCAGGTGTGAATCCCTTAAAACAATCTAAACCAAAATACAATTAAAAATACAGTAAAACCGTAAAACCCACCAACCACCCAAATACAATTCCACCGCACAAAGTCTATGGCCAGCCCAGCCCCCGCATGGCCCTGAACAGTCCCAAATGGCGACAACACCCTTAGGCCATCGCTCTTCGGCCGCTGGCCTGAGGCCGCCGGCCCTGGCCGGCGAGTTAAGCCGGCAGCCCCTCCCCGTGCTCCTCCCCCAATCCGGTGCAGCTGCCACCCACGCTGGCGGGGGAGGGGGGCAAGGGTGGCTGTGGAGAAACTCGCCAGCGAAGATGGAGGGTCTGCAGGCTGGCTGCAGCGCCCCCTGGTCTTGGTCCCACAGTGGCCGCCGTCCATCCAGCAGGTGGCGTCAGCGGTCTGGCAGGTCGGCCTCGTCATCTGCAGGCGGCAGTGGAAGGTGGAGGCCCAGTCCAGTTCTTGCCCATCCATGGTCTCCCAACAAGCCCAGGTGTTCAAGGTAGGCCAGTCTTGCACCTGTTTTCCAGCAGCACCTCTTGCTCCTTAATTCCCAATGTTATCTTCCTTAGCAAAGAATGAGGGGTAAGTGCAGCTAATTATAGAAAACTTCACTGGCATTGCAGAGCTGGCCTAGAGTTTGTTGTTGACAAATGGCGAATTAAAATGTTGTTCCTCCTTTGTTTCTGAACAAATGTGGAGCGGCATATCAATTGATACAGTGCCATCAATATTCCCACTAATAATGGGATGACTGGATCCAAGAGAAAGACTTAGGGTGAAAGATGATCATATTATGATAAAAAAAAGAACAAGTGAGGCCATTCATGAGAGCAATAGAAAAATACTTTTATTAACAACTGCAGAGCAAGGCAAGTTTATCTGGAAATCGGTTGCAGACAGACTACGAACTTCTCACAACACCTGATGCCGGAGAGTGAACCTTTGCCTGGCTGGAGATATGAGCGGCAGCTTTAGGGCCAAGTTCCAGGACAGCGCAGGAGATCCTCCCTGCTAATGGCACTGAACATTCTCTACAGCACTATTTACACATTAAAAGTGATCCACACAAACTATCTTCATAATAATTAAAATGGCCCTGTAAATTAGGAAAACCTTATCACCATCATCAATCCCATTCTGCAGATGGCAGAGGGTGAAAACTGAAATGAGGGTGGCTTCTTTCATCCTTTTAAAAAAGAAATTAAATTTGTTATGCAGCAAAAGAAGACTAGATGATTGGGAGAGCTAGGAGTCCTCTATGTGGAAACACCCAGTCAGAAAGATTCAAACGAGGCTCCAATACGTGTTAACTACCTGTCTGGGTAAATCCTTATTCTCCAAAATTAGCCAACCAGTGCTCCTTATGGAACAGAAAGAACTATTTCATTTTGAAGGAACACAAATCCCTTTCCAAATGGTAAGCTCTAACTGATAAAAACTGATTATGATCCAGGTTTCCACCACCGTTTCTGAATTTTTGAAAATCAAGTATCTGGCTTTCTACATGTCCCTTCCTGGGATTAGAAGGCCCTTCTTAATCAAGTCAGTAAATCTGACTAGCCCTCAAGGCTGCACCAAGCTCCTTCAGGGGAAACACAGGAGACTTCAGGGCATCAGGTCCTGCATCCGGAGTCCCAACAAAGAGGGGGCATTTTGCAACTGGCTTGGAAGGGGAATGTGTGATCTTCTGGAGGCAGCAAGTGTTGCGGAAATTAGGTCTCAGCCACTAGAGAAGGGATGCTGTGGATTGACGCCATGCTCTTCTGTATCGTCTGTAACAGTAGGTGCTCCATTTTCTGCCGGTTGGGTCTCATTAGTAGTTTCATTTGTGGGAGAATGTTCCACTCGGGCCTGTTCAGGCCAAACAACTGCTGGAAAGGTAGTGAAGGAAAAGAATCTATATAAATATAGTTATATAGGGTTACATATTGAAATGAAGTTGGATGATTAGTTTCAAGAACCTACAGCTCAGAGATGTTGAAGTTTGGGAGCTTAATCTAAACATCCCTAATACATTGAGGATCTCTGTGTATATATGCCTTGATCATGTGGCCTGTTTGAGCTAGGGATGGGAAGGAATTTGTTTGGGTGACATTTTTAAACAATGGCTTACTAATATGCCAATCTGGCTACAGTTCTCTCTTGCTTTAAGCACTTCTCCCCATTTTGTGATGCCATTCTTGGCTCAAAAACTGCATATATTAGGAAAAGTTGTGTACAAAAATGAGTAATTTAGATAAACTTGGGAACCACAGGAAATATGAACTTTTTTTTGGAAATATAATCACTGGTGGATGGATGGATTTATGACTAAATGCATTCCAAGCTGATATAGCCCAGACATAAACTGAGCAATCCATCCCAGTGTTAGCTAACTATCACTTGTGCCAGAGAAAGCACCCCCACCATGCCTGAAACAGGTAATAGCTAACATTAAAGCTGGCCATAGCCGCCATCTGGATGATTGTGTGTGCAGTCCAGATATTAAACGGACTCTTTTGTAAGGAGGAGACTTGGTCCAGCAAGCAGATCCACACAGAACACCCTCCTCCATCCCCCATGCAAGCTTCTTTGGCTGCATAAACTGCGCTGATGCTTGGCACCACCAAAACTGATGTACCTCTTGGGCACAACCCACTCCAGAGAAGCACCTTCACAGTGTCTACTGATTTAAAATGTCTCGCACAAGAGAATTGCCGGGTATATTTAGCCAACTGCAACATCTGGACCCCTTTTCATATATACATGAAATACAGTGACTCTTAACACCAAAGAAGAAATCTGGTGAAGTTGATGCTTAGTTCCTTTTATTTAGGGATATAAGCTCCCTTTCTAGATTGCAGCGTATTCTGTTGGGCACAGAATTCTAAAGGTTTTCTAAAAGTTGCAATAGTAACAACACCCAGCAGATGCTGAAGATGGGAAACAATGCTGGGGGAGAGTTGGGTAGTCATGCATCCTGCCTGGGACCCCTATGCTAGCCAGTTGTCACAGATGCAGTGGAGGATGCTGTCCCATCGTCACTGTTGAAGGAGGATTTAACTATTAGTTGAAGGAACGTTCATTCACTTCTTCCCACAGCAGCCACTCCACCCCTCTGGAATTGCTACACAGTGTCAGGAGACTCCACAAAATGGGGTGAGCTCTGCTATGTGTGCGGATGAGAGAGAATCCCCGACTCCCTTCCTCAAGGGGAGGCCTTCCTCTCAAGGTAGGCTGATCCTAGATTCAGTCCATGGGATAGGCTGGAGGGTACCATTTTGTCTTTCACCTCAGGCAGCAAGAAATGTTGTCCCAGGCCTGCACACAAGCTTTTTTCCTTTCTTGCTACACAGTATCCTTCACTCACTGATTGGTCTTTTGGTTTTCTGCATACAGGGCATTGATTAAGTATGGGCAACTTGGAAATTTGGACAGGCAAAGTTCATTTAGGTCCCAATCCTGCACCCATTTACCTGGGAGTAAGCCCTGTCAAATTACTGGTAGACAGATTACACTTACGAAATTTCTGTTGTAGAGATTTCGACAGGTTTAAAACAGTCTTCATAACGTGACTGGGGCCCTTAATGTTCAGATAATATTCAAGTAATTTTTCTGCTTTGTCCATTGGACTAATTAACACTAATGGCAAAATCTAGCAAATGCTAGAGAGAACTCACAATTCACTGAAAGCTCTGAACCACAACTAAACATACAGAGTAGTTCTATGCATGTTTACTCAGAAGTAAGACTACTATGCTCAGTGGAGCTTATTTTCAGTTACACATACATAGGACTTTAGCATTAGAGTTGAATTGTGGCCTAAGTAGTCTGCAAAAGTGAAGTGTTAACTTTTATTGCCTCTTGTATGGTCAGAATCCAGTGTGGTTACATATTTCCTCATTAGTTTACTCAGTTGCCTTCATGAATATTTTTTGAAAACGTATTTTTATTAGGTTTTACTTGGATTAACCCCAGTCTTTTTATTAATTCTTGCTTATAGCTTTGCACACTTTGCATTGAGTCTTCCTTGCCTCATCTGCTTCATCTCTTATTCGGCAATCATTTCTTGTTCTCTAGATTAGTTGCCTGTTCTACACTGTAGAATTAACCAAACTCAACACAGTAAGGTAATTTACTGTAAATTAACCCTATTTATTTATTTAATTTAAGGTATTAAATTAAGATAAGATCCAAGTTCTTATGCAGGGTGGTATATAGTTGAAGATACTGTTCCCTTCTTCTCTGTATGGCATTTCAGTGCAATTCCAGACAAAGCTCCATTAATCTGAATGGAACTTCCATCAAGGTAGATAAGGCAGATAACCTTAAAATTACACTGTAAAACCAGCAGCTCAATAATGTGGCTATTCAGGCAGTGACAGAAGGTGAGAAACATGAAAGCTGTAAAAGAAATTATCTCTTCCTGCTATCCCTTATCTTGGCTTGTTAATATTCTACTAGGCATCCTTTTTATATTTTAACCTAGTGGAACCCTTTAGTTGGCTACTGCCTAGGAACTGGTTGAAACCAGTTGTTGAAGCATTTCCTGCTGTTCAAATCCACAGAGCTTTAAACCTAAGTTAGAGTTTCTTTCTAATATCAATATCGAATCAAACGGCACAAATTTTTAAAACACCAATACCCTCATTGGTAAACTCTTCTGTAACCCCAGCCTCTCTTTCTTTCACCCCAAAAGGACGCAAGGAGAGGGAAATGTGCTTGTTATCACATCACATGGTGATAACAAGCGCATCTCAATCATATCACAATATAATCATATCATATAACAATCATATCGCATTGGTTAGGGCAGAAAGAAACCACAGGTGGTTGAATGAGGGGTCGCTGCCTGTAATAAGGACACTTTCTTGCTTGTGCTGAGGTTATCCCTCTCCAAAGCCACTTCCAAGTCTCCTGCAAATGAATGGTATTCCTGAGCCAGGAGAATAGGTGGTTTAAAGGCCTTATGATAGCCATCTGCAAATATCTGAATGACTGACACAACAGAGCAAATTTGATTTCACCTCCTCCAGAGGGTAGTTATGAACAAGGAGTTTTCAAATGAGGATTTTGACTAAACATTCAGAAAAACTTGCTGATGGTATGAGATGTTGGACAGGACGGTGGATGTGGCAGAGGCTACATGGCCACCAAGCAGTGATGCTACAACAGCAAATTTGCAGCACTGTTAGGAGGCAGGATAGCTGATGACCTTTGAGGTCCTTCTAATTCTTGGCATCGATGATTCCTGGCAAAAGTAAGCTGCTAGGTGCTACCAGTATGTTTTCAGACACCAAGCACATTACAAGAAGTTTTAGCTCATGTGTCTCTGAACTGGCTGAGACCAGATCTGAGAATGTATCCTTCCAGTCAGGAGACAGAGTCAACTTTGTGACTTATGCAGAAATTCCAATGTGCAATCTCTTTCAAAGGGTGTAGTTTTGCTGTCTGTCTCCACACAGGAAGGAAGGAAGCAAGTCCAGAGAAGTCACTCATGCAAGAGACACAAGGGTTTAGGGTCTTTTGGGGTGAATCCTTCTTCTTGTTCCACAATCTAATTTTGAAATAAAGCAAAATCCTGTGATTCGTTTTAGGAATATTAGTATGGTGCTTCAGTGTTGCTCATTATTGTGTTGTAATTAATTTTTATTGTGTTTTATCTCATGACTATCAGCCACCCAGAGGTGCTATGGCACAATTGGGCAGCATACAAATGTTTTACATAAACAAATTATGCCAGGACAGGTACTCCCTTTACACATTTATATATTACATTTATAACCTGTGTTTTTTATTTTGAAAAACTCAAAATGGCTTACATCATTCTCCTCTTGCTCTCACTCTTATCCCCACAACAACAACCCTGTGAAGTAGGTTGGGCTGAGAATCTGTGATTGGCCCAAAGTCACCCAGTTGGCCCCATGGCTGAGCAGGGATCTCCTGAGTCCCAGGTCCACACTTTTAACCACTACACAATGCTTCTCTGGAATCACATAAATATAAGCAAAATGGACTAGTCTTTAAAACTGCTGGTATCTGTATTGAAAATATGTGGCCTGTTTTGAAAGAATTCCTGTTTCGGTTATTGAACCCTAGGACATGGCAAGTTATGAATCAAAATGAATATTCTGAGAGCCAGTGTGGTATAGTAGTTAGACTGCTAAGCTGGGACTTCAGAGATCCAGGTTCTACGTAGTCCCCACATGGCCATGAAGCTTGCTGAGTGACTTTGGGCCAGTCACTGACTCTTAGTCTAAACTACCTCACAGGATTATAATGATCATCATCTAGAGAGAAGGATTATGTAGGCCTCCTTGGGTTCCTTACAACAGAAAGTCAGAATATAAAAATGATACATAAATATGTATGTATATAAGTATCTCAGGTGTGCAAAATTAAACTTCAGGATATCTAGATAGCGCCATGTTTTTGATAACCTATTTTACAGCTCCATCTCATTTTTCTTCTCTATAAAGAAAAGAGTCACATTCTGTTTTCCAACACTATTTGCAATTCTGTTGAGAAAATCTAGTTTGATTTTTTTCTTTAGAAAGCAAGAAGTTGACATAAGCATAAGAAACAAAGAACATCTAAGATTCTTACATTTAGCATTTTACTTACATTCATTCATTCTTTCCCTTCGCTTTTTCAGTTTTATAGTGCTGCTAAATACTTACCCGACAGAGCCTGAAAGCGCTGTATCACAAATACAACTAATGCAGAGATAAACAAGGAGCCCAAGAAATAAATCTGCAATGAATTCAGAAACTGCTATTAGTTACAGCCACAAAAGACCAGACATTATTCAAAGGACAATGGACTCATTACATACCAGAGTAGACTGCAACATATTCTCCCCAAACATTCTCAGGTGAAAGTAAAGCAAAGCTAATGTGCATGGACTAACTGATTTTTCTTTGCTATGATTCCAACACCTACAGACAATAATAAAAAGGCAATGTAATAATTCATGCATAAATACAAAAAAATGGTTTCTCAGGCACAAGTCTCAAGCGGGGTCATCAAGGCCATGCCATATTGTGACCCCAGCAATTCTCCATGGGGCACAGGAAGTTAGTGGGCATGGCTACATCTCCCCCAGTTACATTTGATTTTTCAGTCCATATGTTAAATGAGGTTACAGGTACAGCTGCTGCTCCCCTGGGAAAGATGTTCCTTGTTACTCCAATTTGTGAGCAGAGATAATAAGGAGATTCCCATCTGATTCCCATTTGATGGGTATCTAAAGGAACGCTTGCGTCCATATATGCCCTCCTGCCCCTTGAGATCAGCAACAGATGCCCTTCTCCGGGAACCCTCTGTGAATGATATTAGGAGGGTGAGTACCTGAAGGAGGGCTTTCTCTGCGGTGGCGCCCCATCTATGGAATGCGCTCCCCAGAGAGGTCCGCCTGGCGCCATCGTTATTTGTTTTTCGGCACCAGGCTAAGACCTTTTTATTTAAAACTTACTTTAATTGTTAATTCATTGGTTATTTATAGGATTTTAAATCTTTTAAGCTGAGATGCACCGGGTTTTAATATTTTTATTGTACAATTTGTTATGTTTTGTTCTTATTGTGAGCTGCCCCGAGGCTTTGTTGTGATGGGGGTGGCATAAAAATGTTTTAAATAAATAAATAAATCCCCATTCTGCCCTGAGACACTGTAAAGGGCAGGATACAAAAAAATTTTAAATAAATAAATTGCTCCACTGGCCCACTGGGAAGGGCAGCAGCAAATGGGGAATCCCTTGGTTATCTCTAATCTGATTGACGGCAGTAAGGAGCTCATTCTCCCCAAGCTACTGGTAGCTTCCAAGCCAGGGGTGAGATTTAGGAAGGGGACTGGGTGGGTTCTGTACAAGGGTCACAAACTTCTGTGGGCTAGATGAACAACCTGCATGGGCTGGATGAGGCCCATGGGTCAGAGATCCCCCCCCCCCCCCCCCCCGTCACAACTGGCCAACACTTAATTTTAAGGAAACAAGCTTGGTCACTGGCTCCATGTTGTTCTGCTATCCTAAAAATAAGATTTTGCGTTCTTGGTGGGAGTGACACAGTCACAGAAGCATCTTTAATGCGATTACGATGATGCGGAGGAAGAGAATGGGGCTATACCTGCTGGCCCCACACCTGCATCTCTGCCACTATCCATGGGGGGGGGGAGTCAGCATGGACCCCACCCGGAGGGCTGTCACAGGAGGGCTGTCACACACAGAGTGGTCCGCCCCCTTCAGACCTTTATTAAATCAATCTTCTATATTGATAAAAGGTGACAAATGCTTTAAAAACAGAGTGCGGTGGTTAAACTCTCTAGACCTAATGGAAAATCAATATATACTTTGAACAGAGCGAATATTTTAATTACAAAAAAGAGCAAAGAAGAACAAGAAAAGATGTACCTTTCATAAAGCTCCCGACAAAGGGTCCTATAATTGGAGTGGATGGCCTTGTCAATGTTTAAGAGATCTAAAATATGTGCAGGGATGGAATAACCTTCTTCCAGAAGAAGGGCCAAATTAAAGAACCCCTAAAACATAAAGACCAAGGTATTCATTTACATTATGTCTTGTCTTAGACTCAAGGCTTATGGACCATCTTCACAACATTTCTGTGGATCTCATTTCACACACGAGGGTCTATGGCGCAGGAGAGCCTGCACGGCTTGTGCTGTGCCTGAGCTGGACTCTGATGGAACACAGCTGCCTCAGCAGCCAACTCGCACCCGTATACAGAGATGTGCCTTTGTCGAGGTATTACACCTTTGCATTGTTTAAAGCAGGTACAGGGAAGCATTTTCCTGTGGAGCTGAACATCACATCAGTGGACGTGGTCAGCATCAAAAGTGGGCAGGGCCAGAGCCCCGAATGGGAGGAGTTACAGATTGTTTCTTGCCTTTGTTCAGTTCACAATGGGAAATATATATATATATATATATATATATATATATATATATATATATATATATAATATATGTATTTTAATTTTTATTTATGTGTTGTAAGCCGCCCCGAGGCTTCGGCGAATGGGGCAGCATAAAAATGTCTTAATAAATAAATAAAAAGACATCTATTTCAAGGCATACTAATTTTTCAACTGGTGCAAGGCTTGCACCATTAGCTTTGCAGCTGGGGGCAGAACAGAACACTGTTTATAGCATCAACAAACTGAAGCAGGGCTAGAGCAAATGGGTATGGTCCAGGGAAATGGGGCATGGCCTGAAGAGAGTCTGGAAATTAGACCTGAGGTTGTCCACACCTGCTTTAAGGATAAAACTTAAAACTCATTTGATAAAGGGATGGCGCGCACACTCCTCAAAAGAAATGGATGTGGGTAGGGTTTGAAAAATAGCAATCTGCGGAGTAGCAGTAACATTGCAGGTGTCTGGCACTGGTGTTTTCAAAAGGATTCATCAGGGTGTGGCTGGTAGATTTATTAGGAAAAAAATTCAAGCTGGGAGCTAGATGGGGGAAAGCCAACTGGAACCATAGCAAAGGGTTAAAGCCTCCTATTGTGGGGTTTGTGTTCTGATCCAGTTCACATTCCAACCTACTCCTACATACTGGCTCATTGTTAAAAAGGAATCCATGCACAGGCAAGCTATATGCCAAATGTGACATTCACTTTAGCCCCAACATCAAGCTCACAACTGAATTGCTATTAGATGCTAAAATTGGAAAGCTCAAAATGGCAACACAGGCAAGCTACCTACCTGTAAACATTTTATAGCATTCAGATATTTGCCAGATCCCAATGGCTGGTGAGCATCAATTGGTTTAAGTGCCCTGATGGAATATTTAATTCTTCACTGTGGCCTACAGCAGCAGCCACAAATGTGTCAGCCCCATTACTGTTCAAATGCTCCACTGACAAGACCTACAAATGTTTCAGTCAGATGGAACATGGTACGGATTTACAGACCATTCTATAGATGTGAAATGGCATCAACAAGGTCCCAGACATAGCCTGTACCACTACCTACCTGTGCATCTCCATCTAATGCTGCTTGTGCATACATTTGTATCGACCTATCCAAGTTCTTGGATTGGTTCCAATATCCATAATAGTAGAAGTCTCCCACCTTCAAATAAGCTATGAATAGAAGCAGACATTTGCTCAGACAGAGAGATTGGTTCATGTCATACACAACTCTGGGTATGACACAAATTGCAATGGCTTGGAGTAGGCGACAGCTACCCAACGCTATGAATTAAATAAATGATCAACTGATTGTTGTTTAACAGAGCCAGGAGGAAGTCATTTTCCATTACCAAACAGCATACAGACAACATTATCTTTAAAATGTTTTTATACTTACCAAATGAGGGAGCATAGCTTTGAGAAACTGCAAAATTATAATATCTCCAAGCACAGTCAGTAGCCAAGTATCTTTTTGCCAGATTCTAGGGAGGGTGGGAAAAAGAATAGCTCAGTGTGTTTTCCAAGCAAAACATTTAATAATTTAAAATGACAAGAGCCTGTGAAGAGATTTACTTACTGGTCTTTCTTCACAGAGATGTGCAAGATTTGTCTGCGAGACCTCAATTCCGGTCTCTGCAGAAAGAATGTAATACAGCAGGGCTTCATGCCTAAAATTGGAGAGTGAGAGAAATAGGAGAATGCACACTGAGGATGGCAGAACTTCGGAAATGCTTTAACGCCCAGTTGTTTTCAGACACTAAAGTTCCATAGAAGCTTATGGACCTCAGTGAAAAACTATTAGTAGCAGGTGAGCTTTTCTGAAGGGCAACTTGTTCACTGCCACTAGATATTAATTGGGAATGTGCCGTTGCAGAGGAACATTGGTAATGTTTAGGATACATTCTCGACTATCCCAGAGTGACAATCAATCTGGTGAGTGTGCCATATGATTAGTGTGTGTGCCTTAAAGCATCTCCTGGAATCATCTACAGCATGCAGGAGTTCCTGGGAAGACATCTAAGTAGAAAGTGATCCACCAAAGCAGCAAGCTAGAAAAATGCTGGATTAGATGTCCACATTATTAGAGGCTGAAGTAAACATGGCAATGACATAACTGAATTCAGGTCATATGGATTTCATGGGAAATAGTAGTGTGGTACAAACTATTTTAAACACAGCATGTGTGACTAGGAGGAAGGAATGGAACCCTTCTGTACTCACTTCTCCTGCCCCTGAGACACACAACCACACGCTTCTCAGATTTGAGGAGGGGGCACTGGAGATTATTTCTGGACTCAATGGCCCACAAAGGGAAAGGCAAAAAAACAAAGCAAAGCTTGCCGCAGAGAAGCCATTTCAGGAGGAAATTCACAGGTTGAATAAATAAGGATTCCAATTTTCCTTTCTGCCAGCCCATGCTGTTCTTTATATGGGCCTACCCTGTCCTGTATATTTGATTCAGGCATATGGGTCTGCCAGCATCAGGTCTAGTAGGCCATGGTAAACTATTTATAATCCTAAATGTATCCCATATAGCTGTATGAAACTTTAAAACCCCCCTGTAAATAGTAGCTTCTTGGGCATCAATCAGGATTAGGACAAGAGCTGGGTTTGTTTGTTTTTAACCTTCCCTGTGTCTCCTAACTCTTCCAAAGATGCTTGTAGCCTCAGGTTGAAAACTTCCATCCGTGCTTTCCTCTGGTGCAGAATAATGAGTGAGTTTTAGTGCACAGGGCTGGAAATAACGAATCACTCTCCAAAGCAACAGCTACATCTACTGGTCAAAAGATCAGAAGTTCAGTGGCTTCAGCTGCCTGTATGCATGTGGAAAGAGTTGTAGAAAGTGGTGCTGAGTCCCACAAGTAATGTGTCTAAATAATGCTTCAACAGAATGCTGGATGTGACTGCATGGATTGAGGTCTATTGGATTTTAGCTACTAAGAATGGGGCAGGCAACTGTCAATGATTTTGTTTACTGATTTTCTGCTATGGGCATCAGAGTATCTTGGACTTTCAGAGCCAAGGCGGAGGAAACAACGGAGATGCATGATCAGATGTTCAACACTTTACATTTCAGCAAACTGCATCCCTTGTGTGTGTGTGGTGTGTTGCTCCCTAATTGCACCTGTGACAGCAGCACAAGGGAGAAGATAACTTTTCTGCAGCACTGTTTCCCAAACGCAAACCATTCATCCAGAGCTGCTTTTTGCCATATCGCAGAAAACTCAAAGGGACTGGAGGTCTGATAACAGACACCAAGTGTCTTTCTTAGTTTGGCTTTGCACTGGTAGGTTATATTGGGCCATGGCTTTATCAGGAACTGAAAGTTCTGATAGGTCTGTCGGGAGCAACAGAGCAACAAAAGGAACAGATTTGTAATTATTCTTATTAAGAACATAAGAAGAGCCCTGCTGGATCAGGTCAAGGGAGCACCTAGCCCAAAAATGGCCAACCAGCTACCCACAGGAAACCCACAATAGCACCATTCTGCCCATGTTCCCCAGCAACTGGCACACACAGGGACACTGTTAATACTTAAGACAGCAGTTATTTCAGCAGTCAGTGTTGTTATTTAGTGTGTCTAGCTCTTACAATAAAGTACAGAATTTCCATCTTTTTCTGTTTTGCTTTGATCTCCAACAAGAACATCAGAACACCATTTTATTTCACTGTATTAGAGAAAACACACCATCTATTTACAAAAGCCAATATTCAGTAACAGGATGCCCAGAAAAGGGAGCCACAAGGATTGCTGGTATCATGTAGTGTTTACGCTCATGAACTCCAAATCCGCTGTGACTCAGTGGTGACCTTGAGCTGGTCACCAACTCTCAGCCTGAGCTACTCACAGGACTGTGATAGAGAAGAGGGGAATCCCATCCACCACACTGGAGGACAAGGCAGGATAAGGATAACAAAGAATTAAACTGATAAACAATGGTTCAAGAGCACTAAACCTACCAAGACAATTCCAGATATGAATTGAGCGCTTTCCGGATGACATGGCCTAAGTAGCCATTCTTTTCTGCCACATATTTTGCCCAGCTGTAAATCAAAATGAGGAACATTAAGACTAGAGGCCTGCAGCTTCTTGACTGGCAAGTATCTAAATCTAACACACCCCTATCAGCAGTGTGCAGAACAATATCCTCTTCCCCAGTGTGCTGTCCCTCTGCTCATCTCTGCAGGGGTGGAAGCTTTGGCAGCAGCCCTCAAACGGTAAAGAGGGAACATTCGGGGTATTCCAGAGATTGTTTGAGCTGGGCATTCCTCAACTGCATGGAGGTCTCAGACCAGCCATCTCTTCCTTTCTTCCTGCCACCCCAGTACTGACAGGGAGGAATCTACAGGAGCTGAGCTTCTGCATGAGCAGAGTAGATGACATGGTGTGGGAGATGCCAACTCCAGAGTTGTATTGAAACAGGGGCTCCTGTTCCCCTGAGCTCACCAGATTTTGTGCCCACTTCTAATCCACTTATCAGAAAGCAAACTGAGTCAAGTTCTTTTCACAGATAGGTAGTGATTTGCATACTTTCAATATGTCAGTAGAATTGAACAAACTGGTGCCAGGAAATCTATCATTCATTTGTTGTTGTTAGTCGTGAAGTCGTGTCCGACCCATTGCGACCCCATGGACAACATTCCTCCGGCCTTCCTGTCCTCCACCATCCCCCAGAGTCCACCTAAGCTCACACCAACTGCTTCAGTGACTCTATCTAGCCACTTCATTCTCTGCAGTCCCCTTCTTCTTTTGCCAGCTATTGTTCCCAGCATTTATTTATTAGGTTTGTATAAAAGCCATTATGCACCCTGGGCAGCCATTTCAATAACACACATGGCTTTACAATAACTAGTACTATTTGGGCAAATAGCACTAAGCCATATGCTTTCCGGATACCATTTTACACAAAAACAACCATTTTAGCACAAAACAGCACCATAAAATATATGTTTGGGGAGACTGTAAAAACAGAACTAAGCCATGTGATTTGGGGTGTTGTTTTGGTGCAAAATGGCACCTAAAAATTAGTTGAGGGACATTTGTGCAAATCCTGCTAAAGCACATGTATTAAGATGCCATTTTGCACAAAAATGGCACCTGAAAATCATGTGGCTTAGCACTATTGGCTCAAATAGTGCTAGTCACATTAAAGGCATGCGCTTTCCTGGCACCAATTTGTGAAAATTCTGTTGGCAATATGAACAACCAGGCAAAATGCAGCCTGTCTTACAAGTGGAAGGCTGCAAACTAGCTTGACTCACACTGCAGCAAGTTGGCACCAAGTGATAGGTGGCGAACCAGAATCTGGGGAGAGGCAAACTGAGAAAATCTGACAGAGTTCCACTCCCCAAATGGATTCCTCACACATCCCCAGCCAACCAACATGTTCTTGGAGGGGACGATGGAGCACGGAGTGCAGTTGCTTTCACTACCAAAGAAAGAATGGAGGCTTTCTCTCCCTCCTTGAAACGTGCTGCTAAAGCTTCACGGGTGAAAATCATCTCAGACCATGAGGAGACACATCAAACTGTGTACAAACAGAGGAAACATTTGCCATCACATTACTTACATTACTGCCTTTTCAGGATCCTTGGGAAAGCTTGGCAAATTCCCTGTAATATAATATTGAGAACATCGCAACATCCCTTCCATGTGTCCACTTTCTGCTGCTTTATGGAAATACTCTGAAGCAATAGTCTGCAAAAAATGATAGAAAAGTATAAATGTATCTTATTTGTTATTTATTTACCTATTATTAAAGTTATTTATAGACCATCTTTCATCATAGGAGACAACAAGGCAGTTTACAAAATAAAACCACTGCAATAAAACCAGTTAAACATATAATAAATATTCAGAAATCTATAAAACCAGTTCAAAGTATTTATTTAAACTTCTATTAGTTTTAAATAGCTCTCTCTCTCACACACACACACACACATCGAAAACATAAGCTTTAAAGTATTGTAGCAAAAGTTATTAGCTCCAATTTTTGTACACCAAATAAAATATTAAATAAAATATATTTTAATATAAATAAAATAATATAAAATAAAAGTTCTCTATTTGTATTTCTCATTTGAGAAAACTGGCAGGAAAGTACTGATTAATACTGACTCCGTGCCAAGAATAAGATAAATTCATCTGTTACACTTGCCCACAAAGTTGCCTCGTTTGAGGCAGGAGACCAAAGAAACGTCATGAGAACTGCAAATGAGTTTTTTGGGTGCACAAACATATTCCTTTTGCTCTACCATATATGTTAATCTGGCTAAATAGATCTTCCATGCTTTTTAAACAATCAAAATATATTTGCTATGCTTGGATCAGAAGTGAAAGTGTGAAGAAAAAATATACCCCATACAGTAACATGTTTATCAAATGCTATTGCTTGTCTCTGGCCCTGAGGTAGGGATCTGGCGGGGAGGGCCGGTGCAAATTCTCCCCTCCTTCTACTGGAGTTTCATGATGTTGTTGTGTCTTCTCATTTTTAGCATTGTTTTATGAACTGTATCTACTCAGGTTTACTCAGGGGCAATGGAAATAAACAGGCAAATGTTTGTACTCACATGGTTTCTACCAGTTACTCCTGGATAAATTCCATCTAAGTACAGGACACCAAGATTGAAGGATGCATCAGGATTGCCCATAGCTTCAGCTTTTAACCAGTACTTAGCTGCCTTTGCATAGTCCTTTTTAAAGTTATGATAATACCAGCCTAGGCCATTCACTGCCTGAGGCAGTCCCTGGAAGTAAGACATGGACAATCTGAAAGTCATTCAAGTTGTGGTAGTGTTTCAGTTTCCACATTAAACAAAGAGAGATATGGGGAGAATCACACGCTATGCAGTCTTCTTTTTTTAAAAAGTAAAAGTATTTGTAGTTCAACTGGCAGACCCCATAGGGCAGTCTGCACTCAAATGGTTGTCTTCCCAAATATAACTCCTGGCTATTTTCCACACTTCTTGCAACATGCCTAAGATTCCAAACATGCAGAAAGCACACAAGACGTATGCTTTTGGAACTTATTACAAGAGGCCCACATCACATGAATGACCTCTTGGCAGATTTAGAAATATCAACCTTGGCATCCTTCTGAAAAGTTTGGGTTGGGAGTGAGCAGGAGAGTTTGGATTGGGAATGAGCAGGAGACGTTTACACTGGTTCCACTTTTATCTGGAGAACCACTTTCAGAAGGTCAACTCCTTGGCATTGAACCTTGGATTCCCCCAAGCCATTCAGCATATGCATGATACCACTGTAAGGTCATCTAGGAGAAAGAGTGCAATGCTATTAGTATGTTGCTGACCCATAGCCACATTTCTCTTTTCCATCAGGTCTAGGTGAGATGCTGAAAGTGTTTAATTAGTGGTTAGCCATGGTAATAGAATGGATGAGGAACAAATCAGTCTGAAACTAAGAGACAGAGGTACTGGTCCCTCACCCATCTCTTCTGAAGGAGGCTGCACTCCCACTAAAGGATTACTTTCATTCTGGGGATCCATCTCTGTCACTAGAGGCACGAGTGTCCTTTGTGCCATGGATCACCTTTTACCAGCTTAGGCTTGTACATGAACTATGTCCCTACCTACATGGTGACCACCTGGTCTCAAGTGTGGTGTAGTGGTTAAGAGCATGGGACTGGGACCCAGGAGATCTGGGTTCTAGTCCCCGCTCAGCCATGGAGCCAACTGGATGACTTTGGGCCAGTCACAGACTCTCAGCCCAACCTACCTCACAGGGTTGTTGTTGTGGGGATAAGATGGAGGAGGAGATGTAAGCTGCCTTGAGCCCCTTGTAGGAAAAAGGCAGGATATAAATTGGGAAAAAACAATGATCCATTCGCATTTAACTTCCTGCATGCATTACTGCAACAGCATCCCAGGGATGTGCATGTTGTTTCGAATCACCATCTTATGCATGCTGCCAGTTGTAGCTCCCTTTTGTCTAAACTTGCATAGGAGTGCACATTGAGTTCAACATATCACAAGAGTGCTGACTGGAATTGGACATTACAATCCCAATATGTCTTCTTCCGTGGATAGATCTACTAGAGCCAATCATTCTTTTCCTTTTTATTTCCCTTTTGATGACTCCCATCACAGACTTGTGTTTTGGAATAAATACATGATCAATTTTATACTTTTTATTCACAGTTATATACCCTCCTCTAGTATTTATATCTTTATTAGCATTTAGTTTACACAAAAGATCTATGTAGCAACTGATTGCATATTTGTATGTTATTTTTTATTGGAAGATAAATTTATCAGATGATTAACAAATTCATTGGAAGATTAAATTTAAAATAAATAGTTTTTATATTAAAAAACCTATACCAGTATTACACCAACGTTACTGATTCCCAGTTCATTCCCACACTCAATTCAAAGTGCTGGTTTAAACCTTTAAAGCCTTTTAGGGCCACATGGTCTCTGAGAATACTGATACAGGTATTCGGTATTTTTAGTGAGACATATTTTTATCATCCATTCCAAAATACCAATTGTCAAGAAATGGATAAAAGGTGCCCTGATGAAGAGAAGGGAAATGGCTGTTCAGTGAGAATGCTCCTAATTTGAATGTATTCCGTTCCACAAATGTGTGGGGCCCTGGGTTCAATCTCTTTCTGGTTAGAGAGACTGTATGTTTGGACAGGAAAAAGCCCTAGTGTGGTGTGGTGGCTGGAGTGTCAGACTGGGACTTAAGATTCTGGGTTCTAGTCCCCCTTCAGCCATGAAGCTCATGGGATGACTCTGAGCCTGTTACTCACTCTCAGGAAAGACTCGAAGGAAAGACTATATTCAAGACCCAGCTGCCCTGAAACAGTGACTGAACTGAGCATGAAGTCCTTTTCAGGTTCCCGTCACCTGAAAACAAGTATGTGAAATGGACAGCAAGGTGGTGTTATACTGCTGCAGCAAAAACAATGTCTTATGCTACCTTAAAAACCAACAGATTTATTATGGGCTGGCCCTTTGATGGGCACTTCCCATGCTGTTAATAATTTGTTCCAACCTTCAGTTTAATCACAGAATTCATATCTGAACTTCCTTTCCTTCCTCACCACCACATATACTCCACTGTGCTGTAGAACAGCACAAATGCATGTGAGAAAGGCACACTTTGCTTTCATAATTAAACATCAAATTTCCCCTATTCTAAATAAAGCACTCTCCAGAAGTGCTGATTAGACACAGAAGCAAAACTGGAAGGTCACCTGTAAATATATGAAAAGGACAAGGAATGACAAGCATGTGATAAATGCCTGATCTAGTAAAGCTTTTCATCAGATGAAAGATGGAAAGAATGAGAGAGAGGAGGGAGAGAGGGGGAGAGGTGGGGGAGAGAGGAAGGAAAACGGGGAGGGAGGGAGGTGTCTGTGTTGGCCAGTCCACAATCACCTGGACCATATAAACTTTTTAAAAGATGTTACCTTTGATGCAGCTTTTCTCATCAGATGTAGAGCTAATCTCCTGTTCTTTTTCACACCTTGACCCTAAGCAAAGTCAAAGGTCAGTTTTAGAGATGTGCAAAGTCCTCTTATTTCATCCTTAATCAAAAATGGTATCACCTGTTTGAGACCCCAATTAAAAATGGGCATGTACTTCTCTCCCCAGTGTAGGATTTCATTCATTTCCTATTCAGGTGCTGAATGGCTTGCTAATGCCTCATAAAATCAACACATCCCAGGTTTGTGGAAGGTGCCATAACTGCACAACGGCATGTGCAACAAGTCATTTTTCCCTTAGTGTTGTTCTATTGATGCATAATTGCAAGCATGAGCTTTTCTTTTGTGAATCAAAAACATAGACATTTGTTCCACTCATACTGTATTTTTCATTTTTCTGTTTTATTATAAGCAAATGCTACTGCAGCTGCACTTTTACCAAGCATTATATAAATAAAGTAGCTCTTCACTTCCTTGGAGTGTCATCAATTCTGATGCACCGCAGTAGAATATTAAATAGAGCCAGAAAATGAAACCAATACGATCAGTCATTCCCACAAAAAGGTCAGAGATCTATCAGGAGCTTACTAAACTATCAACTGAAATTACATGATGAGCAAACTTGAGAGAAGCTGATGGTACTGGCACATTTATGAGACTAAGCAATTACATCCACCCTGATAAAACTGGATTAGCTTCTGGATTATGTAAGCCACCTTGGGTTCCTTGCAGAAAAAAGGCAAGATACTGAATAGATAGATAAATAGGTAGAACACTGTTTAATTGCTAAGATGGCTTTGGCTTCAGTAGCAGTTCCAATGTCTGCAGAATGATAGAAAAGGACAAAACATACCAAAGAAATGGATTAAGAGTCATGGTTGACTAAGAAGAAAAATGCAAACCAGTTATGTTATATTCAATTGCTTTGAAAAGATTTGATCTATAATACTATAGCAAAATATTAAAAATATAATTGTATTATAAAAATATTCTATAGGTGTTAATTTTGAAAAAAATCTTACTTTGAATAAAACAATGGAATAATCATATATGGATATTAGGTCTCCAGTTTCCAAGGCACCCTTTGCATACCACTTCACAGCCGCTTCGAGATTTTTTTCCACACCTTGCTGGCCCCAGAAAAGCATCTGTCCAAGACGTTGCTGAAACAGGACCAAAATGCTAATATATTTCACATTTGATATATAAAGATTAAATATAAATATCCATACAATTTAAGCAAGTTTTAATAGGGGCAGAGGATGTTTTAAGTAATTAAGAAAGACAGATACCTCCATAATATAAGGGCTTTTTCACAGTGTTGATCAACTCTTCTGTCTTAATGAGGGTGTATATTTGAATCCTACGCTGCCTGGCTTGGAATACAGAGTGGAAACACACGTCTGTCTTGGGCTACACACAAAAGTTTTATGCATACTCGGATGAGGATGCCTGAAGTCTGGATTGGTTTAAGTCCTAACCTTCAAGAGATGTGCAGGGCAACCATAAGCATTGATTCTGGCCAAGAGTAAGTACATCAGTGCTTTGAAGTGGTATAGAAAATATAATGAAAAGCTGAGAGACACTCTACCTGGGCAGCTACATCTCCTCTTACTGCTTCATGTTTCAACCACATAAAGATGCCACCATTTTCCTTGGTTTGTACTTTCAGTAATTCTTCATCCTTAAGTCTTATTTCTTCTACAAATGCCTAAAACCGAAAATAAAGATAACATGCATGAGTGAGAAAGATCTCATCCATACCACAGAAAGAATGCAATGTTTTCAAGTTTTGTGAGCCGCCCCGAGGCTTTGTTGCGATGGGGGCGGCATAGAAATGTTTTAAATAAATAAATAATAAATAAATAAGTGTTGTTCTGCTGTTTTCTAGCACTCAGAGCTATTAAAGTTTGCATTGAATCTATTTGGTAGCCAGTACAGCACTAATTTAAATGCACAAGGCCCAGGTTTTCCAGTCTGGTGCCTTCCAGATGTCTTAGACAACAAATCCCATTTTCCTCAAGGCTGGGGATGATGGAAAGTATAGTCCAGACAACTGGAGGGAATATCAGGCATGGCAACTGTTATTGGGAATGGATGGACAGAGTCTGGTTCAGACTAAAGCAATATTATATGTTCAAGCTTAAGTTAGTATTGGGAATACCATGCCAAACTTTGGTGACATAGTAGAGATTTAAAGCAAGCGTCAAAGCACTGAAGTAGGTAGAAAACTTCCTATCACTATTTTTTCCCAGGGAAAATTGCCCACTTTTAGTCAGTGGATTGTTTCATAAATACATTTAGCAACTAATTAATAAATATTGCATCAGTTAAATTGGAAACCTGAAATGGATATGACATTTGTGAACTCTAAAATCACAGCTGTAGTCAACTTTTTCCAGAGGACTGTCTCTTAGAAGCACATGTATGCATGCCCACATCAATGGAAGAACTCTACAGCGAATATTTTAAGGAGCAGTTTTATGGCCACTAGATGTGGTGAGTCAGCCAGAGGGGACTGAAGAAACTTGCTTGGAAGACAGCTGGAGCCTTTACAGTCGTTGCATTCTGAGGAGAGTACCACCAGTGGCACATGCAGTCTCCTGGTGGTGCCTCAGCCGCTTCTCATGCCCTGGGGAGGCAGCTGAAATTGGCCATCTCACTCCTTCTGCCCTTCAATAAGATGATGATGATGATTGCTGGGCAACCTGTGCAAATCATGTAAGACTCTTCTAAAATATCAGCTGGCCTTTGGTTTTATCTTACAAGACTTTACCTGATTTCTATCGATAGCATGTTGATCACGGGGTGTCTTTACAGCAACATCACTGTAGTAAGCATAGGCCAATTCCAGATCTTGTGGGTAACCGTTAACACCCTGGTAGTGCTTATATCCAAGGTTCATCAAGGCCAGCCTATCACCTCCCTGAGCTGCAACCAAACTATAGAGCAGTCCCTGGAAGCAATTAAAAATAGGAGTGTAAATTGAGTAATGGCTAACAAAAGTCATACATGAAAAAAGTAGAGATGCATTATCAGTATTTTGAACATGCTAGAACAGATTCAAAAGACAACGACGAAAGCACAATCATGCACTCTTGCCTTTTCTGTAGCCATTCATCTAGTGAAGGCATACAAATGGAGAAAGGCAGGTACAAAAATAGATTTTAATACGTCTGAAATTGATTTGAGAGGGACTCTGCTTCTCCTAGTATATAAAAACATTTCTCTTGTTCAGCCTGGCCCAACCTAGAGCCCTGCAGATTATTTTGGACTACAACTCATATCTATCTACAAGAGTCCCTAGGCTACCAAGTATGAAAGGGAGAGCTTTTTCAGTGGTGGCTTTTCACTTTTGGTGCTCCTTCCCCCAGGAGGGTAATTCATATGTTCGTAATTTGTATGTCTTGAGTGCTGTTTTTGGTTAAAAGGCAAGGTACAAGTCTGTCTCTTTTCCTTCCTTCCTTTTTTTTAGGGAGGGGACTGGAACAACTTCAGGATACCTGCTGTCCTGGCTGCCCCAGGCTCTTCCCTTGACTCCCCTAAATACCCCATTTAATGCATTCCCAAGGCTGTTTTCCTAAACTAAGAGAGCAGCCAGCCTATTTTATTGCACTTGCTGTGCAAGGGGAAAGAAAAGGAAGATGTGAGCTTCAGTTCCCAGCTCTGATTTCACAGCATTGCATTCAGCCTCAGAGATGGGAATCCAAACTATCCTATAGCTCCCAGATTATGCATTTTGAATAGTGGGTTAAGCATCTTTTAAATAAATAAGCATCCATCAGCACAGCCATCATGGCCAAAGGTCAGAGATTTTTGAGGCTGTTTGTGAGATTACAAATACTGTAAATGTCCTCGTTCAAGCAATCCTTGGGAAAAGTGAGTTTTCATTCCTGAGTCTTACCTTAGCTGGGTCTGCAGGCATGCCCAGTCCTATTTCAAAGATAACACCAAGAGCATAGGAAGCTTTGTGATATCCACAACAGCTGGAATCCATCAGTAACAACACAGAAGAGTTTATATAATGTAGGCCATCAGCTCTGGAAAGGTTTTGAGCAGCTGTTTCATATAACCTGTGTCCAATTTCTAACACCATGTCCTTTTGGCCTTTGGGTACTAAAATTATAAGAAATAATATACAGCTAAATTGCTGAGCTGTGGAAACAGGTAAGTTTGGATTAAGCAGTCTCAGTTTTCCCACAGTCTTATTGCTGAATAGGCTCAGGGCCTGTGATCTGATTATGTTATGTTATTAATCAGATGTTATTGTGATCTGATTATTACAATGCACTAGGACCTTATGCCATGCCAGTAACATAATAGACTCCCCTGGGGCATTGGGCATACTTTTCTTAGTATTTATCTGCCACAATGATAAATATAAAATAGGCTCCCATCTCTTAAGTGGCAATTCCTAAACTGTAGCCTAGGAACAGGACAGGACTGTCCTTAGTGCATTCAGGGAGAACCAAAGACCACAATGCAGATGACAGAGGAAAATGTTGAAGAGCCAGAGTTTCCTTGCGAAAATGCAGGAACTATAAATGGAAAGAAAAGAACGACTAAATTGTCCAATCACTAACACAAGAACATCAGAAGAGCTCTCCTGGATCAGACTGAAAGCTCATCTCATTCAGAACCCTGTTCCCACAATGGCCAATCAGAAGCCAACAGGAGCCCCAAAGCGGGACATGAGCAAAATAGCACCATACCATGTGCCTTCCCAGCAACTAGCATTTCCAGTATTAAGAAACATGCTGCCTCCAATAGCAGAGGTAATATTTAGCCGTTATGACTAGAAGCCATATATGGCCTTATCATCCATGAATTTGTTTAATCCCTTTTTAAAGAATGGTGGACATCATACTGCCTGCAAATCCTGATACTGCTTCATTATGGGGCTATAGCATACAGCTGAAGAAACTAGGGGATTAATAACTTTTGTTGCTAGAATGAATTAATTCCTATTTTGTGGCCTCATGTTAACTGTGTGAATAAATATATTACTTTCTAGCAAATGTTGATCCACCTCTTCAAGCTGTCTGAACACGCTGTGGTATTTTTCCCTTAGTTCTTTTGCCCAGCTGAAGGCAATGCATTTGAGGTTTCCTCCATATTTGTTGCTCATTTCTAGATAATAGTTTTCACGAAGGCCTGAGGGGAAAAAAAAAACTGAATCACCCAAGCATCATCTGGGAAACTTCTCACATACATACATATATACATACATACATACATGTTTCCTCAAAATGTTTGAAGATGGTATTGACCTGAATTCATCTTAGGTTGTCCGAGGATAAGACTATGGGCATACGAAATACAAAAGGCATTCAGCAGATTCAAAAATAAAGCCTGATCTAGATTAAATGGCATTTACTCCCCAGTAACTCTAATTTGGATGGCAGCCTTAAACTGGGTTTAATACCACAACGCCCAGCATTCCTCATCCAGCAATGCTGGAAACTGTAGGGTTTTTTCCTGTCTAAACATGCATAGAATCGTTCCCTTACAAGTCATTCTCTCATTTTCTACTAGTGAAGTCCTGCAATAAGATTCTGTCTAAAGATTTCTAAGAAATAATGCTTGAAGCTTTTACAATTTACAATTACAAAAAATTACAATTCCCAGGATTCCTTGGGGAAACCATGACAGTTGTAGTTGTAAAGCAAAGCAAAGCAGACTTGTAACATAGATATGTCCAATCAGTAAACATAGTGTAGGTATACTCATCAATATTTTATCATTTGTGGAATATTAACCTATATCCCAGTAGAAAAATCATAAAGCATGATCTCTCATCCATATATAAATGGATACGGTGTTGCTCCAGGCAGAGAGAAAAAGAACAGTCAAAGGGCTCTTCTGTTGTTGTTAGTTGCGAAGTCGTGTCTGACCCATAGCGACCCCATGGACAACATTCCTCCAGGCCTTCCTGTCCTCCACCATCCCCCGGAGTCCAGTGACTCCATCTAGCCACCTCATTCTCTGCCGTCCCCTTCTTCTTTTGCCATCTATTGTTCCCAGCATTAGGCTCTTCTCCAGTGAGTCCTTCCCTCTCATTAGGTGGCCAAAGTACTTGAGTTTCATCTTCAGTATTTGGCCTTCTAAAGAGCAATCAGAGTTGATCTCCTCTAGGACTGACCGGTTTGATCGCCTTGCAGTCCAAGGAACTCGCAGAAGTCTCCTCCAGCACCACAATTCAAAGGCCTCAATTCTTTGGCGCTCAGCCTTCCTTATGGTCCAACTTTCACAGCCATACATTGCAACTGGGAAAACCATAGCCTTGACTGTACGCACTTTTGTTGGCAGGGTGATGTCTCTGCTTTTTAGTATGCTGTCTAGATTTGCCATAGCTTTCCTCCCCAGGAGCAGGCATCTTTTAATTTCTTCGCTGCAGTCCCTATCTGTGGTGATCTTGGAGCCCAGGAAAATAAAATCTGTCACTACCTCCATTTCTTCCCCATCTATTTGCCAGGAAGTGAGAGGACCATGATCTTAGTTTTGAGAGGAAGTGAGATGCCATGATCTTAGTTTTCTTAATGTTGAGTTTCAAGTCAACTTTTGTGCTCTCCTCCTTCACCAGCATCAAGAGGCTCTTTAGTTCCTCTTCACTTTCTGCCATTAGAGTGGTATCATCTGCATATCTGAGGTTGTTGATATTTCTCCCATCTTAATTCCAACTGGTGATAGCCCCACCTTTTTCATGATGCACTCTGCATAAAAGTTAAATAGGCAGGGTGACAGTATACAGCCTTGCCAAACTCCTTTCTCAATTTTGAACCAATCAGTGGTTCCGTGTCCAGTTCTCACTGCTGATTCTTGACCTGCATACAAGTTTCTCAAGAGACAAATAAGATGGTCTGGTACTCCCATCTCTTTAAGGACTCTTCTACATAAGCTAATTATTGTGGGTTCATGATTCCTCGCTCACAGAAGCTTGCTGGGTCTTTTTACAACATTGCCATCTTCCAGGACCAGTCCCAAGTTTTCCAGCAATTTTTGTTGCTTATTTTTAGAACAAGAAAAGTCTGATATCCGTTGCCATTGTTTGCTACAGAGGCTTAGTATATTCGTGCAATTTCTCTCTGCGCAGGCACAGCACCCATAAAGTGTGATGCACAGAGGCCACGATGAGGAACTATAGGTTAGGACCAAGCCATAAGGGTGCTGTATGTTTATGGGGCAAACAGAATTTTTTGGCGAAAACAATTTAAATCAGGAAAAAAGCATGGGAAAAAGAGATGCCCTTCTGCCACATCCTCCACTTGAACTGTTCCTCCCCACAGCTGCTTTTAAATTAAAACACACACACACACCAGGCATGATAGGAGGTAACGTCTTCTAGCTCATGTTTCTTTTGGGCCTCACTACTTACACTTCCCCGCTGCTTCAGCTTGTTTCAGTGAGATTCTGTGTTTGGATGTTCTGCTTTGTGTGTCTACACATTTTTGATGGTGCAGGTCAATTCTTTCCAAAATATCTTTGTGGAAGAACGGATTTGAAATCTAGAAAAGAGATCAAGAGGGTGACTACCCAGAGGAGGGCCATCTCTGTGGTGGCGCCCCGATTGTGGAACATGCTCCCCAGAGAGGTTTGCCTGGCCCCAACGCTTCTTTCCTTTTGGTGTCAGGCAAAAACCTTTTTATTCTCCTAGTATTTTAACTGTTAACCTGTTTTAGTTAGTAGTTTTATTTTAACATCGGATGCTGTGCAACTGTTATTTCTATGTTATTGTATTGATTTATTGTAAACCATCCCGAGACATCTGTGAGGGGACAGTATAGAAAAGTTTTACATGAACAAACAAACAAACAAAGATGTATACTTGTTTGGCCATACTGGCAACTAAAATCAGTAGCAACAACATGCATTTTCTAGGGGGAGATTCTGCATATGTAGCAACGGTTAAAATGCAGATGTGAAGTTATATTCTTTATTCTTACTAAGCATTCTTGCTCAATTGTTTGGAATGAGTTCCTGGACAGTGACCCTTCCTTATTCATTAAGGTATGCCAGAGGACCATGTTTGGGGATTTATGAGCATCACGGAGGCAACCCATAGGATTACACCCTAATGAGCCTATCCAGTGGCATGGGTTTGTGAAAGAGTCTTTCTCCTCTTATGAATGTGGTAGATCATTTTAATCCGTGACTGCATAGATCTTGGTATCTGCACATTGGAAAAAATATCATTCAGGCAAATTGTGCAAGCAAATAAATCTTTAGCCATCAATAAGCTGCTTATATGTAAGTTGTAATTGCTACTAAAATAATTTACTAGACCTTAATAGGAAGCTATTGGCACATACAGATGTTGTTGTTAGTCGCGAAGTCGTGTCCGACCCATCGCGACCCCATGGACAACACTCCTCTTAGATACAAGCTTCTATGTGTGGATGTTGAACTTGAGATAATATCCACATACTTTTGAGATAATATTGAGTAAAAGAGAATTATACTTGTGATAATATTCATCCAGTTTGAGAAATAGTTTATATACAGTTTAGCTGCTACATGGCACTGGACTTAGTTATACTGGGCCAGAGTACTGAGTTTACTGTCAGTGTTGTGAAAGACAATAAAGTTCCTGTCTAGCTTTCTGACTCATGTGTCCTTCAGACCTTGCATATCATGGTGCTGGTGGTCACATTTTAAACCAACAGACTCCTAACAAGGCAAATAGAACGACACGGCTTCCTACATTAAATGCCTCCTGCACCAATAATCCTGCAGTATAACTGGAATGCAAAGGAAATACTTGCTTGCTTTTTCTGGACCGCAGGGTTCTACATAGAGGAAGAAAAAGCGCAAGCAAGTTCACCCTCTATGCTATAGGGGAGGAGCCATGACACCCCGCAGGGTAAATGAGTGAGGCTCCAGACTTAAAATGATCAGCCAGATTGCTCTACATTCACTCCCACATATTTACTATTTTTATATGCTCACCTTTCCAGTATCTAAGCCGTTAAGCCGATAGTATTTTGCCGGTCCAAAGTATCCTTCAATACCTGATGAGTATGTGCTGCCTCCCAAAGCCAAGTATCCAGAAGTGTCATCAAAATAGAAATCTTCTCTAAAGCTAAAGGAGAAAATAAGCTGAAGTTCTTCATATTCTGAACCACTGTGAAGTAAATATATCTGTGTCCCTGGCAGGTGGAGGGTTCCACCACTGAATGCTTTGGAAAGTGTCTGGTGGGTCACAACCAACTAGGAAGGCAAGTAAGCCAAGAAAGGATGATTGTACGAATGTCCTGTGGTGGACTTCTCAGGTTGGATACTGTGAGAACAAAATGCTGGGCTAGACAGGTTTTTGACCTGATCCAGCAGGCTCTTCTTCAGTTCTCACAGGATGGAAAGGAGAGCCGTTAGATAATAACGCAGCCGCTATTCTAAGAAGCAATATTAAAACTGATGAAGCAAGCCAGATTCTGGGGAATTATTCTGCAAGCTGAAATCCTATTACATATACACAGCAAGACATCATCTCTATGGGCTTTTGTTTTATTTATTTTTTGTGCCCCCCCTGCCCCCAGCTCCTTTTGCTTTTCATCCTACCCACCACTGAAACATGGCCTCTGAGAGCTTCCCTGAAATGTAATTTGGCCCTCTGGTCAAAAGAGGTCCTGCACCTGATCCATAGTGTCTTAACCCATACATGCATTCTTGCAGCATGACCAAAAATGGCTTTATGTGTTGCAGGATTTCCCCACCTTTGATTTTTCCATAGCTTGCTGTGCTACGCCCTGCAATCTGACTAAAGCCCTCCTTAACTGGTCACTGTGATTTGGTGGATGGCCTTCTTAAGTCACAATGGAGCTGTATTCTCTCTATTTTGTAATAATGGGTTTAACAGTTTTCCAGGGGATGCTCAAATATTTGGAGTCTTTCTATAATCGACCCTGACTGGCACTTCTGAACAACTTTATCCTACAGTTGTTGTGAAAACTCCTTGGTCTTCCTGATGCTACTACAGTAACAATCTCTTGGGCCTTCCAGCAACCATTTATTTAATCTGAGATCATGTGGTACTGGAACTGCACACAGGTGTGTGACTTCTAGAGGCAGCAACTTATTTAGGCAAGCCTCAAAGGAGGTGAATACTTACACAACAAACAGGTACCAGTTTACATTTACTTTTCTGCCACACTCAAAGTATTTTGCACGGTCACAGTGCTGAATATTTCTTGTGCATCTAGTGGTAACAATGCGAGTCACATCCATTTCAATTTCAGGTTGTAACCCAGGAAAATGTGGAATAGCTAAAGGGCAGAGGAATACTTCTGCAAGGCACCATAACAAATCCTACTCATCAAGGAGCACGCCAGAAGCATCTCTGCATAGGACAGTGGTCTCGGCTCCTCTCCTGGCACAGGCAGATCACTGATTCATGTAGAAACACTGGGGAGAGACTTTGCAGAAAAACAACTCTTCCACAGTGTAAGAAAAGTAACCACGGCAAGTGCAAGAGTAAAGTGTGCTTCCTATTTTAATCGACCAAAGTGTGCCCCAGTAACTTTTATGATAAGGAAGTATGTTCAGGAGGATAATATGAAGGACTTAGTTCCAACAGTTTGTGAGGACTGGCTAATCTGTAACTGGTACGGGAGCTACAGCCTGGGATCTGGTCTCTCAAAGTCCCAGGAATGTTGCTAGGAAGGCAAGAGTGGCATGATCCCTTGGCAGCCACCTTCACCCAGCCTTAAGGATGAGTGAGACAGGCTCAACCCATGTGAGATGTTACTGGAATTCTCTTGTACCTGAGCCAAAGAAAAGTGGTCCCCAGATGATAAATGCATAAATCATAAAGCAGTAGTGTTGGAAAGGGCCAAGAAGGGCATCAGGTCCAATTCCACTGCTCAATACAAGACTCCAAGTTAAATCAGCCTTCTCAGATGGCTATCCAACTGCATCTTGAATGCCTCTAAATTGCCTGCAACCTCCCTAGGCAATTTATTCCATTGTTGTTCTGCTCAGAAAGCTTTTCTTGATGTTCAGCCAGAATCTGGCTTCCTGTAACTTGAGCCTGTAATTAATACAATTAGTTCTTTGTCAGGGTTGATATACTGAAAGGTTAAGCAAATGAGGGAATCGTTTCCCTGATCAAATTGTCCTGCGTCAGCTGAAGGCAGTGATTCATTTGATATAATCATTAGTAAAACTGAAAGCATGCCAGTTGCAAATACAGTATTAGGCAAGCCTGCGAACTTCAAAATTGTAATTAACATTGAGGTGATTATCCTTAGCAAGTACAGGAGAGACTACATATATGTCTCAAGGATGAAATGGAACCATCAAATAGTGCCAGTGAAACTGAAAGTGCCCAGCAACCTTAGTGAAAGAGAGTTGCCTTCTGTTGAAATAAATAAGCAGTTATCAGCTTATCATGCATAGTCCTTTCAGTTGCTAAAATACATTAGGGCACAGCCCAATGAGACTGCCTGGAACCCTCCCATTACGGATATCCTATGCAGAGCAAAAGGAGCACAGAGGTGAAGGCTGCCTCCACAGCCCTCCCATGGCTGATGTTGGCTGTCTCATCTGCGGAGCTTTGAAGGGTAGGGGAAGATGGCTGAGTTGCCAGCAGGAGGTATCATATCTTGGTGGTGCTGGTCCCTTCCCATCCTGCCCACTGGAACATTCACCTAATGCTTCTCCAAATTTGTTTTTATGGATTTAAGAGAACCAGTTTGTGCGGTTCTTCCCACACTGATTGCAGTAGGAGGCATTCTGCGAATGGAATCCTAGCTCCCATCTTGGAGTTGTTTTCTGAGATGAGAGCTGGGACTCTGAAAACTTCTGTGAGGCTCTAGACCAGTGATGGCAAACCTTTTAGAGACCGAGTGCCAAAACTGTAACCCAAAACCTACTTATTTATCGCAAAGTGCCAACACTGCAATAAAACCTGAATACTGAGGTTTTAGTTTAGAAAAAACAACTCACAGCTAATCCAAGGAAATCCTTGGCAGCGCACTGACTAGCCATGCGAAAGCTCAGACAGGTTGTGGCTAATGAGTCGCGGCTTGTGACGTCATTGCCTGGAAGCACTACTCCTTTCTGAGCATGCGCATGGCCCCTATGTGCGCTGTTATCTGGGGCGATCCTGGAGCGACTCGGCTCGTGTGCTGACAGAGGGCTCTGCAGGCCCACTGCGGCACGTGTGCCATAGGTTCACCACCATTGCTCTAGACAATGTGTAGGTAGGGGCCACAAGGATCACTCTGTGGATGCATTATTATTATTATTATTATTATTATTAAGACGTTTCAAAACCTCTGTTTTCCCCACATATTTCCAACAGAAATATATGCAATGTTTCAATCACATTAAGCGTCCTTCGGTTTTTCTCTCCCAAATATTTCATGTCAAATACATGTAGCATACTAAGCAAAAACAAAACAAAACATAGGATACCTTTTAAGGCTTGGTTTACTAAATATAATTAAACATGCCTTTTAGGGTGTTGAAAATAAATTCTGCCACACACTGAAAAAAATCTTATGCAATCCTCCAATTCAAAATTTTCTAGAAAATCTACATCCATGGTTCAACAATGGTAAAGGGCCCACAGTTGGGATTGGAGGATCAAGAATACATTTCTTTTTCTTTTCTTTTTTGGCAATAACCTTGAGAGTAGCAAGAAATGGAAGAGATAGGAAAGGAAAAAAAGTGTAGTTATGTAAGAATACACAGTACCAGTTTCAATGAAAGAAAGGTTGGCCTTACTTGAAAGTTTGACGCTGATGACTTTCCAGATTCTTTCCAACAGTGGTTATTTCAATCTAAAAGGAAAACTATTTAATATTATTTCTGCAAGTGAGCATTCTAGAAGACAATTAAAAATAAAATTCTTATCGTCTTGTCTCACAAGTTTTTATCAGGATGTTAAGCTGATCCTTTGAAGAATACACAAGAATTCATTATAAATCTGGATTAAGCAACTGCACTGGATTAAACACATTGTCTGATCCCTTCCACAGCAGCCCTTCTGGCAGCTTGAAAATGCAACACAGAGAATCAGGAGATCTCACTAAAGGGGGTAGTAATGTAATGAGGCGGGCAGGCAAAATTCAGGCGTTTCAGCCCTCTGGAACCCCTCCTCTTGTGGAAGCAGATTCTGGATCCAACCCCCTAAATATGAAGAAAATCACTACTATATTTCTGCTGCTGTACTTCCTCTCTCTGGAAAGTCTAAAGGCCTGGTGCAAGACAGGAGAGATCAGGAACCTTGGACAGACGTAACAAAAGCTACAATGAGGTCCTGTGTTTATTTGAAGGAGCCGTCTTTCTGGCCCTCTTTTCAAGATGGAATGCCAGCTACCCTCTCCATAACCACCACCACCACTCGCACTTTTGGAGAGAGTCCTGGAAACACTGTCCAGGGAAGGTCCTCAGTACTGCTTGCCCTCGGGCCCCAGGGGATGAGAAGTCAGGTCAGAGGATGTGGAATATAGTCACACTGTGTGTGCAAAGCGGTGACCATTTCCAGAATCCCCACCACCAACAGTCAGTATGCATGCACATATGACAGGTGCAAAAATAAGCAAGCAAATTAATGAAGGAAAAACTGCTGCTACGGGAGGAAACTGGCTTTCCTCTCTTTCTTCTGGCAGCCTGCCCAGAGGTAAACCGCATTTTGGCTTCATTCTGTTAATAGTGCTAGGAGGGATGGGAAAAGGAGCATGGGGACCTGATGCCCCTCTTGGTTCTCCTCACCCTTCAGTTGGCCTGATATCCGCCTTATCTATATCTGTCTACCTGAACACTGAATGCTCCAAGCAAAAAGCTCTTAGTGTGACCAACGCTAAGGATGTTTCTCTTGTAAGTAAACAAATGAATGGCAATGTCTCCTGGAGCCCTCACCTCCTGGAAAATTTCATGTCTGAGGCAGCAATTGCAAGCTAATTGCCTCATCTGGAAGTTGTATTTATGTATTTATATATTTATTAGATTTATATCCCACCTTCCCCCTTTTTCTTTTTAAAGAACTCAAAGAGCCTTATTCTTTCTCCTGTTCTTATTCTTATCTCCACAACAACAACCCTGTGAGGTAGGTTGGGCTGAGAGGCTGTTATCGGCCCAAAGTCACCCAGTTGGCTCCATGGCTGAGCAGGGACTAAAACCCTGAACTCCTGAGTTCCAGACCCACACTGTTAACCACTGCAACAGGTATTGAGAATATCAGTAAAAGGCTGAAAGTGGACTTAATACAGGAGCACATCCTTAAGCTGTGGACAGGCAAGAGCACCAGCAGATCAAATGCTGGCTCAGCCAACATCACTCTTTCCCTCATGTTTCAAGTGGCCCTTTTAGTAACAGAAAACCCTGCTTCAACATCCATGCATTAACCACATTATCTTTTAAAGGGAGGCATTTTGGACAAGGTACATCTCAGGACATCCTCAAAGCTCTGAAACCATTTCTTGCATCTTCCCTCATGGTAGCCTGCAATCCTTGAATGCATTTGCTTTGCCTTTAGCTATGACAGGGCTGCTAGAGAGCTTACACATACCTGTCCTCCATTAACAGAGAGGTCAAACCGAAACCACTGCTTCAGTGGGAGGAGGAAGGTTGTTTTTACAGCAGTATCTTCTCCTTTGACAAGGTGCATCTGGATGTGAACATAACCTGAAACACAACGCAAACAGAACACCAGTTAAACTATATTTTGAAGACTGAAGGGGGCTTTCTTCCCAACTATTTACACAGATAGGTGACTCCAGATGCTCTGGACTACAATTCCCATTGTCCCTCACCATTACCAATCATAGGCCAAGTCATCTGGAGAGCCAAAAGGTGCCACCCCTAATATAGGGGCAGGCAGCTGCCTGATGGTGTTATTTTAAAAATATTGTTTATTATATTATATTATTTATCATATCCTGCCTTGTAGAGCTCCTAGTCATCTCCAATTCAGTAGACTGATCAGGGCCACAGCTCCTTAGCTTCAGCAGTGACCAGGTGTTCTCAGACTAGTCACTGGGTCCCCGCTCGGCTCTATCCCTTAAAACTATATGGTGTCCATTCCCACAAAGCAGCTCTCACATAAATGCCTCAGGATGGGAGGGAACCACTGAATGTCGTGTAGAAGGCATTGTTTCTGTTTGGGGATTTTATATGCAACTGGACCAATTTCTTATGATTATGACCACCCATTTTTGAGCTGCTGACTTTTGTTGGAATTGGGGTGGCGACACAAACACCACAAACTCCTGAGGATGTGTTTGTTCACCCCAGTGTAAGTACACTGGCAAAAACACACTTTTCTGTGGAGACTGTATCCACAGAAGCACCAGTAGGAAATGGCTGATGTATTGGCTAGAAGAGGGCTTTGGCTATTGTGCACTCTAGAAATGGAACAGAGAAGTAAAATATGTCTCAAAGGCTATGCAGACTATTGCCAGTTTAATGATATTTTAAGTGCCACAGCATCCTCCAAAGTACCCAGTGAATTCTTATTTGTTCATTAGAGATCTTCCTTCACAGGAAAATTCCACTGCATTATAGTTTTTAAAGTGCAGCCAGCCAGTAACTATCACTGCAGATTATTTTACGATAAAAGAAGGCAATCTCTACGGAGTGGTACCAGTTTCAGCCATGTACCTTATAATGTAATGAACACAATTAATGGTCCCATTTTTGAAAGAGACCGAAACGGGATATGAAGTAAGGCAAACTGGAGAGTCTGGGAATGGTATACACTGCCCCCCCCCCACGATACGCTGCTTGCTCCATCCCTTTACCGTAACTGTTAGTCCCAAAAAGGGGGTGCCACTCCCTATACGGACCTGCAGTTATGCAGAAAAGTGGCAGTACGGGAGATGCTACAACTTAAGATGCCTGGATAAGTGAACATTTTGTGCCTTATGATGTGAGCACTGTAACACGAGATTAATAGGGGGCTGGTCCTCTCTACCATTTGTTTTCATTTCTGTACACAGAGGGCAGAGGGGGCATGGAATCAGCCACTTTTTGGCACATCATGTATGTCTACTCCCCATCCAATTATATGACCCTGCTTCTTCCCACTGCCATCCATCTGACTGACCTTCCTACAAGATTAGGAAGGATGCTGAAAACCAACATTAATTCAATTTGCTTTTGTGAAGGCATAAGAGATTAAAGTCTGTCTGTATGTTTTCCTTCTACTTACCTTCATCAGTTAGAAACACAGCAGGAGTGCCATACATTTCTTCAGAATCAATGAAATAAAATATTCCACACAAGGATTGTTTGCAGTAACGAAGTAAATAAAGCCAGACTGAAATAGTAAAGCTGTACAAGCAGAAAATTCAGATCAGGAAATGCTTCTCGTCTGTTGTTAAAACTTAAACATGATACAGCAAACTGGTCTTCAAAGAGAAGTATCATCACTTTCATCTAGTCATCTTTTTAAAAAACAGCCAATGAAGGGTGCAATCCTATTAAGGCTTAGACAGAAGGTTTTAGACAGTTTTGGTTTGAGAATGCATAGGAATGTTCCCTTGGATTGTCCATTAAGATCTTAGAGGCAAGTACTATAGAAATGTTGAGTTGTGAAAAAGTTGTAGAGAGAGGAAATTCCTTGCACCCAGCAACAGAGAGAGAAGCGCTTAGCAGACACCCAGGGTTACAAACAAGGGAAATGTCAGGAACCCTCTCAAGGCAGCAGAGCTCAAAGAAGCGCAAGGTTGCTTCTTCTAGAGATGACTCTTGATGCAAATAATAGGCCCAGAGGATCTGGCTGGCACCCCTGAAAGAAAACAGTTGGTCAGCCAAGCAGGCTGCACAGCTGCTGCAAACATGTCACCAAACAAATAAGGGTGCAGCTTGTACTTCTTGCGGAAAGCAAAGAATATATGGAAACACATTCTTTTTCCACAGCTCTGTCACAGCTAGGTATGTCTGTGCTGGTTATCAGAATACAAAATGAGATGGTGAGACTGGAGTCATAAAAAAGATATATCTACAGGATTGAAATTAAATCTCGAAAATCATATTTATATGAAGGCAAATGCATGGAGGCGAAATCACTGATGATTGATCATTGGCTAACGAATAAACTACAAAAAGTTTGCAAATGCCTTGCTGGCTATTGTTTGAGATACAATAGCCTGATTCAGCAATGCAGTTCATTCTTGTGAATTAAGAGATGATGCCTGATTTCAAGCCTACTGCCAAAGCTTCTAGACATGACAGAATTGTGCAGCTTCTTTCACTTGCTTAGCTATGGCTCCACTCTCTTGCACATGGAGAAACAGAACAATGCAGAATTAAAGTATGTGAACCACAAGCTGCACCAATCACAGGAATGCAATGTGCAAACAATCAGAGGAATGAGAAGCATTATTGGGGAAATAATTGTGCAAGCAAAACCGCAGTGTTTTTTCAATTATAACTTTCCGTAAGACAGACTGGGGCTCTGATAAAAGGGAGTTGGAAAAGAGGAGTTTGATGGAAGAAACATAATTTAGGGTTTGAATAGCAAACACAATTATATTCATAGTGGTTTTATTTACTTACGCAGGGTAACTAATATGATACTTTCTGATTGCTTCAAGGTCTCTGTTTTTAAATCTCTGAAAAGTCTTCACAAGTCCTGCCATCTCTCCACTGGATGCATAGGGAAAAGTGAGGAGCTCAACCATGTCTGTAAAATGCAACCATTCTTAATTTGCTAAGCACCACAAAGGGCCTTCTGCTCCACTACCATTTTAATTCACAATGCCTACAGTGTTCCCAGCCAATGTTTTCATCACACCATCATCCTGCCTGCATCCCCAGTGCTTATTCCATCTTTTTTTCTAATTGCAGAAAACCTGTTAAACAGAAAAGGGCAGAATAGCTGCACAACCATCTTCCAGTTGGTTGCTCGTACTAGGAGTCTTCTAAGGGCCACTCCTATGGTAACATGTGATAGATTTGGATTTAGTTGTTTAGTAAATATTAAGGAATGCATGAGAGGCTAACAAACACTGCATTGGTTTGTCAGATTTTAAAGATGGTAGACACAATTCTGGCTGCTATGTCGTTGATCTTATCAGGTTTACCCAAAGTCCCACTAAATTCAGTAGAATATAATCCCAGTTTTAGATGAGTTTTCAAAGGACTCACCAATAGCTGGACCTTACGAACCTACCGTTCTGGCAATTAAATGTTCAGGAGGTGTGCTGTACTATCACACCAGTGCAATATCGCAAACTGAGGTGGTGAACTGATTCATGGGGTTGTACTGGGAAAACAATGTGGATGCAGAGTGCTTCCTGAGAGAGGATACTGAGCTAAAAATCAAAAGGCATTGTGCAAGGATTCCATCTTTTCTTCCTCAATGGATTATTTCTGGTAAGCAAAAAGACAGAAGCAGAGGTGAAAAAGCTCAGGGAACTGAACAATGACAACTTCTGGCCCCATCAAATTCAGTGGATGAGGCAGGCCAGTTGTGCAAAACAATTTTTAAAAGCCTGTGATTGGATTCTTATCTGCCTTCCATGGATGGAAGGCTTTGCTCATCACAGGTGAGACATTCCCTCTCACTTGCCACTCCACTGTTTACCCCATTTAGCAAGGCCTCCCGGCCATCTTTTCAGGATCTTGAAGGGGCTGGCATAGGAAAGACAGGGCATGGAAGCTGGCTTCTGCTAACAGAAGTGCACATGCCTGAACACAGATCCAGTCTCTTGCCTGGAAACACCCAGATATTACTAAGTTCGCAACAGCTTTCTCTTCCAGAACCCAAGCAACATCGTTGGTCTCAGCTCAACATTCCACAGAATCATACTGGGAGAGGCCAGGTCAGATCATTCCATATATTCTTACAATAAATAACACTGCAGGTTAATACTGGGCTGGAGCCAGACTTAGTTATACCTAAAACAGACCCACTAAAATCAATGGGACTTTAGTTGTTACTAACTCATTCTACTGAATTCAGTGGATCGACTTAAGGCCTTTTCTATTTGAGATTATTAATCCACTTGAATTTACTTCTGCATTTGTTATAGAGCTGACATCCAAACATTCCTTTTTGCTTTTCCTTTACACAACCTCTAGGTGGCGCTGTGATATAACAGAGTAGTGCAATTACACAAGGAGAAATAGGTTTCTCTACTTTCCTTAAATAATATAGCATTCTCCCTGATCTAAGAACTCACAAAATGTGTTCTTTAAAACCAGAAGCAGAACTGGGGGTGAGAGGGACACATTGTTATCAAAAGACCTGTGAACAGGAAATGATCCATGCAAAAAAGGTAGGCATGAATTACGTAGAAAAGTTCTAAGCATGGCCAAGTCTGGATCTAACCTGTCTTTCAACAGCCTTTGATAATGGAATAGTAAATGGTCAGCAGCTTTAGGTTTTCCATCACTAGTTTAGTTAAGAAAACAGCATATTCTATTCTATGCAGCGCTACAGCACACCTCTGTGTAAGATCTGGTTTCCAATGTTAATTTTGCATTCAGTACTGTTTACTGACAGAGATGCATGAGATAATGTTCTGATGTTTGCTACTGCATCACTTTTATAGAGACAGAGGAGGTTCCTTGTCCGTTTGCCTGGCTTTTGGAACATGCCATACCTGAAACAGGGCCAAGATTTCCTACCTCCTGAAGCAGTGGAAGCAGCACGCCGGCATTGTTGGGGCGTGTGGAGGCACACAACTGCTGCTGCCACACACAGGTGGGGGAAGAAGGGTGACTGGAGGGAAGGCACTTGTGCTGCCGCACAGGGAAGGATTAAGAGGAGCAGGAGCCACTGCCATATCCGTGGGGAAGGAGATGAGTTGCTGCCACGTGAGGGGAAAGGAAAGGCGCATAAGCCACTGCTGTGCAGAGAAATGCTGAAAAGGAACATGGGCCGCCACTGCCACCTGCCACTCTGTCCTACCTACTCACGGCCTCTGCCTGCCTGCCTCTCAATACCATGCCGTGAGGGGTCCTTTGGGGCAGGCGTGGGTGGAGAGCCCCCCTGCAGCATGTCAACCCCAGGACTGCCTCCCCACCAAAGCGAGGAGTGGAACAGCTGCTGCCACCAGCGCTATGCCTTGCGGCATCACGTGACCAGCGCACCAGGGAGCCACTGGGCCCGTGTGCAGCCTTTGCTGAAGTAGGAAAGCAGCTGATGCAGTTTTCCAGAGCAGCCACTCACCCACCTCTTACTTGGAGCCAGGCAAATGATGGGCAGTAGCAGCTTCAGTGAGCTGGGACAACTGCTTCCAACAGTGGCCTATGCATCCTATGCCTCCCTTGGAGAGACGCAGGGAAGTGGCAGTATCAGGACCCACAGTCTTCCTGGCAGCAGTGTGTGTGGATCCAGCACCTTTCCAGAACCATCACCTGGAGTGGGAGATTTTCCCTGCCTCATGGGAGGGCCAGCCCTGATCTGAAACCACGGTTTGATCTTCACTTGCTCTAACAAACCAGTTTAAACAAACTGCAATCCTCTGAATTTGGACATAACAGAGAACAGTGGCTTATTTCAAACTTGAAGTGAAAAGCTTCTGACCTCCTTCTCACAGCTGTTAAAAAAAGGAGGGTGGGAAAACACTTGAGCCCAAAGCCTGCGTGGGCTGATTCACATCGCCTGGTTTCTTCTTGCGTCTTGTCATAATATACTGACATGGGTTATTGGCCATAATATACAGACAAAAGATTTCAAATTTGTCCCATCATGCTGGCATCTCACCAGGAGCAGATTCTTACCATGTGCTGCTTCACTGCAGCGATGCCTCTCTCACAAAAGACGAGATACCTACCATGCTCGTGCAGACACCAAGGTATTCGGTTTGCCTGGAGTCTCCACGTGTATTCCAAGCTCCACTTCAAACACACGTTGTGTTCCTTGTAGGGCCGTTCAAAAGGCGGAACAGTTTCCAGCAAAGCATAGTCCTTTGCAATAGCTTGCAGGTACGCTTCCCTTTGTTTAGTATGGTGGATGTCTGTTTGTTTGTGAATGATCCATGCATGCAGTATCACTGTGTGTACTATCAAGGAATGTCTGATGATGTAATCATCTCTGAAAACCATACTGCTTGGAAACGTCAAGTTCACAGTTTTGTTCACAATGGTGTGAAGGGGCTTGCCATTTTCCCACCTCTTTTTATACACCGACACAGCAGTTCTAAATTCAAATGAAGCTATAGCTTCTACAGTAACTAAACAAGGTTTAGAGCATAAATAGTTCACTGAAATTTGAGTATCATTGCGAACTCTTTTGTTCAAAACATTCAAATTAATAAAATCTTCATAAAATGCACTATGTTCAAACTGTGAAGAAAAAGGTGTTGTCAGTGACGTTTCTCTTCCAAAAGATGACATACATTGCTAGGAAAGAAAAATATATAAATGAAAGCTGTTTCTTTAATATTTAAGCAAAACTGATACATGAATTTGCTTTAAATTTTTTCATTAAATATCTTCTTACTTAAACTTTTTGCAGAGTTGTGTACCAAAGAGTAATTTGTGAGAGATTATATAAAATAATAGGTGACCTGATAACAAAAAAGGACATTTATAGGAAGCAGAAGGAAGGCCAGGCTACAAAGGAAAAATACAGGCAGCTAGCATGGAATTGCAGGGAAAGCATCAGAAAAGTGCAGAGAATGATTTGAAGACGACACAAAACTGGGTGTGATAACTAATACCCTGGAAGTCAGAAAGAAGATTCAAGGTGATCTTGATAGGTTGGAATACTGGGCTGAAAGCAACAGAATGACATTCAATAGGGACAAATGCCAAGTTTTGCACCTAGGAAAAAGAAACCAAATGCAGCATTCCAAGATGGGGAATACCTGGCTCAACAATACTGCAATGAGAAGGATCTTGGAACTGTTGTAGATCACAAGCTGAGTATGTGTCAACAATGTGATCAAGCTGCAAAAAGGGCAAATGCTATCTTGGGCTGCATTGATAATAGTATCACTTCCAAATCCTGTGAAATAAATAAATAAATAAATCCTAGTTCCCCTTTACTCAGCACTGGCTAGGCCTCATCTGGCATATTGTGTCCAGTTCTGTGCACCACAGTGGAAGAAAGATGCAAATAAGCTAGAAAGGGCTCAGAGCAGGGCAACAAGGTTGATCCAGGGACTGGAAACAAGCCCTGTGAGGAGAGATGGAAAGAACTGGGCATGCTTAGCCTTGAGAAGAGAAGACTTGGGGGAAGATATAAAGATACAATACCACTATGGTATGATAGCACAATGCAAGTATTTGAAAGGCTCTCACAAAGAGGAAGGACATGATGGGTGTGCCTTAATGATGAATAAAGGGCTCAACTTGTAGGAAGCCAGATTCTGGCTAGATATCAAGAAAAAATTCCTGACTGTTAGAGCGGTACGGCAATGGAACCAATTACCTAGGGAGGTTGTGTGCTCTCCCACACTAGAGCTCTGCATTCAAGGTGCAAGCGGACAGCCATCTGAGAGGGATGCTTTAATTTGGAGTATCTGTACTGAGCAGGGGGTTGAACCTGAAGGCCCTCCGGCCCTTCCAATTGTACTGTTCCATGATTCTATAGTGATTCCTATAGAATGCAATCTCAGAGCTGGGATTCTTTCTGGCAGCTGGCATGGAAAGAACTGTGCCTGCTGCCACTCCCCTCAAGAATGGAGCTGGGCCTTGGAAGAGGGGTGCCAGGGTCAGGGAGGAAGCACAAGATGTGGATTTATGCTGATTCCTATAGGTATTCCAACCATCTAGATAAAATATCTGGTGTAACTCACAGCAGAGATCACCACCTCATTCTGAGCACAAGACGCACATAAGCTTCCAAGTTCAAATGCTTACATTCCCTGATGATGCAAACCATGGGGCTGCACCCTAAATTAACACATTTTTAAGATGGTTCTCTTCCTAAATGTTTTTTCCCATTTGGGTGGGTACCAATAAGAATCCAAGCTACTTTTTGGTGACCTTTTGTCAGAATCTTGTCAATCTCAGGCTTGGTTTTACAGGAAAGTTTCTAGTCCTCATGGTTTAAGAGTTCAGTCAGAAAATGTGGTGGCAAGTTTTATTTTGTCAACAACCATGCAGTAAGCCCATATGATTTAGGAGCAGAATATTTTGATTGTGAATATATATTTTTAATTAAGTATAATCACATAATCCCACATTCACCAAATTCTGCAGTAATATAGTTTGCAATCTATGTAATGCATGTGGAAAATAGATGTGATAGCTAGCTCTGTTTACAGATTAGCTATGATTCTTCAGTTCATGAAATATTGCAATAGGGTCCAATGAGGCATATAGAACAATACAGGATCAGGTTAATTATCTTCACAATTGGCAGTGCCTAGGAAGGGACTTGACAGAAGCTCAGAAGCAGGACATGTGGGGAGCCATTTCTTCAGACATTGTTAATAAAGGTCATAAATTGTAGCCACTTTCATTGACCTATTTTCCCCGAAGCCATTCTGAGCAAAACAACACTCTCCCAAACATATTTTTCTTTTTCTTCCTTTTTACAGAATAGCAAGTTCCATTACTTGGTAGGGCATCTCTTGGAAAAGCAAGGTTGCCACTAACGTTACACACTTTACAGGATAACCCAATGCAGGTGAGAAAATCGGAGCTGGAAGAAAGGTGAGTTGCCGCTGAAAACTGCCACGTACGTGCCCGGAGATTAAACGCAAAGCTATTTGCAGCCTCTGAGCAATTTGGGACGGTCCCCCACGCCCTCCCCTTCGGGCGACTGGAAACAGGTTGAGAAGAGGGGCGACCACCAGGCGTTGCAACTCACCAGCAGCAGCCAAACGAGGCGAAGGCAGCGGAAGCCGCCGCTGGCGCCCCGACGGGGCTCGAGTGGCCCCGTGGAGTCCTCCGTGATCATGCCCGCTTCTGCGTGCTGGCTGCGCCCGATCAGGGAAATCCTGCCACGCGGTGTGTGAGCGACACAGATCCTGCTTCCTGCACATTCCTCCGGCTGGTTGCGAGAGCGAGAAGAAAGAGGAAGCAGGAAGCCGCCAGCGCAGCAGGTGCGCCGAGGCTGGGCAGCCCCCGCTCAGCCGCGGCCCCTCCAGGCCCCTCGATGCGCTTCGACGGAGCCTTCTTCTGCGCCACCTGTAGGGACGAGTTGCGAAGCCCTCTTTTGGAGTGACTTCGAAGCGTGCGGGTACTCCCTGTTTGGTCCTTCATCGTGTAAACACGCATCGGGAACTGCCTCGACGCTCACGTGCCATCTCCCCTGGCTTTTCCACCCGCCACTAAAAAGGGGAACGCGGGAAAAGTCCGCGTACGAGGGTTTTTTCAGAGGAGGCTTTTATTGTGTTGTCAAAATAAAACTCTTTTATTGTGGCCCCCTAAGCGCGCTTCCAAACCTATGGCTTCTGGCGCTACCAGTCAAATTATTCCATCCAGCAATTCCCGTCTTTCCTTCCTAAAGTGATGTTTGTGAAAAGGAAAAAAGAGCAGAGAAGCCACTATGAAAACACAGGATGGTTAGGCCCTAAGGCATCCTTTTGTATTTGTGGGTGTGTATTTAGCTGCCTGTGTGCTGAAGGAAAGATGCTTCTGTCTGGAAATGTAACATCCCTGGGGAAGCAGTGGGGACCTGGGCAGTTGTGCGGGAGGGGAGTTACCACTTTTGGGTGCTGCATGCAGAAGGGCCCCCAGCAGCTTAACATAAAGGATGTTGCAAAGCAGGGCTAAGGAAGAAATCAGGGCTGCCAATCGGAATACACCTATCTGAGGTGAAAGTTGAGTATCCATCTTTGAGAGGCGTTTCTACAGAGCTTTTCTGTGGAAGGCATTTAATGTGCATTTATTGCACCTCTTCACAGTTGCTTACAAGTACTTTAGAGAATGATACCACCATCTAGTTTTGCTTCTTCTTTCTGAAGTGTATTTTTGTGCAGTGGGTTGGGGTTTTCGTGCGAAGAAACTTGAGTGTTATTTATGAAAGTGGAAGTAAAAGTTTTTTCCTACTTACGTAACTGGGTTTTTTCATCATCATGCAGCACCATCAGCAAGTTATGCAGCAGGAATGGAAAAACTGAGCAGAGCTTGGATCTTAATGCTGCACTGAAATCTAAACTAGCACTTCAAAGGGTTGGGTAGAAAAGCTCTGTGCGTTTTTAGCTAAAAGAAGCAGTTGCTCAATAAAGCATCATTGGATCACACTATCTTAAATAATTATCAGCTGGTTTCCCTGCCTCTGATGCCAAGAAGGCTACAGAGATCTGTGTAACAACAGGTATTACGCAGGGGCACTGCAAAAAGGATTTCTTACATAAGCAGTTATAAGCAGGTGGGGAAAAGAATTTGGATTGGAGCCACAACAAAGATATGGGTTTTACCCATTCCCTGCAAATTCTTTATAATTTCACTTAACCCCATAAACTTTCAAATGCCTCATGGGCAGGGAAAATGGAATGTTTTCCCCTTCAAGAGAAATTGCAACTGGGTGGAGCTTTTAATTCATGGAAACCATGCAGGCTAAAGTCCTTTCCCTTATTCTTGGAGTCATCATCCAAATCACCCCTACTACTGTTTTTTAAATTAAAAAATGCAAGAGATATTACTTACTGACAGAACTGTAGAGAATTACATATCATCTTAGAAGCATTTATTAAGTTTTCTCTGTTTAGACCTTATTAAACTGAAGATAAGCATCGCACTAACAAGGAATACTATACAAAAATTAACCACTTACATGTGAAGGAGCACTAAAGGGAAAGATCTTTTCACAAAGATTTTATCATCCCTGAACTGTGTTTATGCTATTTTCTTGCTGAGCAGGATGGACTGGGCAGCTGTATTGTTTGTTTGTTTATAACCCGCCTTATTTCTTACAATGAACTCAAAATGGCTTACATCATTTTCCATCAACACTGTGAGGCAGGTTTGGTTGAGAGTCTTTGACTGGCCCAAAGTCACCCAGTTGGCTCCATGGCTTGCTGGGAACTAGAACCCAGATTGCCTGAGTTCCAGGCCTTATACTCGTAACCAGTTCACCACACTAGCTCCCATATGCTACTGCAGTTGCAATCCTCTAATATTTTCCTGTCATGCCCTCCCAACAGCTCAATAATAGCAACATATGGGAGAAAAGAGTATGGTGTCGGAATGATACAGACGTGATTAATGAACCTCCGTTATCACGCTGGTAATTGCCCGGTCGTGGGCCGTGAGGCTCAATCTAAGCTCTGTAGGAGCCGAGATAGATTGCTTGGCAAATCCCCCAGATGATGTGGAACTGGCAATTCCACATTTAGTGGGAGGAAATCAAGTTTTCTCATCTGGGTATTACCGGAGGGAGAGCTGCCCTCTACAAATTCTCGACATACTACCTTTTTTTAGTTTTGTTTTAGCTTCTGTGAACACACTGGATCTATTGGAACGTATTTTTGTTTCTTTTCTCTGCAATGATACCCGTGGAATAAGCTGTATTTTTTGCTAATTAAAAAGCCCTTCGGATGGGGGGGGAATGAAACCTCCCCCCCCCCATGGAGTTGAAAAGCCGCGAATTGCATAACGGAGAGAAAGACAGAACTTTTTGTAAGTAAGGAAAAGATTTATCTTCTTTTATCTCTCCAAGGGTGAATAATTGTGCTGTGGAACTGAGTAATAGAGGATCTTTCTTTCATTCATCTGTGTTGGACTACTGCCAAGAATTGGCAACCATTTTTCTCTTTGTTCTGGGGATCTTTGGACATCTGCCAAGCCTTGCTAATCTATTGCTACTATGGAAGAAATTCGGAAGGCATTTTTCAAAATACAGGCTTCTTTAACAGCTGTGCAACTATCCCAGTAGGCGATAATAATATGACAGAAGATTGTTCTAGAGCGACTTGATTGTTTTTCAACTGAACAAAAAAGTGGCTTTCATAAATTAAGCACTTCTATCGATCAGGCTTTAGATAAGCAACTCGCACCTGAACAGAATATGCAAAATATGCAACAAGCAGAAGGAAAATCTGAAACTGGAAAGAAAATAAGTGCAACTGTTCTGCGTGCTATGATGGAAAAGGATAGGACAGCTTGGCCACAACCTAAGACACAGACGAAGCAAACTTCTATGGGATCTGTGTGTGATCTTAGAGAAGGACAATTTAGCTGACCACTTAAAAGAGGTTATGTTTATGTGGCTGCAACTGAAGACTCCGTTACAGACATTATGGTGGTTTAATGGGAAAAAAACAAAGGTCTGGTACAGGGGTAAAGAAAAAGAAAAAATAAACTTGGCAGGGGTGCAAAGGGAAGATAAGGGAAATTTCTTTCTATTCAAAAAAAAAGGTGATTTATATAGCTTGATATGCTTACATGAGATGTAGAAAGGCTAAGCTATTATTGCTGGTGAAATAGTAGCAATTTAGCTTAACGAAATCCTGTTTAAAAGGTATTATTATTCAATGGATATTTTTGACTGTATTTCTAATAAGTTTTTCTTGTTGATGATATATGTTAGACTGTAAACACCTGGGCTTTTATAAGGAGCTAACCATATTTGATTCAATGGTGTTTAAGTGAGATGAAACATGAGTAATTTAGCTTAAAGAAAAATGTTCTAAAAGATATTATAAGTATTACTCATCACCAAGTAGAGTAGCTAAGACAATTGTAGAGATGTTAAATGGATATTTTTGATGTTTATGTGTAATTGTGGTAGTGAGGAAGTTATTTACTATTAGAAAATTGAAAAGATTTTGAATTGTCCAGAAATGTTTAGATCAAACTTACCACTGAAGGAGAAAGAGAATATTTCAATTTCATTTAATTTGGAGATGCTTCCCTTTGACATTGCTTAAGAGAAACAGGACTTGGTAGGAAATAATGGGACTGATTTCATGGATGAAGAAGAGGAAGATAGTGACTTATATCAAATTTGGATTATTATCATTATTATTTTATTGGCTGGAGAAACGGGACCTGGTTTTGATCCAATGATGCTTTCAAGTTATTATAAATGGATTCTAGTATGATCATAGAATGTTAAAAGATATGTAGTAGGGGGCTGATCCAGTAAATCCGGTGTGTGCGATGATTGTTGTTTGTAGTTTTAGTTTTAAAATCCTAATAAAATTTCTATTAAAAAAAAAAGCAACATATGTTTCTGTTGCTCCAAAACATTGGTCATGAATCTCTCCCTTCCTACTAAGTTGTGCATGATGCAAACATTTACTGTGAGAAAGAAAGCAACAAAAAAGCATAGAACTGTGATTGTTTAACTCTTTGGTCTGGACTACCCAAAGGCTTCTTCAGCAATTGATCTATTAGAAGATAAGTAATGGCAGACAAACTGCCCTAAAAGACAGCTAGACTGTGTCTTTCCTTGCACTGTAGAATGCAGTGTGTTGCATATGTTCTATGGTAAGGATAGATCAGGATCTACTGGAAAACACTCTGCTCACTTATAATAGCACGTCATACAGTATAACAACAGCAGCCAGTACTGCAAGTAAAATAAAAAATAAAAGCTGTGCTGTGACTGGTTTTTCCACCTCTCTCTTGCTCACCCAATACAATGTGATCATTTCTACACAAAGTAGTCATTGTGAGCTTGCCAGTCCCAATTCATGGTTGTTTATGGGTTCTTTAGACAATGTTATGACCCCCTAATTTTGTTGCTGTTTGTAAACAGCAATTTTAGCAAGTATTTTAGAGCAGAGAAAATGGGGTATTAGTGTTGATGGGAGAAAGAAAATACTGGTTCTAATGATTTTATTTGCATTATTTTGCTGTACTACAGTGCCATCCAGAGGTTACCTAGCAGAAAAGCAGAAAAGACTTACATAATGCTGTCATGAAACTGAAAGAAGATACATTGGCTAGCTTGTATAGAAAGCCCGTATCAATATTGTCTGCCTTGAACCAGCTCTTTTGTATGCTCTTATCCAGTTAAAGGATGCTTCCAGACAATGTTTTCATTTTGCAATCTAATTTTATGAGGGGGTCAAGAGGATGTCTTCCATTCATAACCCTCATATATTTTTCCACCACTTCTCTTGAAGAAAAGACAGAATATCTTGTTAAATATATTGCCTTGTTGAATGTAATTTAATTATATTTCTGTATTTAGGAAGTCTGTGGCTACCAGTTAATGGTCTATACTGCATTAAATACTTCAAACAAAGAGTGCACCACTAATTTCATCCCGCTTTGGTTTTGTACTAAGTAGGATTAGTTAGTTGGACATACTGGAAGGCTCGGCATGCTGCAAGTTGTTGACCTTTTTTAGTTTTTGCTTTAAACACACACTGAATTGTACCTTAGAGCACAAAAAAATGCTTAAGATTATTTTTCAGGCTAGTTAAGATTGATTCTAAATCCCATCTTTGAAAAAAACAACTCCTATTACAGAATTTACTACTTAAAACCTAACAGTTATTCCCAAACCCTGATATTTCAGACCTGATGGTGTATACCTTGTACAGTATTTATTCATCATTCATTATCTGCCATTAACTGATAAGTAAAGCAGATCTTTGACCATGAGTAATAAAGTAATATTGCTTTACTACACAACACTCTTCAAACATTAAGGAGTTTTACAACTCTTCATTCTTCAAATCACTCTTGACCTTAAATGATGGGCATTAATTAACATCCCTTTCCAATGAGTTATTCATATCCATTGCTCAGAATTCATTGGGCACCTGCTTGTGTCTTTGCATGTTTCCTCTTTAATACAGTCTAATTCTTACTTGTTTACATTTCTACATTCCTATTTATATATATACCATTAATCATTTTGGTGGCTCTTTACTTGGCATTATATCAAAAGACATCTTAGATTGCTTTGAGAGAGGTTGGATTAGCAGTTTCTCAGTAGCATTTCCAGAATTTCTAATGCAAGTAAAACCAGCCATTTCATAGTGGTATGTCACAAGCTGCCTAATGTTTTTGATTGCTGGTGTTATTACTTCAGGATTATTCCTGCCTGTTCCCACAGTGTGCTGGAGATGAGCACTGTTATTCCCTGAAGTGTGCTTGTCTAGCCTGAGTGAATTATATCTCAACACAGCTTATAGATGTCACACCGTAATCTCCTAGTACAATCAAACAGTAAGGTAAGCAGAGTAGATTCCCAAATGTCAGTGCAGGGAAATGGAATCTGAAAAAAGTTATGTCTATATTATGTGGTTGCAACTATGAATAATGAGTAGAATTCTAACATGTAAAACTCTGCTGCTAGTTTTATGAGGGCTTTTGCCCACCTTTAGGCCTAGAGTTTTAAATTCTGATCCCTAAATCCAGATGTTGGGAGCTGCTTATGGTTATGCATTGAATAACACATACAATTGAGTCAATAAAGTTTCAATAAAGCTTCCTACAATCTCACAAAGAGCCCATCTACCTCAGGAGGTTTATTTGATGTCAATATTCTTCCAGTTTGTTGGATAGTAATACTTTCCCCCCTTAAGGTAGATGAATTGTTTTGTGTTCAGACTCTGAGAACACCAGCAGGACACTACCAGTGCAACCACATGCTTGCCCTCCTTTGCAATGACCGACTTCTCAAAAGCCTCTTCCAGAAACTCCTCCTTCCAAAACAACTCCAAATTCTACCCTTCCCACTCCACTATAGCATGAGGGCTCCAATTCTACAGGCGGTTTGGTTCAGGGACAAAGCACTTTTCAGAGAGCTCTCAGCTTGTTGGCTTCTTGCCCTATCTTCCATTTCAGGCATATAAGTTTGCAATGTGTCAATAGAAAGCAGTTTTGTTTGCAAGGCTTGCTTGCAGACCTGAGTGTTGTGTTTTATTTTATACTACCATTCTAAACATTTGAACCTATACTGTATTTTTTCAAGTGCTGTTTTATGGTTTTAATTGTTGTGAATTTCCCAGAGAGTTTTGGCTATTGCGCACTATGAAAACAAAGTAAAAAAAGGTAATAAATAAACATACAGTTAGTTCTAGTTGTCACTTCACATACCTCAGTGTGTTTTTCAAATGCTATATTCCAAGAAAGGTTTGTGCCAACTAACATATTATGCACGACCTGAGTTACTATGATAGATACTACAAGCAATACAGTAGTGAATAAATGAATGAATGGCTAAAGGTCATACTGGGTAGAGACAATAGGAACTTTAACCAGAACACACATGAACAGCAACAGGGTCCTAAGATATCTAGCAGCACCACTCCTTTAATTATTCTTTCATAATAACTGATATTCATTTTGCTTAATCCTTTTTGCACCTCTTTTTTCAATGTGCAATTTAGTAATATGTTAAGTGTCAAGAGAAAAAAAACGCTTGTGCAGCCAGGAAATGACATGCACATCAGAGCTGAAGGAATGTTCAGGAGCTATTGCATGGTCATTCTATCCTTAGCCTATGCAAGTATTTCCCCCTTCCCTCCAAATATGGTCCATTTCTCTATCAGGATGCAGTGGTCAAGGTTAAAAACATAGGAAGCAGAACTGGTCTCATATGCAATTCAATGTGAAGAGAGTTTAGAAAATCAATAGCATCTCATTCAAGAGCTGAATATAGACTAACTATAGTGGTATAAGTATTCCACACAAAGGTTGAGGTGGTGTTAGAGAGCTGAAGCCAGAATAAATGCTTTGAGATGAAAACTATATTAAGTCATAAATACTCTCCATGCTCAAAGATCCCTTGCTGCTTAGTTTTTTTTCCAGTTTTGATCTTTTCATTATTTCCTGTGGGGTTGCTGGTATCATTACAACATTTTCCTGTGTCCATTCAGACATAAGTGGAAAGTGGAAATGATCCTAGGTCATTTTTGGTGGAGAGGACATGTCTAGGCCATTTGAGATGGGTGCTCGTGCATCATTATGTATGACTGAACCTGCAGTTTATTGCATTCTGATTTGTCTAGTTGGAGACGATCCCTAGATCTGGAAATACTTTCGAGTTACATTTGGCTGCAATCTTCCTTTGCATTGATAATTGAGCCAAGGTATACAAAAACTTTCACAGAGTTGAGAGAGAGAGAGAGAGAGAGAGAGGAACAAGCCCCCACCTATTTGATCTTTCTGTATTTTGGTTTTCTTGAAGCAACTTATGTTTTCATAGTTGTACAGGCAAAATATCTGAATGAACTGATGACCTGGATGTGAATTACACACTTCCTCTGAAATATCAATATGCATGATTAAGATTGGGTTGCAAGTTTAGATTTGACCCTTAATTAATTTGGCTTTTTTTGACCATCAGCTCACAGACTTAATTTTATTCTAGATTTAAATAGGACGAAATCTTGGGGCCTTGCTATCTCTCATGAAATAGGGTGGAACTATTATCTGTGTAAACAGAATTGCCAGTATTTGATACCAAGCATGCCTCTACCCTTGGTCATATGACACTGACATGTGGCAAACTCTGTATTTCACATGATGGTAACTTACTTCTGTCATATACTATAAAAGCAATGAACTTTGCTTTTATAGTATATTATAAACTATGAGGCATATGGCCTAGCAAACATTTAGGCCAGATATGTAATTGTTTATGTCTATTTTTATGAACTTTTGCTTGCATTATCATTTTGTCATTGTGTAGGTAACTGGGTAGCATAACAATAAAAAAAATACAAAAATTGTTTTGGGGCACAGAGAGAAGTTTGAACTGCCTTAAAAGTTGGCCTAGAATTATTTTAAAATACTATTAACAGAAGACTAGAAAGTACTCTGTTAATCCTTCCAGTGTCCAGAGATAAAGGCTTCTCATCTTGGTGCGTCAAATGGACAGTTTTCAAGAGGCAGAGTGCCACAATTAGTACTGCCGCGAGCTTGCACATGGCTGGCTGGAACAATTGCTCGAGCCACAACTCTAGGTTTTGTTTCTCCTTTCTGCCGCTAGTCCTGCCATGCTTCGGATCCTGCCGGCTGCGGCCACCAGGGGGCGGGGAAGAACACCATTACAGAAGAGCCCACCTCTGGCGCCGTATTTGAACTCGCTCGCGGTGGCTCACGGCCGAGTGGGAGGGGCGCTAACGGAGCGTGCCTTCTCCCCTCCCCTCCGGATCCGGAAGCGGAAATACTTTTCTCGTGGTGTTTGCTGAGGGTGAGTGACCGCGGCGCCCTTTCCCAGCGTCTGCTCATGGCGCACTTGACTCGCACGGTCCTCATCTTCGGCGGGTTCGTGGCCATGGTGGGGGCGGCCTTCTACCCTATTTACTTCCGGCCCCTCCAGCACCTCGAGGAGTACAGTAAGTCAGGGCAGGAGGCGTCTGCGCACGCGCGTCCCTCGCCTTCGCTCCTGGCGCTCGCCGGTCCCCCTTTGCCATTCTCTCGGGTCGCCTTCGCTGCACGCTGTTCCCACGCGGCGGGCAGGTGGAAGAGAGGCACACTTCGCATTTATATCCCCGGAGCAGAGCTCTCCCTAGAACTCAAACTGGAAATGCAAAGATGCAAAACCAAAACCTTATTGAACCAGGAAAGAAACTTGCACAGATGTAGCGATGGTCACCCCTTTGAATAATTTTAAGAGGGGGCTGTGCAGATTCATGGAGGTGAAGGCTGCCAGCGGCTGCTAGTTCTGATGGCCCAGTGCTACCTCCGGTGTCAGGGGCAGTGTTCCTGTGTAAAGCCGTTGCAGGGGGACATGGATGGAAGGATGCTGTCGCACTAATGGGATCCTGTGGACAGCTGGTTGGCGACTGTGTGAACTGAATGTTGGACTAGACAGGCCCTTGGTCTGATCCAGAAGGGCTCTTAGCATGTCCTTAAGATTTTTGGTGCTGTAAGTAAAGAGAAGCTCAACAATTAAAACTGGCTTAGAAATAGAGTCGGAAGGGGTCTCCCAGGCCATCAAGTCTGATCCCTGGCTCCAGCCAGCTCCACTCAGGACATGTGCATGTCTAGCCTAATAGGCTTCAGGGCACATTCTTTACATTTTGAAGGATTTGTTTACAGAGCAGAAAATATGAATGTTCACAAAATGTGAATGTTTCCTCCCAGTACAATTTTTTGTATTTTTAAAAATGCTTTTAGACTGTCCAGTTACCCTGGTTCAGCTTCTAACTTGAGCCCACAGCTGCAGATCCAACAGCTGCTTAGTTCAGCTTCCAGTCAGCTCATAGAAAAATTAGAAAAGAAGTTATATAGGTGCCTTTGTGATTGGCTGGTGAACAATGATATATTAAAGTAACACACTAATGGTGCAGCCATTATGTGGCAGGTGTGCGCACGTGTGTGTGTGTAAGGCAACCAAGAGTAGGCAAGAAAATCGCACCTGTTGTAAGAAAAGTTGCATCCATTGCCCTATGAAAATATTATGCAAATGTTTGTTTTGTGAGAACTATGCACCATCTATTTGGATGTGATGTGTTTGGGAAGCTGGTTCCTCTTCCCAGTTATGTAGAAATGCAATGCAAAACTTTCGCATTCTTTGCACGTGATAGTGTGTATGCCTTCTTTGGTTCCCTGAGAGGCCAGTTCCTCCAGTTACTGATTTGGGGTAATGAGCAATTCTGATCTTGATTCTTGGTGAAAAGATAGAACACCAACACTACCCCATAGCATACACACATGTTTCTCAGTATTTCCTTTGGTTAATGACCACTGCAGCTATTTTGCTTTGTGCAGTTGAAACCCATTCCTGCAGCTGATTGAAAATCATTCTTGGGTCTGATTCCCAAGTATTATTTATTTATTTAAAACATTTCTGTGCCACCCCCATCACAACAAAGCTTCGGGGCGGCTCACAAAAAATAAAAAAATACATAAATATAACAATATAACAATTTAAAAGAAAAAAAACATTTAAAATACAACATACAACAGCATTTATATCGGGTGCCAATATACATTTTCATGTCATTTTCATTCAGAATGCTTGCAAGTGAAGGAAAGGATTGAAATTCACTGGTATATGTTTCCTATGTGTATGCTCTCCTGTCACAGTTATGGAAATACGGCTCTGCTCTGAAATCAAGCTTTAAACAAATAATACCAACAGGGACCATCAACTAGTTTAAGTCTGTTCCCAGAGCCAAATTGGAATACAATGTATAGTGCCAACACGCTAACCCCCCACTTAGGGGAAAGAGAAGTCTGTTTAGTCTGTCCACTCTACCTGCTTTGCTGGTTACGGTCTCAACTCATTTTTGTAAAGTTTGTGTAACATTTGCCAGCCTAAAGGCAATTCTTGAATGCCTGGTAAGTTGGTATCCAGAATCCTGCTTTAAAACTAGCAATATGCTTGGGGTGCTTAGTTTGTTCCAGCAAGACTTCCAGTTAAATTACCAGTTCATTCCCATAGATTTTTACTCAGAAGTAAGCCCCACTGAGTTCTGTGGTACTTGTTCTAGGATAGCATGTATAGGATTGCAGCCTAAGAACTGACTAGTTATATTTTATTTTATTTTAATAATTTCTTAGCTTCAAAGATTCATGAAGAACTTTTATTCCATAATGTGCATACTAAAAGCTAAAAATACCACAATTTAAAAATAGTGTTACAATTTCAAAACAAAAAAAGGCAGGGGAAGACACTGATCAACTTCTGGAGAGAGCAAAACCAAGCAAATCAAACAAGGTCTTCAGAAGGCTCTAGAAAATTTACAAAGAAGGTGCAAATTCCCGGGGCAGGGAATAACTCCTAAGTAACATTCTAAAAATGTGGCTTCATTTGCTGATTTATCAATTGCTGATAAATGTGGCTTATAAATGCTGATAAATGTGGCTTCATTTGCTGATTTACGTATCAGTGTCTATCAGTTGTCTGGCAAACACTGGCTAGACCCTGAATTTATGGGAAATTATAGTCCTTGTGTCTTTATTTATTATATTTATGTTCTTTATTTTTCTTACAAGAAACCCAAGGAAGTTTACACAATCCACCATTTTATCCTCAGAACAACCTTGTGGGGTAGGTCAGACTGAGAGTCCATGACTAACACAAAGTTGCCCGGTAATCTTCATGGCAATGTGGGGAAGTGATTCTGCTTGAACATCTGAACCGAAATGCCACAGTGACTCTCCACTGCTATTGCCTGTTTCAAACATATAACTAGGATGAGATTATTTTCTTATAAATAGCATTTTCTGTTTTATTGCTTCTTCCTGAACATTTATGTCTTTTGTGAAAAACGGTTGGGGTGGATAAATGTTTTAAGCAGGCTGATATTCACCATTACCCTCTTACCACATGTTTATAAATATTTGGGCAAATTTGCCCAACATAAATGTGCTTTCTTACCCACTTTAGTATTTTGTGTTTGTCAGAAAGGCAGCAAGCAATAAATCGAGCTGGTATCATCCAAGAAGATGTTCAGCCTGCAGGTATATCTCTAAAAGTTCTGTTGAAATGTTTTTCTGTTAGTTATGTAATAATTCCATTCCAGTCCCAAAGATGTTGACATGCAAAGAGATTCATTTAGGACAACATCTCAGCTGTAGTACACTTCTAAAATGATAGCTTAGCAAAATATAAGTTTGGTCTGGTTTTCCTTTTTAAAAAAAATGCATAATGTGAGTCAAATAGAAATGCATGGATTTTGTTGTGTATATTGAGTCCTTTTCTTCCTTCAAATAAAAGTAAGAGATTGGTATTTTCTTGTATGCATTTTTATGAAAAACAGTTAAGGTAGCAATCCTGTGGCACCTAGATAGTATCTGAGGGGTCATAGAATAGTTTTCCAGATCCAAGGTCAAAACCTGTGTTCTCCACTCCACATTGCAGCCAGCACAAAATCAACCATGCCGGCAAAAGAACTTCAGAGAGAGGTAGCAGGGAACATGCCAGTCAGAGGGGAGAAGAGACTGGAAAGGCTGGGCTACAAATTATCCTAAGGCTTCTCCAGCATCCATCCTTCCATCTCTGAAGTACTCTTGCTAGGCAGAAAAGCCAGTCTAGCAAAACTGCAGAACGGGAGGACAAAGTGGCAAAGAAGATCTCTGCTCTCCTTTTCATTCTGGATAGGTTGATTGTAAACTGCTGAATTCAGGGGCTTATGATCATTGCTACAGGATTGCATCCTAGGGTTGGAGCCAAGTTATTTGACTTTCACTTGTGTACATAGAACATGCACATTTACTGAAGTATGGAAAAGATGATGTGACAAGTTAAGATGTTTTCTCCCCCCCCCCCCCCCAGGATTAAAAGTATGGTCTGATCCATTTGGAAGAAAGTGAAGACGTCTCTGAGAGTGATCTTGTGTTTGTTCTCTCTTATTCGATCAGAGAAGTTCTATCTGCCAATCAAGTTCTTTCAGAAAAAGAACATTTTGGGTTGCTTTATAACAATAGTTTCTATAAGCAGTAGCAGCTGCTGACTCTAAAAGGGTTTTGCCCCAGTGATCCATAATAAAACAAAACCACACTGAATATTTTCTACTGAGTAAATTGAATAATTGCCTCTCTCTGCTATAGGAATGGAAGAGACTTGCTTTGCTGAATGTAGATAGGACATGGCTAGAATAGACTCTACACACATATTGAGTAATTATCTGCAGAACAAAACCAGTACTAAAAATTTGGAAAGTGGTGTCTTTGTATATCTGTAAATCATGTATTTATTCAAACAGATTGTACAGTTCTGCAATGTATCCATTTTATAAGTGAAAGTAGAATGGATCATACTAATATAAATCTAGCTATGATGGAAAGATGACTTACTTGTAAGTATATTCTATTTAAAATGTTGGGAGTTTACTTTCAACTGTACCTTTCAAGTGAAAACGTATTGATGGTAGTACAAGACTTCAAAAGAGGGAAGGTTTTTCCACTGTAAAATGGAACATCTTTATCCACATGGTTTTCCTGGGAAAAGTGTCTTTAAGGTTTATTAGTTAAATTTCCTATTGCATATGTTGTATAGAAGCAAACATAAATCTTTTGTGTGCAGTTTTGTGTGTAGCTTTAATGTAAATTTTTGTTAAGAAAAAAACTAGATTTGAAAGAATTTGTTCTGATATACAAATTCCATGTTCTAAATAAAGTTTTCAGTGCATGGGTATTATGTTTCTATTAAACTAATCACTTTTGCAGCTTGAAATAGCTTTTTGCATTTAACCTTGAAATAACAAGGGGCTTTGCCATCAGGTTACACATATTCACGCATCACATACAGATATGTACAATAATCAACCATCTGCCTAATTTGATTGCAATGCAGTATTACAAAGCAGGAAAGCATCTTTTGCATACAACTTCTTCCAGACCTTGACTGCCATTTAGTAGAGCTGCTGTAGACTATCAAAACTGGTAGGTGGGCTGTGTATACCTGTCTACTGCCATTTGACAATTTTTTTTCATTTGCATAATCTCTTTTATCGTATCCTACCTGTAAGTAGTAAGTTGGCTCAGGGTGGGGCATCAGGAGAGCAGGCCCCAAAGTCTTTCTTGCCTGCTACCCAGTATGCATTAGCTGTTTGCATATTCAAATTAACTGCTTCTGAATGGACAGTCTTGAAAAATAATCAACTTTCCAAGGGTCTGTTTTCTTTCATCCAAAATGTTCTAGAGTTCATTATCAGTCCCATTCAATAGTTTTGACTTAAACTTTTTTTTAAAAAAACTAAGAGTCTACAGTTTGCCTAGAAATGGAAGCTCTGCTTAAGGTTTAATTAAAACAGTCCTTTATTTTCTTTTTCACAAAAATAATGAAATAGCTGTGGGGGCCACAGTGGGACCTGAGAAATGTAAAAGAATCAGACATAGCAAAGTAAAAAATAAAGGCAAATATTCTGTGTACCCATGCTATAACTTCTGGTCTTAACAAAGAAACACAGGCATCGAAGCTCAAGAGCTGAATTAATACGTTCTCATTTGTTCATAATACATAATGGTACCAACCTATTTATAAGTTTTGTGGCTGCTTGATTTTAAAAGTCTTTGAAGGCAAGGGTATGGTGACACCTCCAGTCCTACCTTGTTTTCAGTAGGACTCTCTGGTAATATCTATCATCTCTGTCCTGCCAGTGCCCACAAACAGGGTCACCCCAGAACTCTATATACCAGAGATCTCTTTTTTTCTCCCTGAGGATGAGTCATCTCAGAAGGATACTTTTGTAGTAATATGTTTTTGTAAACTTCTACAATTAAACTTCCAGAAGAAATACTTCAGTAAGCATGGGGCCAGAACTTTGAGAATGCATGTAACAACAGCTGGTGTTGGGTTGTCAAGTCAAGAGCAAACTATTACACATTTGCCCATCAGAGGGATAAGATAAATATGTTGGCTTCTATGTATTCACTTTAACAGATTTAAAAGTAAAAATGAGCACCTCATTCAATTAGCTTGTTTCTGTATTTTTTTAAATCTCAGAATTAATTGTGAGCTCTTGCTACCCTTGCATTCTAGCAATGATTAACTGCCATTTTTCCCAGAATTGTATACAGTCAGTTTGACATCAATTACAACACTGCCCAGGATGATGTAAATGAAAGCAGATGTATTTGGTCTCTGCTGTGCTACACCAGAGTGCAATAACATTTTTCACTAACACCAGGTTACACACTGGAAACTTCGATTTCTGAGCTTTTTAGGAAATACAGCAGAAAACAGCAAGCACACTGTGCATGCAATGGAGAAGCACTGGCTCAGAATTTTTGAGTTCGGAGGAAGTAGAGTTGTAAATGCAAACCGAAAGTGCATGTTCCAAACTCACAAGCTGGACTTGCTGATTCACTATGGCAAGTCCTTCTTTGCACTGCAAGTGGCCTTTATGTTCTAGTGTAGCCACACAGTTCTACTTAACAGTATCTTCAATAAAATGCTTGCATGTGCATTTACACAAAAATCTCTGAAATTCATGGAGTTCCAGATTTAAGCATGTGCAACTGGGCTGGTGGAAGAAGACCTCACTGCTCTCAGAACAGTTCCTACAGCTCCCTAGAACGTTGCTCAAAGTTTGGGGACCCTGCTGAAGAAAAGAAGATCCTCCAAAATAGGGTGCAGGGCATTTTCCTTGAGCAGAGCTCCTGCAAGGCACTTTTTGGATCTAAATTATTGAATTTAAGGAAAGGGGACTGTTTCCCAGTTAATACCAAAATAAATTTCTACTGCAGTCACTGACATCTAATATTTAGAGGCCTTCTTTATGTGCTGGAAATAGGCAATAAAAGCATGACACAATTTCCATGATCTTCCATGAAAGATTTCCCTGTGTTTGCGTTTTCATACCTTCACTCTTCAACTCTTTCAGGGAACCCATGTCATATGGAATAGGAACAGGACCTTTGCTGTGAAGTAGTTCCCCCCAAACCAATTAATTGAAATGCAGCTGTTGAATGCTGTTCCTTTTTTGACCACTAGATAGCGCCTCAAACCCCTTCTTACTAGGATTATTATGTCGCAAGAAGTGTATTGCTACATTAACTCCTGAAGACCTTCCTCTTGGGTACAAATGCAGTAGTTGCTTGGGGCAGACAAATGGCAGTCTGAAATAACTCCTCTGAAGAGACCGACTATGGAGAAGGGATAACTACTGGGGACAATGCAAAGCAGCACAAGCCCTTTCCAAAACAGAACAGCAGGTGTGCATCATACACATAGTTTGCAGCTGTAAATATTCAAATGTGCTCTCCAAGAACAAAACCTTGCAAAGTTAAATGAGTTGAAATTAGGGGATGAAATTTTTGTCATAGTCTGTATCACTGTAACACCAAATAATTGAGAACTCAGTAGGAGGCCAGTCAAGTTACCATTACTTATACAAGTGTATTTGTGAATTTACAAATACTTCACTCTATGTGATCATGTATAAAGATAGTATGTGCAAGGTGCTAATTTCCAGGTATTATCATCCTGTGTCTTTTCCGCTTGTCACAAGCCAAAGTGGTTTCCACAGTCCTCTATGTTATCCTCACAACAACCCTGTGAGACAGGCTAGACTGAGAGACAGTTATGGGTCCTAAGTCTCCCAGTAAGATTCAGGGCTGAGTGGGAACTAGAACTTGGACCTCCCACACCCCCAGTTCTAACCAGTATGGCATGCTAGTAGTTTGCTAATACAGTAGAAGCTAGAAATGTGATTACACACCCAGCATGTTCCTGAAGACCAGGCTTGGAGAAGAAGCCAAGTCCTGCTTCAGTTGGTAGTTACATCCCTCTGTATATCCAAAGTCCTCTATCACTGCGAAATAGTCACCCACACGCCACGAGGAGAAATTTTGCAGTGACAGCAGGACCTGTCTCCACCATTACTTGTTCTAGTAGATGCTAATACTGTTTATTTGGTAGTATTGGTGATATGTACAGAGTGTAAACACACTTACTTGGAAACAACTATTTCTCCTGAGTTCAGTGGAAATATATTGTTAAATGACACTCATTTCCTTCCTGCTCCAGGACTATCTGGTTTTCCCCTCACACTGCCTGGCTGAAGTGCCACTTTCATAGATCTAACAAATGCATAGGTAGGTGTGTGTCTTTAACTTTCTGCCCACACTTTATTTGCACCCACTAAAAATGGCAATGGTTGGAGGACAGCTGGTTTCACACCTCTTACCACAAGGCATTTTTCTTGTCTTCTGTGTCTCAGAGTGCACACATAAATGAGTGTTACCCTTTGATCTTTCCTGTTACTCTCAAAAAGGTGCTACCTCGCTATGTGCCCACATGGAAAACTTCTGAGTACAGAAGATGCATCCCACAAAAGATTCATACCAGGGCTGCTCATTTAAAATAAATGCCTTTGCAACCCTAATTCACCAGAGTAAAGCCATATACTAAAAGCATTTCGTTCAACATCCTTGTCAGATTTTGAGGTAGGGCAAATGAGATGATTTGCTTCTAGCAATGACACTTTTCAAGTTGGGATTTCTAAGCACTGCCTCTCCCCGCCCCCATCATTTGCACAATAAAATGGAGGAAGACATACGGCAAGGAGGGGCTGAGAACTAAAAGTGTGTGTAGTGTTATATTCAGTATATAAACATCTTAAACAGAGCTCAAAATATATTTAAATTCCATTTTATACTTCACCAGCTTTGCCTCGTCTACCTGCAACAGAAACTGGCACCCTCTGAAGGACATGCCCTGATATGGTGGCTAGAAAATGTCTTGCTTCTGCTATTAGGAAACTCTTCTCAGAGGCACTTGGAGCAAAAGTTCTGCTACCAATCTCAAGCACATCGGTGCACGTCACTGGTGAAACTGGTTCCTCAGGCAGGTTGGAGCCAGGCCATTTAAAGGGTAAAACCAGTACATTGACTTGTGCCTGTAAGCTGATCCGTGGTTGCTAAAGATCCCAATGCACTAGAGTTGCTATTTATCCTCAGTAATTTCTCCCAGTTTAACAACACGTTCAGAATGAAATTCTACATGCACTCCCCAGTGTGGCGTAGTGGTTAAGAGCATGGGACTGGGACTCAGACGACCTGGGTTCTAGTCCCCAGTCAGCCATGGAGCCAACTGGGTGACTTTGGGCCAGTCACAGACTCTCAGCCCAACCTACCTCACAGGGATGTTGTTGTGGAGATAAGATGCAGGAGGAGAATGATGTAAGCTGCCTTGAGCCCTTTGTAGGAAAAAGGCAGGATATAAATCCAAAATAAAAAAAAAATCAGAGAGGGTTGCATATACACATATAGGATATTAGAAGTCACTGAAGATTGTATACCAGTATGTGTTAGGTACTATGCATCACTCTGTTGTGGAATATTGTGGAATACCCACGTTCATTTCTTGCCTCTCATCAAACAAGCTTTGCAAATGTTTGAGGTATTGCGAACCACTTCCAAATCCTATGTCTATAGTGGATGAGCTTGAATATGATGGAGAATGCTATCTATATCATACACCTTCAAATCTGCAAAACAGGAACAATCAGAAACAAAACACTGCCAGAACATGATTGTCTGTTAGGATATTTTAGATCTTTATGGTTCTAGCCTTCTCAGTGTTTCTAGGGTCCCCCTCCCCACAAACAAGAGCATACATTTGCATTTACACATATATTGTTGTGTGTCTTTCAAGGAGCCTGTCCGTTAAGGATACACTTATTTGTAAAAAGGGACACATGGACAGGGGAAAGGAGTGCAGGCAGGAAGATTCAAAGTGAGGCGGCAGCAGGAGGTGGACAAAAATTACCCAATATAAGGAGCTCAGACTCAACAGAGATCTGGATCCATGTATCTTCCTTTCAGCAACTGTCCTTGGGCAGAGGGTGGTGGGTCATCCAGATGGTATCCCAGAAATTCAGGCCTCCAAAGGGAAGATTTGGGGCTTCAGACGTAGTGGGACACCCCTAACACCACCTCCAGCAAACAGAATCAAGGGGGCAGTATATTTTTCAGCTTGGTTTAATCTGTGCTGTTGTTTGCATTCCCTACCATCAGGCACCACACAACACAGCCATGTTCTTCCCCTGACACCACCTCCACCTCCCGTTGTCATCATCTGCCCAAGCAGGCAATCTTAGAAGCAACTCCACAAGTTTTCACCCCTTCATCTGCTAGGCTTCACATTCTGCACCTGGAGCCTGAGCCAAACAATCAGACAACCAGGGCTTCCAGCCATGTTGAACCAGCATCCATATTCAAGGAGCATGCCGCAGGGCATTCTGCTTACATGGAAACGATGGTGAGGGATGGCCAAGGTCTTTGGCAATTAAGGTGCAGTCAGCTCAATTTTCCCCTTTTTTATGCAGTACAAGGAACAAAAAGATTGTCGTGGCCAATCAAGAGTGCTGGTTTTGTTTCCATTTGCAATCAGGATTATTTGCTTAGGTCTTATTTCATTTGCTTTCCAATGATTTAGATAGGAGTTTGGTGGCCCTTTCCAAGTGAACTTGCACGTTCTGTATATTTTTGGGCATCTAGCTTAGCCAAATGCGGGGAAACTTGGCTGCTCAATGGTGTTTTCCTATCCAGTGTTGAGTGTGTTTTTAAAATGAACTTTCAAAAGGAACTGAAGGAATGTCTCTTTTAAGCCAGATTCTTTTTCTAAGCAGCCTCTCACTGTCTCCCTCCGTTGTTATACAAATATGGGAACTTCTTTTTAAAACCCTCTATTGTACAATCAATAAACATTGCTTTCATTAATTGCTTTACCTTCCTTAAGTTCTCCCTAGTGCAGACTGTAAAGCCCAGCCACGGATCTTTTTGTGACCTATTCTAATAAGAAATGGGTCATGGATGTTTTGTGTAAATGTTAGAATCTAGTTTTGGTGCATTAAGATTGCATCTTATTGGTGCCTGTGAGCAACCCAACTAAACATGGTTGTGATTAAGAATCACTGAAATGAAGCGTATTAGGCATGGGTTAACTGAAACCCCACAGGGATGCTTGTTTGGGTGTAAGTGCCACTGAACCCCATGACAATTTTACAGCTAAGGAAATATGCATAGGGCAGTGCTGTGCCACAGGGCTAACATGAATTGGGTCTCAAGCTGGCAACTTGGCATCAGGCCAAATAATCAGGACGTCTGTTAGGTATTCTTCATTAAAACAGAGTATTTCCAAAGAGATGTGTCACTTTAATTCTGATGCATTTCTAATGGTTCAGTCTGATGTTAATGTTAATAGGGGTGGGGGCAGGGTTAGGAATAAAGTGGAAGCTACTTTCTTCCCTATGAAGACCAGTCTGATAGGAAATGCTTATGCACACATTTAAGTATATATTTCCTCATTAATTCAGGCCCTATCCCCAGTTTGAATTGGCCGGTGTGGTGTGGTGGTTAGAGTGCTGAACTGGGGAGGTGGGAAACCTAGGTTCACTCAGCCATGAAGCTTCCTGGGTGACTTTGGGCCAGTCACAAACTCTCAGCCCAACCTACCAAATTTCCTTGAAAATAAGACCAGGACTTATAATAATTTTTGCTCCAACAGATGCATTAGGGCTTATTTTCCGGTGATGCCTTATTTTTTTGTGTACAACAATCTACATTTATTCATTTATTCATGTACAAAACCCTGCATTTATTCATGTACAAAAATCTACATTAATTCAAATACAGGCATGTCATCTTCTACTGAAACATCATCATAACTCTCCAAACCCCAAAATGTGTTGCGGCAGACTTTCTAAATGCATCTGTCTGGCTGATGATCTTAACTGGGGCTTATTTTTGGGACAGGGCCTATATTATGAGCATCCAGAAAAATCATGCTAGTGCTTATTTTCCAGTTAGGTCTTATTTTTGGAGAAACAAGGTACCTCACAGTGTTGTTGTTGATAAATGGAGCTATGTCAGCCACCTTGGATTCCTCACAAGAGGAAGAAAGGTGGGATAAAATGCAATGCAACAATTGATGCATCGGGAACTTTAGAGAATTTCTAGACTCTGTGAATAAAACAGGGATTTTTAAAAAGGGAAATGTAAGGAGAACACTGGAAGGATTTCCAGGACTCACATGAAAGAGACATCCCACTGAAAGAGATATCCCATTCCTTGTGTTTTCTTGCTGCTCACTCTCCTGCAGAAAATGTTGTTCCCCGAAGAAGAGAACATTTCAGAGGCTATTTGCAGAGCCAGTTCCTTTCCAAGGAGCAGATTGTTCAGTTATTTTTATAATTACTTTTATAATCTACATTTTCCTTTTTGCAAGGAAACCAAGGCAGCTTACATGACTCTCATCCTCTCCATTTTATTCACAAAAAGCCTCTGAGGGAGGTTGGGCTGAGAGTCAGTGACTGGCCCAAAGTCACCCAGTGAGCTTCATGGCTGACCCAGATCTTCCAAGTCCCAACACTCCAACCACTGCACCATGCTGGCATTCAGATGAAAAATATGTGAATCGTTCATGGAAAAGCAGGGAGCACAAGTGCTTAAAGCAGCATTTCACTTCTTGAAAACAAATATGCTTCCCTTCTAGCTGCCCCACACTTCAGGCTTTCTGCCTGAGTGTTTTTTTCCTGACCTTAAATGCCTTCTGCTCCCCCATCCTTACATCTCTCTTTAGAATGAGGGAGATGTCCTTAGGGGACAGGGTCCTTTAAAGGCATGCATAGAGGGAGACTTTACAGTATATGGTATGCTCTGGGGCAAAACTAGTGTCCCGGGAGAGCACTCTCTGTGCGTTCTGAGAACTAAATCCCTGAGTTACAGTTCTTTCTTTAATGCAAATCTACTTGCTATTTTTTCAGTGATAAGACACAACCAATCTAGCTGTATTTATGAAGTTTCTCTCCAAAAATCAAGCATCTGTTGTGGCAAAGCCCACCCTTATACCTGGTAAGGAAAATGGAATTGGTTGTTTATCTAGTTACTGAAATAGTCCTCTATGTATTGAAATTTTACTGAAATATTGATATGGATGCTATATTGGTATGGGTGGTAGGAGTCATCTGTGCCCTGAGGTACAATCTTCTCACACATATCTATCCAGACCCTGTGATCTGGTTCTGTGGCTTGCTCCAGGTGTTTCCCAGCAAGGTGGCTGTCAAGGAAAAGACTAGTTCTGGAGCACCTCTCTTCCTGATGGGCATCTTGGTACCAGATGAAAGCCTTTTTCTTCTCCCAAACCTTTCCAAATTATGATACAAACACTGTGAATTATAATCCACTATTGTTTTTGCTGTGGTTTTTAAAGCAATCTTAATTTTGATAATTGTGTTGATTATTATATTCTAATATTTTGTGGGAATGTTATTGAGTGGCTTATATAAATGTCATAACTAAACACATGATTAAATAAAATTTAAGAACAGAGCCGCCAGGTTTCTGTTGGGGGCTGGTTGTTATTCTTCCATAACACCGGTCCTCTATCAGCTTCACTGGTTTCCAATTGAAGCCCTGACCCAATTTAAGGTGCTGGTGATGACCTTTAAAGCCCTAAACGGTTTGGGACCAGAATACCTGAAGGAACGTCTTTTTCCGTATATGATCTGCAGCAGAGGTCCTGCTCCGGGAACTCTTTCCTTGAAGGAGGTTAGGAGAAGGGCTTTATCTGTGGTGGTGACCCAGCTATGGAATGTGCTCCCCAGAGAGGTCCACCTGGCACCGACGTTATATACTTTCTGGCGCCAGGTCTGGACCTTTTTATTCTTCCATACTTTTAATGTTTAATATTTTAACTATGTTTTATGCTCAGTCATGGATTGTTTTGTATTATTTGGGTATATATATGTATTTATTGGATTTTGACTTGTAAGCCATCCAGAGACCCGCAATGTATTAGATGGGGTAAAAATACCCAAATAAAATATAAATAAATAAATAAAATTCATACTCCTTAAGAGACTTGGGTTTTGGTTCTGATACAATATGTAGTTCTTTATCTGGCCATTAAAAAGGGAACCTCTGGGAGGAGGGAAATTTCTCTGAATTTTTGAGACAAAAGAAATGTAAAAGGGAACTTCCAGACTAACTTGTTATACAGGATTTCCTGTGATTTTGCTAACTTTCAGATCATTCATTCCATTTGAAAGCTGTTAAATGAAAAATGATTCACACTTTAGATGTGAAACTTAGCTATAAAAACTATTTGCATTTAAATGGCAAAATACACACGTGGTTGCTGTTAAATGTGAATAGTATGTGTGAATTTGCATGGCCTGCTTGCCCTAGAATAAGAGGTAGTGGAACAGAGTGGCTAACCAAGCAAGTTTATGCATGGTGACCCTAGAGAAGTAACTCCTATTGAGTTCAGTTGGACTTACGCCAAGGTAGGGTGTGTAGGGCTGCAATATCATGGCCCAGGCCTATGCACCATGATTCAGAATTCAAATTAAGCCCCACTGGGTTTCAAAAGTTGAAAACATTTTTGGGAGGGCTATCAGAAGACAGCAAAATTGGTTTGGAAGTCCTGACAGAAGTTATGGAAGGGTGTATTGATTTAATGTCAGAAGTTAGAGAAGCACAAGGTGAGAGTGACCTTAGCAAAAAGGGTGAAAGCACAGTATGAGCAATGAAGGTAATGGGATCTGTAGTCCAGTAGATCTGGTGGCCACTTCAGGGATCACTGCCTTGTAATGGCAAAGGGGCTTGCATAACTCAATGAAGCTATGAGCTATGCCGTGCAGGGCCACCCAAGACGGACAGATCATAGCAGAGAGCTCTGACAAAACGTGATCCACAGGAGAAGGAAATGGCAACCCACTCCAGTATCTTTGCCATGAAAACTCCATGGACAGTACCAAGGCAAAAAGATCTGACACTGGAAGATGAGCCCCTCAGGTCCAATATGCTACTAGGGAAGAGCAGAGGGCTAGTACTAGTAGCGCCAGAAAGAGTGAAGCAACTGGGTCAAAACCAAAAGGACACTCAGTTGCAGATGTATCTGGTGGTGAAAGGAGAGTCCGATGCTGCAAAGATCTATACTCCATAGGAACCTGGAATGTAAGATCCATGAATCAAGGCTAGCTGGATGTGGTCAAACAAGAGAAGACAAGACTGAACATCGACATCTTAGGAATCAGTGAACTAAAATGGACAGAAATGGGTGAATTTAATTCAGATGACTATCAGGTATACTACTGTGGGCAAGAATCCCTCAGAAGAAATGGCGTAGCCTTCATAGTCAATAAAAGAGTAGGAAAAGCAGTACTGGCATACAATCTCCAAAATGACAGAATGATCTCAGTTCGAATCCAAGGAAAACCATTCAACATCACAGTAGTCCAAGTCTATGCCCCAAACACTGGTGCTGAAGAGGCTGAGGTTGACCAGTTCTATGAAGGCCTACAACACCTTCTAGAATTTACACCAAAAAATGATATCATCATGGGGGATTGGAATGCTAAAGCAGGAAGCCAAAAGATGACTGGAATAACAGGCAAGTTTGGCATTGGAGTACAAAATGAAGCAGGGCACAGGCTGGTAGAATTTTGTCAAGAGAATACGATGGTCATAGCAAACACTCTTTTCCAACAACCCAAGAGACAACTCTACACATGGACATCACCAGATGGTCAACACAGAAAACAGATTGACTATGTGCTCTGCAGCCAAAGATGGAGAAGCTCTATACAGTCAGTAAAAACAAGACCAGGAGCTGACTGTGGCTCAGATCATGAGCTTCTTGTTGCAAAATTTAGGCTTCAATTGAAGAAAGTAGGGAAAAGCACTAGGCCACTCAGGTATGACCTAAATCATGTCCCTGATGAATATACAGTAGAGGTGACAAGTAGATTTAAGGAATTAGATCTGATAGACAGAGTGCCTGAAGAACTATGGACGGAGGTTTGCAATGTTGTACAAGAGGTAGCAACTAAAGCCATCCCAAAGAAAAAGAAATGCAAGAAAGCAAAATGGCTGTCTGAGGAAGCTTTACAGATAGCTGAGGAAAGAAGGGAAGTGAAAGGCAAGGAAGAAAGAGAAAGATACACCCAATTGAATGCAGAATTCCAGAGAGTAGCTAGAAGAGATAAGAATGCTTCTTAAATGAACAGTGCAAAGAAATAGAAGAAAACAATAGAATAGGGAGGACCAGAGATCTCTTCAAGAAAATTGGAGATATGAAGGGAATGTTTCATGCAAAGATGGGCATGATAAACTACCAAAATGGCCGAGACCTAACAGAGGCAGAAGAGATTAGGAAGAGGTGGCAAGATTACACAGAAGAACTATACAAGAAAGAGCTTAATGTCCCTGATAACCACAATGGGGTGGTCACTGACCTCGAGCCAGACATCCTGGAATGTGAAGTCAAATGGGCCTTAGGAAGTCTGAGCAACAACAAAGCTAGTGGAGGCGACAGTATTCCAGCTGAGCTATTCAAAATCCTAAAAGAGATGCAATAAAAGTGCTACACTCAATATGCCAGCAAATTTGGAAAACTCAGCAGTGGCCACAGGATTGGAAAAGGTCAGTTTACATTCCAATTCCAAAGAAGGGCAATGACAAAGAATGTTCAAACTACTGCACTCATTTCACATGCTAACGAAGTTATGCTCAAAATCCTACAAGCTAGGCTCCAGCAGTACGTGGACCGAGAACTACCAGAAGTACAGGTGAGATTTTGAAGAGGCAGAGCAACTAGAGATCAAATTGCCAACATAGGCTGGATCATGGAAAATCTAGGGAGTTCCAGAAAAACATCTACTTCTGCTTCATTGACTATGCTAAAGCCTATATGCAGATCAAGAAGCAACAATGAGAACTGGGCATGGAACCATTAATTGGTTCAAAACTGAGAAAGGAGTTCGGCAAGGCTGTCACCCTGCCTATTCAACTTATATGCGGGGCACATCATGAGAAAGGCGGGGCTAGATGAATCACAAGTTGGAATTAAGATTGTTGGGAGAGCTATCAACCTCAAATATGCAGATGATACCACTCTCATGGCAGAAAGTAAAGAGGAACTAAAGAGTCTCTTGATGCAGGTGAAGGAGGAGAGCGCAAAAGTTGGCTTGAAATTCAACATTAAGAAAACTAAGATCATGGCATCCGGTCCTCTCACTTCCTGGCAAATGGATGGGGTAGAAATGGAGGTAGTGACAGATTTTATTTCCCTAGGCTCCGAGATCACCGCAGATGAGGATTGCAGCCAAGAAATTAAAAGATGTCTGCTCCTTGGGAGGAAAGCTATGGCAAATCTAGACAGCATACTAAAAAGCAGAGACATCACCCTGCCAACAAAAGTGTGTACAGTCAAGGCTATGGTTTTCCCAGTTGCAATGTATGGTTGTGAAAGTTGGACCATAAGGAAGGCTGAGCGCCAAAGAATTGAGACCTTTGAATTGTGGTGCTGGAGAAGACTCCTGCGAATCCCTTGGACTGCATGGTGATCAAACTGGTCAGTCCTAGAGGAGATCAACTCTGACTGTTCTTTAGAAGGCCATATACTGAAGATGAAACTCAAATACTTTGGCCACCTAATGAGAAGGAAGGACTCACTGGAAAAGAGCCTAATGCTGGGAACAATAGATGGCAAAAGAAGAAGAGGCAGGCAGAGAATGAGGTGGCTAGATGGAGTCACTGAAGCAGTTGGTGTGAGCTTAAGTGGACTCCGGGGGATGGTGGAGGACAGGAAGGCCTGGAGGAATGTTGTCCATGGGGTCACAATGGGTCGGACATGACTTTGTGACTAAAAACAACAACAACAACAGATCTGGAGCACCCCAGGTTGAATAAGGCTGTTCTCTAACTTAGAAATATTGTTCTAAGTTTCTGTAGTACAGCTACTGCCTATAATAGGTGTTATGATATAAACTGTGTACAATCTGCTACCTATTTGGTACTTGCTGGCATTGCATCTGAAGCTATGACTAAACCGTGCATCAAGAGCTGATAGTCCATAAAGTCAGCAGATGGCATTGCTTTTTATTTGAGTGTTTATTCCAAATGGAAATACCAAACCTAAAGCACATGATCCAAATGTTCTTACCAGCAGTGGAAAATCTGAATCCAGCCTTTTATCCAATGGCAATTCACATTTTTGTCTTTTTGGAATTCTGCATTGCTGTATTTTGGAGACGGCTCAGTTTCGACTTGAATCTCCACTGGGCTTCCCTGGATCAAAGTCCTCATTCCCTGATTAGCATTGTCAGCCTCAGATCCTTGCTGTTTTCTAAAAGCCCTTTAAAAACCTAAAAAGAGCAAACTTGACCTGTGTGAAGAGAAGCATAACAGAATAAATAGGTAGAACAGAACTGTAAGGAGTGTTCTATTTCTTAAGCAAACAATGCATAGATTAGCATGTTTTAGATCCAGCTTTACATTCAAATGGCCCCATGCAGCCTTTTCATTGGGGTATTGCCATTTACCCATTTGGAAATCATTTCCATTTCTATTTTTTCCTCAGATGACTTGAAGAATTATAAATTACAGGAAGGAATTGCCTATTTTTATGAGTTGATTTTTGCCTTTCTTCCAGCTTGGCTCACATTCATGCATCATGACTAACAGGGAGGCTGCTTTCTTGGAAAAACAGGGAGAAAATCCCTTATAAAAACAGGTACGCAACTAGGAAATCTGTTTGCAATTTTAGAAGGAGAAGATGGTAGCGTCATGAGGATTTACTCCTCCATTTAAAGCCCACCCTTCCTTGAACCCCTTTGGGACAGCAGTCTAGCAGGGAAGATCTCCCCATTTTTGTCCTAACAACTCGGTGAAGGAGATTAGGTTGGGAGATAATGAGCTTGATAGCCTAATGGGAACATTTTGGCGGCATGTTTTGTTTTTCTGCAAACATAAACAAACTATAACATTCTGCAAGCCATTTAATCTCATGGTAATTTCCCTAGAGAATTCTCTTACAGGTTTTAGGGTTTGCTCTCCTAAACACATCATACCTGCATTGTCATATCCAAATTGCCTTCTTCTTGAGAGAAGAAACCTGATGAAGAAAGTCAACACTTTTTTCACACAATCCTCAACTTTGCAAAGTTCCAGAGCAGCTTTTTACTGGGTCAGTATCTTGTAAGTTCTTGTAAGAGAGAGTACTGGAGGTATACGGTGCTTGTTATAATGAACTGCTCATTTACAGTCTCAGTTCATGGGAAGCAAACTTTCATGCCTCCAGGCAGCATCAGTCCAGTTCCCCAGTGCCGTGGAAGTCACCTCTGACAGTCTCCCAAATCAGTCTTTTTCTTCTACCCCTCCTCACACTGCAAAATTTGCTTCTGTCAGACCCACCCATGAAGGTGTTAACAAAAGGGGCTGTATAAAACAGGCTGACTACAGAAAATAAATGGATTGGCAAACTCAAGTCATAAACAAACTTTCCCCTTAGCTAAGAGCCAGAAATATAAAACAACAGCAAATCAGCCCAGGCTTGTAACAGACTGGAAGTACTACTACTAGAAAAGATACTGAGCGTGCTAGTCCTTTTATGCACAAGAAGCCTAGGCTAAAGGGAAAGTTAATTGGGCTCCAACTAAACTGAGCAATATTCCCCCGCCCTTGTAACCACGGTTTGTACCCAAGACTCCGGATGCATCCTGAGTGACCTTTGCTTTTGTGCCAACTAAGTGCTTTAACAACTCAGGGAACAGACTAACCTTCCGTTTGCACCTTTTTTTTTGGGTTCTGTTCTGTCATATTCCAACAGCAGCTGGGGTGTAACCTAAATCTCAGGGGCTTGATCTATATTATTCTCCAGTATGAGTTAGGCTATAGACAAAAGCAAATGCAGCACAGCATAACACAACTTCATTTCACATAATCAGAGAGCATGTTTCCAACATAGTTATAAATGTTCTGGGTTGATAGGGCCAGCATATTAACTTCCCAGTAATTCAAATAATTCTGCAAGTCAAAACTGTGCCACTCCTATTGTTTTGTTATCCATTCCTCATGCCCTAACTAACAGCTGAACAATTGCAGCCTGACCATCCTTCTCACTTTGAATTAGAAGCAGTTGAATTAGAAGCAGTTGGTAGGGTTCACAGTCATGAACCTATAGCTTAAAAAACAAAACCAAAAGAAAACCAAAACAAGAAACCCCTTAATACAGTAACACCTCGGTTCATGAACGCTTCTGTTCATGAACAATTCGGTTCGTGAACAGAAAGTTCGGCAAAATTTTACTTCTCTTTGTGAACTCCACATTGGATGACAAACACTATCGTGGCCATCTTCCCCACACGAACATGAACGCGGCCATCTTCCCCGCTCAAATACGCCCTGACATGTGGTCACAGTGCGGGGAAGATTGCCATGTCTGCATTCGCATGAACACAAATATGGCCATCTTCCCCACTCTGACATGTGGCCGCCACTTCCTATAGTCGAGAGCGGGGTCGCAGACTCCCCCTCCAGACAATAACCTCCTCCATACCCACCTTCCTGTCCTCCACGTCAGAAGTCACCTCAAGGAAGGTTAGTGTTTTCTCTCTTCATACTGTACTGTCTTTGTTTCATATTTTTGTGGTTAAAAAAATTACATATGGTTCAGAACGGAGTAACCTTATTTACACTGAACCTTATGGGGAAATTTGACTCAGTTCACGACCAATTCGGTTCACAACCAGAATCGTGGAACGAATTAAGTTCGTGAACTGAGGTACCACTGTATATCCCTTTATCTTAACCCCTACATATAAGACACATTTGGGAGATGAGGGGTCAGAAACTGGAAGAATGTTAGGAAAGTTCCCTTGCAACATCTTTTGAATACAGGAATACATTCATCAGAGCAGTCCTCAAGGTGCAAAGGGGAGAGTCACAATAGCTCTTTGACCCAATCTCTAGAACTGATGTGTCCTTGAAAGTTAAGGGTAAACACAATTACAGGCAAATCCACTTGGAGCCAGACTAGATGATACATAATGCAAAATGGGTTTTCTTTCAGAGGAGGGAAATCTGAAAATCCAGACTTGCCAGCACCATGTCAACACTTAGTTTCCAATAGTTACATGAGTATTCAGAACTTTGGGAATTGCAGGAGGAGCCATGAGAACCAGAGAGTATTGGAAGAGACTATTGCAAATGCAAACTGCCAGAGTCCTGCAGAGTCTGCAATGCAGAAAAGGGGTATTACTGGAAGGAAGATCAGCGGAGCAATGAGGAGCTGATGCCAAGGGCCTCCTTCAGTATTCCTTGGTTTGTTCAAGCATGACATGGTCACTAGCTCTCCACATACTACATTCCCTACTGCAAAGGGCTGTGATGAAAATAGCCCTTCGAATGGCAGGATTGCCACATTAGAGCTCACCCTCCTCTACATTTAGGCAAATAGAGCCAAATGTTATTACCTTTCTTGGCTACAGAGCCTTAGAATTCTTACCAAAATTGCAAAAAGAGGAGAGGAGATTTGGTTCCTAGTCTCCTGCTATTCCTACTGGCCACATAATGGATAATAACAGAGTAGCTGAAACTGAACACTATTGCCTTCTGAGCTGATTAGCATGGTATCCATGGGTAGGAGTGGGTGGCAGGAGAATACTAAAAATACAGAATCAACTCTCAACCATTTCATTTTGGACCCTGTTAAGTCGGAATGAAATGCTGGGTATCTTTTTCCAAATTAAAAAAAAAATCAACTGGCAGCTACAGAGTTTAACATAAATAACAAGATGTTCCACTGTAAAGCTCTGTAATATATCCCATACGGCCTATGTTTGCATGACTGTGATTTGCAAAGTATTGTGGTGAAATAGTTTGGCAGCATCCTTTCAACAAAGCCTTTCACTGTGTGTTGAGTGATTAACCAGAATCTCGGCTAATATCAATCTAAACATGAAGATGTCATCAAGAGGCTCAGAGGCACATATAAGTCTTTAAAGATTTTTTACATCTTCCTCCCTTGGCATGCTTCCGCCAGTTGGGGAGAAAGAAGTGGGATGGTTGAGCCAGATTTTCTTCTGCCCCATCCAACTTGAACTACTTTTTGATTAACATTGTTGCTTTGTCTGAGAATCAGTGCAATCCGAATAAGAACACTGAAAAAGCAACAGGCAGAAAGTTATAAATGACATTAAACCAAAGATCTTTATTTTATATGGAAGCTTTTACATAATTAGATAAGAAAGATAAAGAGAAGAAATAAAAAGATTGCCCATGTTTTAAAAGATGGACATTGACAATTGACCTGGAGGATAATGTCCTACTGTATAAAGTAATGTCAAATCTGTTGTAGCAAAACCAACAAAGAACTGTATGGCACAATACAGGCTAACACATTTATTGTGGCATAATTTTAAATGCATGCCATAATAGATTTCCAGTCTTTATGATGTCTCAAGACTCTTTGTTCTTTAAAGTATACTGAACACAGGTTATGGAACACCCACAAGCAGAAAATTGTAAAGGTCAGTCCCTGTATCAAATCTTTAAAAACACTCTCCATGAGGCAGGACAACCAAGCCTGTCTAATTAGTTTAAAAGGTCAATCTAGCCTATCTAGTTATTATTATTGTACAGTCCCAGTATTTAACCTTTTATTTGTATTAGGGTTAATACAAATTATAAGCTTGTCTTCTTCTTGATCATAGATATGCGCATGTTATTTTGTGACTTGGAATATTTCTGTACAAAGCTGTTAAATGGTTTTGTTACAGAAAAGAGATCAATATGAAGAACATTTCTGTTCCTGCTTTTCTATTATATAATCTTTAGATGGCACTGTGGCATACTGGGATAGCACAAATCAACAAGGAAAGAAGTGGTTTCTTTCATATTCCCAGTTAAAAGCCTAATTTTTCCTGCTCTAAAAAAGTTTCCTGAAAGTGCTGGTTGGACACAGAAGCAAAAGTAGAGGGTCATCTAAAACATCCATAAACAACTATGAACAGAGAATGATAGGTGCATAATAAATGAATCATGTAAAAAAGCCCAACATGTATAATGTGCAGATGAGATTGTTTGCTTGAGATACTGATTCTGTACATATTCTGAGTTCTTTTATTGTGCTTCTGGTATAATAAGCTAGTCTGTACTCTGGATTATAATAGGTTACTACCAACAGCCTCATCACCTGTGGTGGGGCCTCCCTTCTTCTTGAGTGAGACTTCCATTCCCAGTAACGGTGATTTACTAGAGACAGACACTTTCCCTGATAAATAATGGCAGTCAAAAAGTGTGTATTCTCAGGAAAGATAGCGTGGCCACATTTGTTCAGAGTCCTCCACAACATGAATGACTTACAGTGTAGTTCTATGCATGTTTAGACAGAAAATGCATACAACTCCCAACATTCCTCTTGCTGGCTAGAAAATGCTGCAATCTGCAGGAGTGTCCCATCTAAATGCATTTAGGATCACACTCTTAGGAAACCATCTATAGTGGCCTTAGGGGGCAAGCACAGTGCCAAATATTTGTAAGAAAGGTGTAGAAGACAGAGGGTGACAGCTGGCTCAATGAGGCACTAAGGGCCTGTAGAATTGTACCCTAAGCATGGCTTCCTAAGGTTGCTAAGGATGATTTCCCAGTCACTCCAAAAGGGAATACTGGGATTGTTGGGCTACTGCTCTCTGCTGCTGTCCTTTAAAAGTTGGAGGAAAGGGGGGAAAGTGCAAACAAGTTTGGTATTTTCTACAGGGGAAGTCAAGTTGTTCAGACTGTTGTCATCAAAACAATGGAGCCCTGTGACACTTTAGGGCCTAACTAATTTATTATGGCACAGGGTTTTGGGGACTAGAATCCATAATGAAGTAGCTGTGGTCCACGAATGTTTATTCCATAATAACTGGTTAGTTTTAAAGATTCAACAATAGCAAGGGAGGAAGCAAGAGGGAAGGTTGTTCAGACAAGGCTATGCTTCGTGCATGTCGTCATATGATGGGCATCGCATAAACAAAATGATTTAGGATGCAATCCTATTACAATACCTGTAAGCTCCCAACTGAGAAGCTTTCAAGCATCCAATGCAGAACAGAAGTGAGAGAGGCGATCTTGGTGTTCCCCTCTTCCTAGCCTACATTTTTCATTAGACATGCTTTTTCACCCAGCAAGCTGGAATGTCTTGGAAGGGGAAGGAAGGAGGCTGGAATGACTTCAGGAATGTTTATTTCTTTGCCTCCCCTTTATTTCTTCAGGAGCTTACTTTCCCATCTTGGAGAGTAACTGGTGCAGTTCTTTCTATATCAGCAAGGGAAAAGGGTTGGAGCTCTGACTCCCAGTTCTGGGCCTGGAGAATCCAAAAAATCTTATGGTCCCTCAGACATTGTTGGGTCACCAAAGGATCACTTCCTTAGAAGTGATAATTTAAGAAATTATAGCTTGAACCATACTTGTGGAGTATCCCAGACTGCTGATAATTCTTGGAGTAATTTGCAAGAGCATGAAGAAAGGAAAGGCAATGGGGCAGGAGAAATGCTACTTTGACTATCTGCATGTGATTATTCCCCACTGCCAAATATTTATGCGTTTGGTAACACAAATTATTCAAGAGGATGTGAATATTCAGAGAAAACTTTTGAGATGCTTTTATTCCATTGTTTATTAAATGTGACTAATGTTTTGGCACTTTTTAGTACAAGATGTGTTTGAACTTGACTTAGCTGGGAGTGACTTAGCTATTAATGGTCTGTTTTTTTCTTCTGAGAATTATATCTTGCTGTTTTCCTCCAAAAATCTATTATAATGAAAGATACCTAGGATAAGAAGCAATTCTTCTGCATGGAATAATCTTCTCCTGCCAAAAAAATATTCACATGGAATTAAAAAGCCATTTGCTAATGTTTCTTACCATTACCCTCAGGGAGATTATTTTTATTCTTCTTCTAAAAACATCTATGCAGAAATTTATATCAGTTCTATACCAGCATATCTGCTACGCCTTCCTCCTGCAAGAACCCTGACAATTTTAGTTAGGTGAGGGAGCCAAGGATTTTCTTTTGAGCTTTGTGCTGGAAATCCTCCCTGGGATTTCCTGGGAAGAATTGCTACAACAGTTCTGTGGTACTGATGGATTTAGGTGGTGATCTTTGGAATTCATCCTGCAGTAGTAACACCCTCCCACACACAATTACACTTGGCTGCAGGGTGGTATAGAAATGAAATAATAAGAATAATAAGAATAAGAATACAGTCATTATGTAGAAATGTCTCTCAACCACATCAGTAACTCTGTAGGGTAATTTGCTAACAGAGCACAGCTACTTGTATTTAGAGATACAAGAGTGTGCTTTTTCCTTGCCCGACAGGACATTTAAAGTGGCACACATGGAAATATATGCTTATTCCAGATTGCATTGTATCAGCACATCTTTCCATTTTTATTGTCACAAACACCAGTGAGAATCCCTATTCCTGCCAAAGGCATGCATTGAAACCATTGGCTATATTTATTTTTGAATATTGCCATTCTGATTGGCAAGATGAAATAGTGCTAAAGAAGAAAGACAAGAACCAATACTTGCAATACATATTACAGAGGGAGATCACTGGATGGCAAAGAAAAATGCTGGTGGGGCCTGATGGAGTCCTACTATACAGCTATTTCCTTGGTCTTTAGTCCTGATTGCCTGAGCCATTCTGTGAATGTCTTTTTTCTTCTTGATTCTGGATTCTTGACCAAGAAACAGAAAAGGCACAGTTTATTCTTCAAAGAGGTAAGGGCATGGTGTTGTGACATGCCTGCAGGCTCCTCTGATAGGGTCTTCTCCTATTACATCAAGCCAAGATCCTTTCCTTAGGGTATTTTATGGCATCAAAAGCTGCCAGACCTATTGCCAAGGGAGAATTGACAAAAGATTGTTCCGAAGAAGGAAGGGGACAGTTTACCACAGTCAAACATTGAAAGAGGAGGAATCTCAATAAGCTCAAATACCATCCCATCCATTGCTGCATCCACCACCTAGAGCCTCCCCAGAGAAAACACTGGGCCTATTTTTGATAAAGGGAAAGTGTAAATGGAGATTCAAGTATTTAACTGGAGAGGTAAGGCATAACATTATTTCACAGTGCAAATAGCCTTCAGCCTTCTTCAGATCCCCGCAAGTTTGAGGAATGTAAAAGCTCAGATGAATTTGGCAGATAAGTAAATCTTTTACTTGGAATCAGGTCCTGGAGACCCTGCCCTGGTTGGCTGCATTTGAAGGTAAGCCTTCTTTAAACTTTACTTAATATGCTAGGAACCCACAGCCTGGCTCAAATGGGTCATGTAGAAAGAAAAAAAATGGAGAGCCAGTTTAACTGTGGTTTAATATCATGGCTAAAAATGCAATCCTGTATATGGCTTCTTTGATGTAAGTTGCATTGCATTCAGTGGGGCTTATACCTAGTTAGGTGGTTGAAGATTGTGACCTAAGAAACAGTTCTGAGGTGCAAAATGTTATCATCTCCACATCACTTCAGCATACATTGCTCTGAAGAAGCTGAGCAGCCTAGTCATGGTATCTGTTTACTTCCTCGCCCCCAAAATTTTGGGCAGGAACCTGACTGACATCAATACAATTTATATAGAAATACTTGGGTAAATATAACACCTAGTGTATCATCTCCCTGCCTGTTGTTATCTCTTCAACATTGTGAGATAAAGTTTTGTTCAGATTTCCTTTTTTATACTGGTGCTGCTTCATACAAACACTATGTAATGTCTATAGCTGGATTTTCTTTTCCCCTCTGTGGTCTCTTTGGATTTCCACATTCTTAAAGATCCAAATGTTCTTACTTACTGGATGTTTTGGGTATTGCGGTTGTTGGTTTCCAAAACCACACTAAATCTGTTTATTACCTCATCCCAGAACTTTCTTACCCTGGGGCACAACCAAAAACATGTGTAACTAATTACTTAGAGAACATCCACTGCTCCAATAAATACTTCTTTCTTTCTTCCTTTCACAGCTTTAAAACATTAGTTCTCTACACAGAATTCTCTGTTAGATTAAAAATAGAAATTTCAGTTCCTGGGTGCAAATTTTCATCATAATTAGAGCACAGTCCTGGGCCTGTTAAGAAGGTCTTATCATGGGACTTACTCCCAGGTAAGTGTGCACAGGTTTGAAGCCTTAGTAAGGTACTCTAGTTCACAGATTTTTGGAAATCCCCCAAGCTTTTTCATTAAAAAAAAGGATTTGTGACCTAATGTTTAGCTAAACATGCTTAAAATCGCAAGAAACTAATAATTTGTATCTCATTATTTGTACAGACTCCTAGGTCAGCTGGTGAATGCTAAGGATATGTTCATTCCTGCTATATTTTTGATAAAGGGAAAAATAAATGGAAATTAAGATAGTTAATGGGGAGACGTAAGGCACTGAATTATTTCTCAGTGCAAAACTAAAAAGAGATTCATGGTAACAAACTGAACTGGCATTTGTTTGGCTTGTTTGTTTTTAAAAAACAATAGTGTACACTATTAAAAACTTTACAAAACAATAATGTACACTATTGACACTTCACACTAGTGAATGGGGCTCTGAGAGATCTTGAAAGGGGCTTGTAGGCAGGAAAGGGCAGCCTACCACAGGAAGGTCAACCAGCTAGAGAGAAGGGAGTCTGAAGGGTTAAAGAAATGTTAAAAGAGCTATAGACAGAATGTATGGATGTTGTGAAATTTGTTCTGCTTGTTTTGCAAATTGTAAGGATTTTGTTCTGTCATCTTGCTCACTGATGGAATCCAATTTTGTACAAATCCACTGGTAAAGAAATACATGAATATCCCCAAATGTGCAAATCACACATAGATATGCAGATCCCTGTAAAGACTTTATGCACTGGCTTATGGTAGAAATGTTAATTTTTGGTCCTTTTTTTTCATTTCCATGAGACTAAAGATTAGATAAGATTACAGAAAATAATAACATTAAAAAACCAACAGTCTGAAAGCCCACAGGATCCACTTGACACAGGAAAGGCCATTCCTGATTTCAGCAACATCTCTAGGTGTAAGCTCAGTGGATGGGGATGTTAAAAGGGAAGACCATGGCCTAAGGAAGCAGAGAGTTTGTGGTGGAAAGGGATGTGTAATGGAAAGCTAGAACCTGAGAGTAAAGGCTCCCACACTGGGGCTTGGCATCAGCTACGGAAGAATGTGGAACAGATTTGTGTAGACACACAACTGTCTTGTCCAACACTTCTCAACAACCACCTCTTATTCACATTTTGGCATCCACCTTCCTCTGCTAAAGTGAGTCCAAGTGCCATCATTTTAAGCACTTTACTCCTCATCTACAAGGGCTGAAGCAGATATACATTATGTAGCTATGCTGGGAATTTCAACTTCTATTATCTATATGCCCCTTCTAGACTCCTCACCCCATTTTAAACATGAGTAGGGGAATTTGTGAATTTATGTATGGTCAAAACCAAAACAAACTTTGCTCAAATGTTTGGATAACATCCAAAGATGCAGAAAGTGTTTTGCAGGGACTCCATGAATTCTTGACTTTTACATGCACCTTTTGCTGTGCAATTTCAGCTATGCTCTATTGATTACTGATTGTTTTCAGGAATGTTTTATAGTGTTTTATAAGTGTTATTAATATACTTTTACTTGTGTGCAAAATTTGCTGGGGTCTTTTCTTCCTGATCTCTTATTTCTGTTATATGTCTGTGCTTACCATGTTTAGTTAGACACTTAGGGTAAGGATGAATAGTTGAAAGTCACTCATTCGGTTTCATGGCTGAGTGGGTTTCAGAACACAGGCTTCCTGAAGTATTAAATATTCAATATACCACACAGATGCACATAATAAACAAGCACAATTATGATGTATAATTAGGGATTTTGGCCTATCCCCCTGTTTGCCCTCATGATGATGGAAATTGTCTAATTAAAACCAAATTAAAATACTTAGCAATCACTTTAAAATAAATCAAACAGTGAGAGCAAACCAACTGCAAAGCATTTTGTTACAATGCAGAATCCAACATGGAATTATTTTAAGGAAGGAATTGTTGTTGTGGTGGCCGCAAAGTATTTATTTTCCCTGACTTGTGGTGTTAACCTTTGGAGTGCTCTGGAAAAAGTCTGAGTGAAGGCAGTTTTCCAAAGTGCTGGGCTTGTGTGCAGCCTCGCCCTTGCCTTTCCCTGGTTCCTCCACAGTGTATACAGCGCAGGGTTACACGAAGGGCCAAGCACAGAACACTAGAGGAGCACTTTTAATGAAGATAGAAAACAAACATTATCCTTATTTCTTATCAAAGGAGAGCCAAAGTTCATCTTTGGAGGAAAGCAAGGGTTCCAATCACTGTGTTTTCCTTGAGGGAAAATCAGCTGGTGGGACTTAACCTTGTTTTGCCTGCCAGATTTATCCCACACAGGATTTCTCTCACAGGACTACGCCTGTTCCATCAGGTAGAATAGCAGGGTTCACCAAAACACCTATTTTCAACTGATAGGTAAAGTGAGGATTGGAAGAGCTATGCAACCCCTTCCTTCTCATGGCATCCCCCATGGGAGCCCCACATTTCCTTTATAAGGGAGATGCACAACTGGGAATCTTGTGCTCTTCTTGTGACATTTGCCTATCTTGCACCATGAATTTTCTCATCTGGTAGCTGTGAGGATCAAAATGAAGTCAGTTGTTGTAAGATGGTCTACATCCTTTCAAGAATGGAGGAGAAATAAACATAGTAAGCAAATATCTATTTCTAAATAAATATTCAAAGAGGTAAACAGAATTGAAACTCACAGTGCAAGCATGTAAGTAATGTACCAAATTTTTAAAAACCCATTTTACAATCACTAGGCCTCTTGAATGCTGAAGGCTGCTTCTCAGGCCTACTCTCCCATGCCAAGTTTTATTCCAAGCATTTTTTTTTAACTGCACAAGAAGTTAGTTCAGTTCCATCCCCAAAGTGTGAGAACCTCTCAAAATATTTATAATGGATACAGAAATAAAAACATGAAAGAGGAAAGCTTCTGTGTAAATGACTGGGGATATTAATGCAAAAGGAGAGGAGAGGAGAGGAGAGAGAAGGGAAAATTAAGATGCATTGCAAAGAATGGGTGAGATTATCTTCATTCTCTAAACTATACTTGAGGACTGAGATTCCCTTCCTACAAAAAGTGTAACTGAGGGAATGAAAATCCTCTTCTCCAATTATAATTGTGTTGACTAGAATTCAGAAGATGAATATCCCACAAAATATGTTGAATCTTCTGTACAGTAGGTCTAGTAAAGATAATAGGATCTAAAATTGTCACCATGTAAAGATCCACACAAAATAGCAGTTCAAAAATTGCATAGCTGAATACCAACCCTTAACCTACAGTTAAGGGATTGGGAACAATCAGTGAAAGGGGAATTTCATGCCTTGTTCTAACACAAAGAAATATAATTTTCATGTTGAGAATAAATCTACCAGGAATTGGTGCATAACCTTTTAGATGTCTGACACTTTAGGGGACAACAACTCAAAGCTAAGAGCCATGAGGATTCCCTGTATTAAAAGAGAATAAGAGACATTGTTACACTGAACCAAGAATCGTGTGTTTTGTTGGTAAAGCTCCCTGAAATGCACAAACACACTCCCATTGATATAATGTGTGTATGTCTCATTTGCTTTTGGGTCAAGGTCAGTTTGCTGGGCTGAGCTGAGGCTCTTGCCTCAGTCTGAGAGTATCTTTGAGAGGTACTGCTTCCTGAACAGCCAGTGCTGAACAGAATCTTCTTCTTGGAAGTCCAGTCATGTAACACAAGGTTCTTTGGAAATGTGAAAGACTAATATTGACAAGCAAAAGCAGCTAGGTCACAAAGGACCCTGGGAATTGAGTATGACACAATCAACACATGTGTCCTGTATTGTAGCTGTGTTGTAACTGAGGAAAGACAGAAGAGCAGGACCTGGAGGAAAGGGACAAGGAGCCAACACAAACAGCTGGAAGCAAGTCGGCCTGTGTCATGTTGAGCTGTCTGCTGAAAGGGACTAGAGAGAACTCTGGTATGCAGGTTACATTTTGTTGAAATGCTGAGAAGGAAGAAGCCAGGGCTACTGAGGCGAGCTGCAGCTGCCAGACACAGTTGTGGAGCACAGGCTGCTTTTCCAGTGTGGGACCAGCCCCCACTAAACCACTGTGCCTTTGGAAGGAATTTCTTGCTGGCTAAGATAAACACTAGGTCTGTGCCTGCAGGGTTAGACAGAAGAAGGAAAGCAGCTACCAGGGCTTTTTTTAACCCATCAGTTAACCCAATCAGTCAGGTGTTACTCCCTCGTACATCCTTTCTACAACTGTTCTACCTAGTACAACTGATTTAGTTTGGTAAATTAGTTGTACTACAATACAAGGACTGCTGGCGTTAAACCAAACTCTTGCCAGTGCTGGCTTCTGCCATCCAACAATGCACCCCTTTCACCACCGCCAACAGCAGCTGACATACCTCATTCCCAGACCTCAGCTCCTGTTGCTATATCATTCACAGCTAAGCTCTCAACAGCACCTGCTGATGAACCTCTAGCATTTGCAAACAGTGATACGAAACTGCCTGCAATACTTTCAAATGCCCCTGCCTATGCCAACCATCAGGAGAAAATATGGGTAGCTCCCAGGGTGGCTGGAGATGCTGAAAGCAGTGTGCCTACGCCAGCCATGCCCAGTGGAGAGTTAGGTCATCAGGATGTTATGAAACAAGCTTCCAAATGAATCAGCTGCTGTCCAAAAGATAACACCTTGGAACATTTTCATCAAAACAGCCAAACTTATATTAGGCTCAGAGCTTGTTTCCTAACATAGTGAAATTGTTTTCAAAGGGTGTTCAAATGCCCTCATGGCAAAAGAATGTGGAAGTATTTACAGGAATAAGGCAATTCAGAAGAATCTGGGACAACCCTGTCACAGCGAAAGCATCAAAGTGCTCCAGTTGTCAACCACATAGTTTTGCTCTAGGGGAAAAACAATATCTAAGGCTAATGAAAGACTGACAGACAAAGTGGGTGCTTTCCTCCTATACACTAATGGAGATGCAGAAAACCTGACTGTGAGTGGTACTCATTTCCTGCAAGACAAGTTGTGAGTCAACCAACATCTGTTTTTCCCTATAGCAGTGCAGAATTGTTTGATAGAAATGAGATGGTCTTTCAGTACTTGACTCTAAAGGCCCTCACCTAATGTGTGCAGTGCATCACAGAAAGTGCCAGAGACAGTTGTCACAAAAAAGTGACTGATGCCATGCTGACCCCATTCCTGAGGTGCGATGACACTGCGGAATGAACCAGAACTGGACATGTTTATGTAATGATGAAAGCCTTGATAATCTGGGGATGAAAAGCAACACTTTTGGGGTGCTAGTGAGTCCTGCAGCCACACCAGCAAAGTGCTGGTGTCAAGATACAGATTCCTCTGGGACTTTACCGTATAGTCAGCACCAAATCCCACCTTAGTATGTGCAGGATTGGTCCCAGGCCCTGCTGGGGCATGCAGCCTCCTGAGGAACACCAGCTGGCAGCCCTGGGAAAGAGCTATGTAAGAGCAAGCTCTTCTCTCCAGAACCGCCCTCAGCAACACAAGTCCCTCTGTTTACTGTGGTGCCTGCCTTTTGCCCGAATTGTATCCCGCCTTGCTGTTTGTACCCTGCTTCGCTGTATGTGTCCCTTCGTGCCTTTCTGTGCTATTGATCCTGCCCTGCTGTGTTGCCTCAGCAATGCGTGTTTGCCTGCAAGTTGTGGTTCGTCTCCTGCATCTTGCCTAACCCTCACTGTGTATCTTGCCTTGCTGTGTATCCTGCCTAGTTATCCTGCCTCAAGACACCTCTGTTTGTCTTCCCGGTTTCTGACCTTGGCCTGAATCATGACTTCAACTTGGACTTGGCTATTGGACTTCACTACTGGACTTTGGACACTGCCCTAAGTACTGTTGCCCTGGTTTTGATGTCTCTATCTTGTCTCCTGCCACCCATGTCATGGCGACAGACCTTGACAGCTGGATGCAGCTGACGACCTCTGCAACAAGACCTGCGACACCTAGGCTCATCTTCATGCACATATCTTCCATAGTCATGGATGGACCATCTGTTACCATAGGCAAAGATCAGCTTTCACCTCTTCTAAAATGGAAAATGAGAGATAGCACTGAAGAATCTTCTATCCTTCTGCTGAAGTACTGATGTAGTGTTCACGGGTCAAATCTTGCATGCAAGTCCTCAAATAACTTGGCTAATGAAGTTGGATGAATGTTTTTCAACAGCTTGTAAGGCTGAGTATATATTTCCACATATCAGGGCTCTGATCCAGGGAACGTGGACATTGCAGAAGCCAACAACTGCTGTCTCCTTGCAGTCTACAAGGTTTTGGAGGTCAGGTGGACAGACTCTTCCTTCTTTCTATCACAGTGAGTCCTGGTATCTTGGCATTCCCTAGTCCTCTTCCTGAAGGCACCACATGGGTTTCTTGCATTCTTCCTTATTGAAGATAAACTCTTAGTATGTTTGGCTGCTGAATTTGCTCCATGGTGGCAAATGCATTTTGAGGTTGGTATTCAGCACCATGGATAGATCCTATGAAGCTGAAAGGAAAGGCTGAAATGGACAACCAGCCCCACCAACAAAGGGTCACCAACCTCCCTTTGTATACTTACATATATTGTTGTTATGTACATGAGTTAATAACTAGTCAAGCAGTTGTCCCGATAATATATGATTAGGTGAAGATATATGAAGACTGAAACAAGGCAGTAATAATCTTATTGTGCTATTTCTTTTACTTATTTGCTTCTGCATTTCTTTTGTGAAATAGCCTTGTTCCCTTATTAAAGTCCACATTCCAGACCGCACAAAGACTTAGGTTTCCACTGCACCAATTTTTCCCAACTGCACAAAATATGTCCAGGTACATCTCAGGATAAAAAACAAGCGATGGTAGTGAAGTTAAGCCACATCAGGCTTGTGTAAACCCTTAGGATTACATGAAGTTGCTTTGTGGGTCCCAGCTTGTTTCATTGAAGGCGTTAAATAATAATAGTAATCATAAGAAATGTTAACATGTCAGACTAAGTTCCTACTCTTTCAGTGCTGTAAGTGGAAAAACAAAACAAAAATGTGTGTTTGTTTGTGTTCTCATTCTCTTTTCCTTCGTAACTGGAAATGTTTAGCATAGCTGGAATTTCCCTGATATTGGACAGCCCAGCTTGCATTCCAGGCACTGTTTTCATATTCTGAAACTTCCCAAAAGCCATCCTAGCAGCTACTCATAAGGTAACAATGAACTCTCTTTTACTATATTCTTTCAGATGCCTAGTGAATGAACTGATTCACAAGTCACACCAGGAATTTCTGGGTTGTTGATGGATTAACTCTGCATTGTTTCATTTATAAACTACTCAGAGTTTCTAGGTTAGATATGTGTTAGACAAGAAGCGAATACCTATTAGACGAGGTGCTAGGGTGATAACAAGAAGACCAAATATAAACTAAAGGCCAGCATGCCTAAGCATCTTAGTCCCAGAATACCTGTCTATATAAAATATTTACTCCACATAGGAAGTAGATGCTGGGAGCAAGTGTGTTAGCTTTCTTTCTGACCTGCTTGTTTCATATACATTGAAATAATGTTTGTGGGCAAGTGAAGTCAAGGCACAAACTACCATGAATGTTATATTTCCATCCTAATTTACCATGGACAGATTACCAAAAAATGGGCATTATACCTAGTAAATGGAAACTACTGGCATATATATGATAAGTAGAGAGACTATTCCAGCATTTTATATATAAATACATTTTACCAAACTTTAGATTAAATTCTGGAAGTATCTTTGGAAACTATTCTTCTTTTCCCCTTTGGGCATGTCTCCAAGAAAAAGAGGCAATACTGACATAATTTTTTAGCTCTGTGACCAGCATATTTCTCTAAGCAATTGCAGCCAAAACCAGTTGCCAAAACCAATATTGACCCAGCTCTTCAGCCGATCAATAAACGCCATTATTTATAAGATCAGATTTTTCTTGGTTGAAGTACAAAGCAAAGCTCTAAGGATTTTCAAAAATATAAAAATGAGAGGGTCTAGCTTTCCAGAAAAACTATAACTTGCTTTTAGACACAGCGGGTATGCTAGGTCATTGCAAGTAAACATCCAAATAACCTTTTCAGCTAGATGCATGCATTTCCCTCCAAATTTGTATCCAGCCTTGAAATGCTGTGGATTTCATATAAGCCCCTGTCTTGAATCTGAAGAGAAATGGCCCCTTTCTACATGCAATGCTGAAATTGTTTTTCACACTTCTGGCATCTGTAATTTAAAGGTAATCCTTACACTGCATAGAATGTTCATTTAAACAGTTCTCTTCTTATAAATGAGTACAGTTCCACAAACATTCGACAGCTGAACCTCACGCTCTGAACAAAAATTAGAGGTTTATGCCAAGTGGAGGCATATGTCTTACATCTACATAAAGTGTAGCTTTTAAATGTGAAAGGTTTTCTTCAAAGAATGCCTTCAAAGTAACTCACCAGCTCTGTTTCTTTGCAAGTGTCTGTTCTGAGAATGCTTCCCAAAGGACAGGAAGTAGCTCCAGAAATGCCACAGACAGTCTCCTCTGAGGCTGTCCTGCATGATCTAAGGATCCCATGACACCCAGTGAAAATATGCAACAAAACTACCCATCTCCAGGGAGCAGTGATGAACAAGGTCAGAGAGGCAACAATGGTCAGAATCCTATTGTATCCCATTTACAGTTATTTGAGAAAAATAATCTATAGGTGGCATCTTACCTTGCCAACCAGCCAGTCATGTCCTTTTCTTGGACACTCCATTCCATCCCTGCTCCTTCCTAGTTTTCCAGCTTCTCCCTCAGATCTGGCATTTGGCCGCTAAAAATATTAAGTGGTCATCGAATTGGTTTTGCACCCCCCATGAACATGTTAAGTTGTTCTGATAAAGAAGTTTTGTATTTCTGATGACTTGGTGCCTGCTGAAGTCTTCGTCTTTAGCATGGATAGGGGTAGGAGAACCAGTTGGACAAACTCCTATTAGTCTCAATGATCATGACCAATAGTAATGAATGGTGAGAAACTGTAATCTAAAACATGAGAAGGACTCCAGGTTGGGAAATTCTAGTCTGGCAAATGAATTCTCTCCCCAAGGAACCCTCCTTGGGATAGAAAAATGTATGCTGAACTAGATTGTGATGTGAGTTCTTGAAATGACCCCATTACTCTGCCAATGTTATGTATGTCTGAATTCACCATGAATAAAGGTAGGTTTAGCTTAGGAATTATAAGTGAAAGATGTTTTTTGACTGGTCAAGAGGCACCAGTAAGTGCTACAGAGAAAGGAATATAAGAAGAAAAGGCTGGTATATATTATGCTGCAGATGCAAGACCAGTAGGAAATATCTGTGACGTATATGGCTCTGTGTTGTTCAGTGAGCAGGTTGAAGTGAGATCAAATGAGGAATAAAGCAGGAAGGTCAGTGTGTTGGTTGCTTGCTAGCCTCTTGAACTTTGAGATGTCTCAGGAAGCAGACAGTCTGGAAATGCCATGTGAGATCACACCAATCAACACATTTTGCAATGCCTTTTCAAAGGGAAATATTGCTCCTGAACAAATTACCACAGCTAGGCATCTAAGTGACACTTTTACAATCTGAAAACAGTCTTTGTTAATATATTAAACTTCTTTGAAAATATCCCACTGAATAAAGCATTCCAGATTGTGTTTGTTGCTTTTTTCAGATGAAGCAATCTGAACATATTATCACCTAGCCCAGTTTTTCCATAACTTGAGACGGCGGTAGTTTTCCTAAAGTAAAACTGGAGGTATGCTTCACCTGTAGACTTGGAAAGTCTGGATACTTCATACTGCATCCTCATCTCAGTGTGCTACCACTGCTTTTTTCTAATCAGTGAATGTTCAGTGTTTGGAGGCGTACCTCATTCTCACAGCCGACACAATTTGCACAGAGAAGCCGGCGACCTGTGTTGCTGCATGCCATGACTCACTGCACTGGGTGTGTGTCCTGAATGAAAGGGAACAAGCCAAAAACATTGGATCACACGTCATTGCACCAGGCGAATCCCATGGGTGGATCTAATGGCCTCACAGGAGTCTTAAATAAAAATTAATGCATTTTTATGGCACACTGGAAATCTTCCAGTGGCATATAATGTAATCCAGTACACAGTCTGGGAATGATTGATCTCACCCAGTAGTGTCTACTATGACTGGTAGTAGCTCTCTAACTTCTTGGGCAGTGGGTCATTCTAGTCTCACTTCCTGCAGGTCTTTTAGTTAAAATCAGCTGGGATTGAACCAGCAAACTTCTGCATGTAAAGCTGGTTCCTTGGGCTCTGGTTTCCCCCTGACTATCACTACCTTTCCTCTGAGAAATGGACTTAAAGTGTGCTCAGTATTCATCTGTTGTTGATATATTAATTTCTGTTCCCTGCAGACATCTTTCCCAGAACTAGTTGTAGGTGACATGGAAACTAAGAAACTTAACAGCCATTCTTGCCAAGAGCTGCATTTTTATTTTTATTTTTTTACTATTGCAGCTGACATTTAGACAATATGCACTGCTGACATTTGGCTGATTTTTCCTCCATGTTCAAACATTCTTGGCCAAAATATTACTTTTGTGCTTGTTCTTGCATTCTTCAATTCCCAAATGTTCTAGGCAAAATTCTTTTCCTGTAAATCATTCTAACAGTTGCTGGCTTTAATTTTGTCTTTTCTTATCTGCTTTTTATATGTGTCAGCATTCTTAGCACAGTATAATTCTTAAGGTCACTTTTTTGAGAAGTCCCTATGGAGCAATGCAAAGATATTATTAAGATGCATGGTCCTAATCTCAACAATGGTTTCTCCTTAATATAAGCTATTGATGCTTACTTTAAAAGGCATTGCCACACCTTATAGGATGCACAGATGTGGGTTTTAGATATTCCATGTGCAAATAAATGCAACCATGGTGAAGAATGAGTTACAGCTGCAGTTCATTTTCACTGAAATCAGCAGGGCTTAAGGCAAAGCAGGACTAACTTTTCATGCTGCTTCCAGTGGGACATGGGCGCAAACCTTTTAGTCTAGAGCAGACCAATGCCTTTTAGGTACCACAAGATGCAGTGATGCTGCTAACCTGGATGCCTTTAAAAGGGATTTCATGGAGGATAAGGCAATACAATGGTCATGAAGGTTGTATGTTACCTTCAGTAGAAGAGGCAGTATTCACCCATATTCCAGGTGTTGGTGGACATAAGTGGGTGGTACTCTTGCATTTATGTCCTACTGTGGGCTTTCTTAGGTATCTGCTTGGTTAGTGTAGGAACAAAATGCTGAACTAGATAGGTCTTTGGTCTGATCTACTACACCTTTTTTACATAGGATGACAATCACTACTTTATCTCATTATGGAACCTCTGATAAGGGTTTAAGAAACTGCTTAGCTGAAAACCATAGGGTTACACTATGGAATTACTATCAAATTCATTTTAGGTGTGTTTTCCTGAACATCTTTAAACAAAACAGAACTCATTTTAGTACATTTAATATTGTATTGTCTCTGCATGCTTTGGCCATAATTATCTGTCATATCTTGATTTAATCCATAGTTAAGTTCTTTCATGTTTTAGAGTTTATTATAGCACAATTTATAGTCCATGAGAGCACTTGCTCATTCACACATATGCATGAATCTGGATGTGTGCATGTGCTAGGACAGACAGTAGTAATGGAGGGACCTTGTTCAGAGGTGCGAAGTACACGCAGCAGAGTTATACACTGTGTTTCAACAAGCTGGGGAGATATACTTCAGAAGACAATGGGGGACCAGCTGAGACAACAGTGAAGGCTGAAGTGACAGACTTTATTTCCAACACACACGTGCACACAAGCTACCCACATCATATAAAGAGAAAAGTGGCTTGGTTAGAACACGAAATGCCTAGAACACGAACCAGTATACTGGCTTTACCAGACATAACAGAAGGACAGAAAAAGATGGGCAGTAGGGGAAGTCAGTGGTTGCTAACAAAGAGTGGTAAGAAATGCTGTGGAAATGGAGAGAAAGGAGTTTGAGAAGCTAAGGGAACTTTGGGTGCTACTGAAAATCATGTGCTGTGGGGCAAGCTGACACATTTAGAGGAGAATTGGAAAAGAAATGGACTGTGGTGGTTATACTTACTTTGTTTTGAAGGAAGATGAGCTAACTTCCTGGTTGGTCACAGAGAGCTGGAAAGATGCTATGGACAAAGGCTACAGGGAAGTTTCTCAACTTTCGAATAGAATTCAAAAAGGGGTAAAAGTTTCATTCTTAAGTGCTCAGACATTCTTCAGTGATAAATTTTCTAGGGACAGTTGATAGATGGTATATGCAAAATTGCTTCTGACGTGACATGTACTCAGATCAATGATAGGAAGACCAAAGGGAGGCTAGGCCATTACTAGGGGCCTTGGAATCAAGCGTTATGGTGCAACAAAGAACTTAAAATGGAGAGCCTTACTCCTTGTCTACTTGAAACTTCTCTTACAGAGAATTTCTGTGCAAGAAAGCACACAAGTGTTTGCATGCTTTTACCAAACCCTACCCAAAGGACATCATCAATCACTGAAGGATCAGGATCAAATGTGAAAGGCTGCCCAATGTTTTTGCAGGATCCGTGAATGTATCAAGAAGGCTGGATGAAGCTGTAGGGCTGGTGCCTATGACAGAACTTGTGTATATGGCTTGAAACACTGAAGTCTATTCAAAACTCGCTTGGCAAGACTTGATCGCGATGGAAAATCAGAAAACATACTGTGAAGCAACTGTTATGTTTTATTTCAATCACGAAGGGTCTGAACAAATTAACAGTAAAAGCTACATGTATCCTGCTACTCAAGGCCCCTGCCTAGGAAAGTTATGTTGTAAATACACAGTAAATTGGGAGTTACTGTTATCATTAGGAAAAATGATGTCTGTTTCTGACCTTATCCATGGGGAGGACTGAAGATGGTACTGTCTGACTGGAGAATAACTGGGCATACTTTGGCTGTTCATTTGTTCTGAATTTAAATTGAGGTGGCTGGAAAGTTCTGATTGTGGAAGTCTGTCGGGAGGCAGAAACTGAAGAAAGTCTACAAGTGGGTAGAGGAAGACTTCCTGGAGCAGCCTTTGTAGAAGAGAACTGAAGTTTGAGCAACTGCTGGTGCCACTGCTGGTCTGAAAATTGATTTGCTGCATAACCAAAGTGAAAGCTTCAGGAGAGCTCCCAGAGAACCACCAACCCTGAAGGTTCTGGATGGTGGTCAAACCCAATCAGAGACAGCCTCTCAAGCCCTTGTGATTAGGCTGGTTAGACTGGGAGGAGCTTGAGAGGGGAATTGGCTTAAAGCTGGTTAGGAGTAGGAATTGGGGTTTCTTACACCAGCTTGGTGGTAAAAACATGCATAGAAACCCTGTTAACAAGTAATAACAACATCAGTAAATAATAAACTTTCCTGTTATATTTCATTTCAGGAAAATAGTATATATGCTTGTTTAATTTCCTGATGTCATCTATCTTTTTTGCCTCATGTCTAAAGACTGCCTCCCTAGGAGGTGTGATTTAACAGGGCAAGATTAGGCAGGATCAGGTACTATGATTCTATAGCACTGAACAACAGAAGAGAAGGGTTTTCAAGGCTGAGGTATGGGAAGCTAGGCTTTGCTGGAAACAAGAGCCCTTTTGGGAAGAAAGGAGGAAGAGGGAGGGTTAGCTCCACTGGGGTTCCTTATTGTAAGAGTGATTCAGCCACTCCGTGTGGCTTCTAGTTTGTCCTTAATTGGGCACAGCTCCTCCTACCTCACTAGCTCAGGTTTGGAAGCTAAGAGTGGAGGTTCAAAGCTTAGCCTGCCTGTGACCTTTCCTCTATGACTATGTCAAATTCTCCACAAAGTATTTTCCCAATAAGAACTAGAGAACAAAAGGATAAGCCATGAGACCTGCCAGCACAGTTTGTGACATCATGTCAGTGCTTTCTCACTTCTCACACCTATTTGCTATTTGACAAGTAGCTGTTGTGCATTCCGTGCTGCTAATGGAAACAAAGTTGCCTAGCAACCAATGGGCCTGCATCTCAGACAAAGGTACTCCAATGAGCTAGGGTCAGTTCTGAAGCTCACTGTAAACTTCTGGCTCCGTACCACCATGCCTCCCAATCCTGGAAATCAGTGGCTATCAACAAAAAAATGGTGTGTAATATTAGTGAAAAAGCAGAGAGGGGAAATTACCCTCTGCTCATTATAAAAGAACTCACCTTCCTCCAAGCCATATTCCCATGCACATTTCCAGTATCTGTGAGTATCTGACTGATACAGACCTTCTATAGAGCCAGTAAAAATAATGAATGAGTATGGAGCAGGCAGAATAACATAAGAAGAGCTCTGCTGGATCAGGCCAGTGTTTCATCTAATTCAGCATTAGAGGTTGCCATGGGCCTTTCTTACCTGAAATTGTGCTGGAGTATAAACAATTTGTTTTTCCTTATGTCCCATACTTGCAAAAGGGGCCATGACATCCTTAAAGCCTCATCACATTTGCATGCAAATTGGCATCCCCTTATGGTACAAATGGGAGTGCCAGTGTAGTATAGTGATAAGTGTTGAGTTGGGACTCAAGCAATCTGGGTTCTAGTCCCCACTCAGTCATGCAGTTCACTGGACTCTTAGTCCAACCTGCCTCACAGAGTTGTTGTTGTGAGGATAAGATTGAGATGAGGATCATACAAGTTGCCTTGGATTCCTTGAAAGAGTGTAAAAAGAGTGTAACACTATATCCCTGTCAAAATGTTCTACTCCAAAGCGACCATTTGTTGCAGGAAAGAACCCTACCCCCACCCCAAAATGACCCATCAGCAACTGGCAAATAGGGCATCAGCAAACAGGCCTGGCATTAGCAGCTTAGGCTGGCATGGACAGTCAGGGGTCCACAAGGGCTCATACTGGTGCCATAACATCTTTCTTATTTTTTAAAAGAACATTTTATAGGCACAGGGCAGCCGGCTTGGGTGCATACATGTTCCAATGGCCTTTTTATTATCTTAACTTTCAATATACCTTTCTTGCCTGTAACAAATTGGTACCTATTCCATGTAAATATGTTTAGTATCAGGAAAGTGGGAGGAAATTCCATTTATTCCTCTGTTAACAATGATACCGCTATGTAGAGTTTAAAATGTGCACAGGCACTTTCTCCCAATCAAATTGGGTTGGTTGGTTCGCTCTAATGTATCATGAAAACAAACAGAAGCAGTTGTAACGCATGGAATAAAGGCAGAGTTCTTAAATGGCTGTCCAAAACCCCTTCCCTGTAAGACAATTACGTTCAGGTTCTCTTAATTCTCAGTTTGACTGGCTGGAATCAAACTGCGAGTCAATACACTTTGTACCACTGATGAAATCTGACCCTCCCAAAGTTAATTCACCATGTGACTAATCGGAGTTTCCAAACTATCTTTAAAGGTGACCTCATGTACTATTCCAGCCCCAAAATTACCAGTGGTGGCTAGAGCATCATTCCTTGGCAATAACCAGTCAAAAGAATTTTCAGTCATAGCTGCTACCTGCAAGCTCAGAAGAAAGCCATGCCTAGCAGCACTCCCAAACAAAAGGAGCTGAAAAGTTCAGAACAGTGCAAATTCAGTCAGTGGCAAATGCATAGAACAGTTATTGTGCAATGGAAAAAAGATCAACATAATGGAATATTAAAATTCTGGCCCTGCCATCTCTGGATTTCTTGACCACCAAACACTGTCAGCTGTCTTCTTCAAACTGTGTGATGAAGAATATCAGTAAGGGAAGGATAAGTTTTGAAAACTTTTTCTCTATTTTTGAAATTTGCTGGCCTAGTCTGGTAGCAAAAATCTTGTTTTTTGTGATTTTAAAAAACCCTTCTGGAAGTGTCTGCTCTTGTTTTTGCTGTGCAGTTGTAAAACAGCTCTGTGTCACTGCAGAAAGTGAATGCAAGTGAAGCAAATGAGTACAAGCCTGTTGTACCGATATTCAGCTCCAAGAAGGCACCTTTAAGTCCTTCTATGCACCATGGGCCATGGTAACAACAGAGATAATTTCCAAAGATTCAAATATCGCCTACCCATTCATCTTCTTTTACAGAGGACAGCCCTCTATTTGAAGCCATCCTGTGTTTGAAAGCCATCCAGTGCAGCTGACTAATCAAGACAAACAGGTCACCTGGTCAGTGTCTTCCACACTCTAGTGCAGGGGTGGGCAATTAATTTTCCTATGGGGCCACATGAGAAACTTTGACAGTTGTTAAGGGCCGGACCAATACACTTACCGCTCTGCTCAATATATATTTCTATAAAAACAGTAAATGAAACATTACAATGATACAATGAAAATGTGGAGCACAGAACAACACTATTTAATGAATATTCACAAAAACATTAACATTAACACTACATGAAAAGCAATAAATTCAATTCAATTTAGCAGATCCTTCAAAATAAAAGCAGTGCAGCTGTATTGCTTGCATCTATATTATGATGATATATATTTGCATTGACTTTTAATTTGCCAGTGACCTCATGCAGGCCAGTCAGGGTCAGCCATTGGGCTGGATGTGGCCCGCAGGCCGTACAATGCTCAGGTCTGCTCTAGTGAGATGATGTACTGTTTCTATTTAAACTATAATAATTATTTCTAAATTTGCACACACACACACACATCTCAACATTTAGAAATGTTTCCTCTTTTATCTTCTTTTGATGTCCTTTTCTTTGACAATTCACAAGAGGCCACCTAGTTTTGTTAAAGGTTGCTTAGACTGCTGTTAAGGGTTGCTTAGATTATATCCTACTGTTTCCCACACACTCTCCTCCCCAGCAAAGCAGAAATGACTAAACTCAGATCTGGAACTATAACATTCCTGGAACCAAATAACCTATGTCACATCTTTACAAGGAAGCATCCCATGACACTAGAACTGTTAATCCTCCTGTTTTGAAACTGCTCTGTTATAACCCTTTGGTTCATGACTGGCTGACATTTACTGCTTCTGTCTTGGTGTAATGTGACTATAAGAACTATCTACAGTAATTGACTGCTTGGGCAAACTCTCAGTTTATTTTTTTCTGCTTGGATAGACATCACTTCCCTGGCCAGCCCTTCTATGTACTCGTCCCACTTTCCCTTGAACCTAGGTACCTGGGAATGGAATTAATCCATTGAATTCATAATCCAATGAATATGCACAGTCTAGGTGCCTTTTTCATTTCAACAACATAAATACCATCTTTTTCAGCAATATCCAGGTATTCTCTTTCTTTTTTTTTCTTTTTCTTTTTCCTCTCTCTTTCTCTTTTTAAGAGAGAAAGAGAATAAACAGTGGCTTATAAGCTTTTTCATTACTTATATTAATAAATACTCATAGAAGGACAAAAATTCTCAGGAATATTTAAAAAGTCTGCATGCATGCTTTTCAATACAGAGATTCCACTGTTTGCTTTATTTTTCAAAGGAAGGAAGAGCAGAAAAAATTGAACTTTGGCTGTTTCCAGTTCAAGTTTTTTTTCCTTGAGCTGACTCATATTCCCCAATCTTTTGCCCTTAGGGAAAATACTAGGAAATGATATAATCCTTCATGGTCTCTTTTAGTGCCTTGGACTTGTTTTTTAGGCATGGGCCTCATTCCGTCTGCATTTTTAATTATGCAGTGTAGATTACATTATAATAAAAGTCAAGCTTCAATTTTGCCATTTGTGGGGAGGGGCATGGGAGGCTGTGGGATGGTAGGTGAAACTGAAAAACATCCATATGCTCATATCCAGGGCTTTTTTGTTCTGTTTTTGTGCCTCTTTTAAGCTTTCAGTGATTGCAGCAGTTGGTTTTATGGGGAAGACCCATGTCCCTGCTAGTGCTTTTTTTTGTAAGGGTGAGGTTAATCAGGTTCATGTGGTTTGTAGGAGACATGAAAGGATATGGTTCTGTTCTTCATGGCAAAAGTAGTTTTAAAAGATGATAGAATTTGAAGGGATGCCTTTTTGCAATGTGGATGTATGCACTGTACCTTTACATTTCCCTGTGTCTGGAGGAAAGCCTTAGATGATGAGGATACTATATGGGTATATTTATGCTGGGAAAAGTGCTCCATCAGGCATTGCAAAGCTGTGGAAGGCTTTTACAAGTCAAAACCAACACTCTGAATTGGGCTTGGAAGCACACATCCAGCCAGTACAAGTGGGCCAGGATCTGTGTTGTGCGCTGGGACCTTCTTGTTTTTGTTATCAATCTGGCCACTCACTATATTTTGCACAAGGTGCAGCTTTGGAAGTGTCTTCTGAGGCAGCCCCACCCAGAGTACATTGCAGTAATCTAATTGCAGGTTATCAGAGCACAGGCAAGTGAAGCCAGGTTATCCCTGTCCAGATAGGGGCATAGCTGGACCACTGACGGAGGTTGGTAGAGGATATTCTATGTTACGGAGGCCACCCAGGCATTGAATGATAAAGATTCTTTCCTGTTCCCCACTCCCTACTGGAAACCTTTCATCCGCCCTCTTCCATACCAGAAGTGCCTATTTATATTATATACTTTTATTTATACTTTCTACTTTTCCTTTAAGAAATTGCTAACAAGGTCACATATAATTAAATAAACTGGTAACATGCAGCAGGAGACATACAAAAGTACAAAGCAGCTCTTAAAATGACTGGGCTTCTTTCAGCATTAAAGCCAATTTTATATAGAAAGTTAAAAGAAAAGAAAAGAAAAGAAAAGAAAAGAAAAGAAAAGAAAAGAAAAGAAACTTAATGTGAGTCATGTCTGGAAAACCATGGTTGGAAAAAAGATTTTTGCCATCCAGCAGATAGGCATTAAGGAGGGTGCAAGACAAGTCTCTCTCAGAAGGCTTGGTGATCAGTTACACCCTCTCCTTGGTCCCAACTGACTTATGGGCATGTTCTTAAGTCACACGAGAGGACCTTCAGGTGGAGTTCTGAGCAGGCAGGCAGGATCATGAAGAAGTAGACAGTCTTGAGATATCATGAAGGAATTTCAAGGTCATCACCAGCATTTTGAACCGGGCCCAGAAACAAAATGCTTCCATAAGCACCCTAGGCTAATTGTATTTGCCAGGCATTCCTCACAGGCAGTCCTACATAGATCACATTGCAGTCATCCAGCAGCGATGCAGCTAATGGATCTATTGTCAGGGCTAGTCTGTCACTAATGGTGAGGACTCCAAGTATCCTGCCCAACAAATAGGGCAGGAGGATGGATGGCAGGACCAGGAGAGGGGCAGAGGTCAGGACCTATAGCTACATCCAAAAATTAAGAAGTACAGTGGAAATGTCCAGGATATAATCTTGCATATATGTGGATCACCCAACAGAAATCTTTAATGTTTCTGTAAACATTGAGCATGTAACATTCAGCTATGGTTTATACATATATATTTATATTTTCATGAGTGGTTCTCAGGTAGTGACTTTCTAAATGAAGTATCACAGATTAAACAATAGAAGTATGATTTCAGATATAATGCCTTTTAATGGAATCCCTTAGGCATTTGCTATATGTAAAGAACTAAGCAATCAAATAATGTAAAGTTATTATCTATACTGTATAGATCCCTATACAGAGTGGGAATATCCCAACACTCCTGAGTTAAAGTCATGAGAACCTAAATATTATGTCTATACCCCAGAATAGAAGGATGATTTTCAGGTGGCTCATAGAGGTATCCGATGCTACTAAATCAAAAGAAAACCCTGGATTATGATACAAAAGGTAACCAGGGGTCTCAGACTGAGAAGCCAAGGGCCTGATCTCAGCTGCACTACAGCAATGCTCTTGCAGTAAGTCAGATGTGGTACCACAACTCCCAGCAGGTGACAGGTGACACAAAGAGCCAATAGGGCCCCATCTGGCCCTATAAAATTGCTGGTTCCTCAGTCTGAGCAGCACACTCTGAAGCTGCTTCCCAGCCTGTAGAGCCATCTGCTGGCCTCTGGCCCCCAGTCCTCACTGTGCAGCCCTCAAAAGCAGCACAGGATGAATAGGATAAAGGGCTGTTTTGACATAGGCTTCGATCCTGTGAAAAATTAAAACTATGGAAGTTCATGGAAGAAAAGGTAGCCATCCCTTTTCCTCCTGTTCCTTCTCTGAAGGGTCAAGTATTGTCCTGAACATTAGGAGAGAGTGTGAAGGGCTGTTGAGAGGGGAATTGTGTCAGGTATCCAGCTCCCTGTAGTCAAACAATCCTCATATCTTCATATTTATTATATAAATGACAAACAAGTATTGCTTCAGCCTACAGATAACATTCTCATGCAACCAAAAGAGACAAGGGTTCCCCATAGCCTTGCATAACACAGAACCTCATTAATTGCATCTGGTTCCCTAGGTTAGATTAGGTTAGCAGGTTTCCTAACTCAAACCCCAGAAAGTTCTTCCCAATATTGGGCTATTCCCCCCTTTCCCAAGTTGGTTCAGGATAAATGCTTTGACCCTCTAGAGAGGCTTTCGAGGCTATGAGTAGTAGGCAGAGAAAATGGACTTGGTGCTTGACTATAAGTTCAAAACTTTGCTTAGGATTCAAGCTTGGGATTATATTTCTGCATGGCTTTCTGGAAGGACAGAGGGATTCTTTACTTGAGTTTCTGGAGGAGCAATATGATTCTAGTGTTTTTTAAAAGTCTCTGCTTATAAAGAGAGAGGGGATGTTTAGCCAAGTATCTTTTGTACTTTTCCTTCTTTAGTGGATGCATTTATTCTGCCATGAAAGCATCCAGAACTTGCACCATTGAACTTTCTGTACAAACCTTTGAACAGAAAGTTTGCAGAGATGTTGAAGTGCTCATAGGTAGTTTTTCATTTTGTTTTTTTACCCAGGATGGCCTGATATTTAAATTAAGGAATCCCCCCACCCTTGAACAGGAAGGGTAGAAAAAAATCCTTGCAGACGGACCTTCTCTGGGGACTGGTAATAGGATAAAAGGCCTTTCACCTCTAGGTCATGGATCTAAATGTGGCCAGAAAGCATAGAAGAGTGAAAGTCATTACCATCTCATGTTTGTTCAGTAGCTGATGGGGTATGAGTCATTGTTCTTTCAGACTTCTTGCCTAGTGGCCAGGTGGCCATGATAGAGAAATCATTACAGTCACCATTAATACAATTTATACAATTCACAGGGGTCTCAGCACAGCAACAAATAGACTGGACAGATGCTCTTTGTCAAGTCAATATATGCTGGATGGGTACAGGCAAATGCAGTATTATATGTGTGATGATTACAAATATCTGGGAGAATCTGAACACCAGCATCTGCAGAGGAAACAGGAGCTCATACAGGAATGCCATTGGAAGACATCTGAATACAGGTACTTTCAATGGTGACGGTTGGTCATTATGTCTCATATACTTGGACTCTGTTGATTTGCCAGCTATCATCTAAGGTGAGTGCTGGCTGGGGCAGGAGCATTTTCAGATCACCCTTCTCCAAAGACCAAAGACTTCTGTCATTGCAGAGTCAGTGACCTCCTAGCTGTGACAAAGGCTCCATCCATGTGACGCAGTGCATTACCAGAACAGTAAGGTTCCCTGGAACAGGCTAGGATTCTACCTCACATGGTCAAAAAGCCTTTAGCATGGCTAAAGACGGTGAAAATACCAGCGCCTTGCCATCCCAGAGGCCTTTGGGTATTTGTGTATGATCCAAAATGAATCACAGAATGCATGCTTCCTCAGAAGGGTGCTTGTGAGAGTCGCTGGAAAAATATCAGCAAAGGGCACATGTGCAGGACTGCCTTTCCCCAGGGCTGGGGTTCCAAATCATCCCCAGTGTGGAAACTCATTATGAGACTCAACACTATCTTGTCAGTGGGGTTCTTGCATGCACAACAGCCCACTGTGTGAGGGAATCTCAGAAGTTCCTTTGGGTATCATCAAGAAGTGGAACTTGTCTTCTTGCCATGTGTAAAACCTCTGTAGTGGACTTGGATCATTCTGCAGCTGTTGCTACTGCTGCAGATGAAATGGCTCACTAGATCTTCATCTGGAAGAATTTTAGCAGATGAGTGTCAGTTATGAATGTCTCAGGATGTAGCAGTGATGCTGTTTGGAAATATGCTGTTTTACATATGTGTTGCCAGACTGGGTGTTTTCCAGCCTGAATGTGAAAGGATAATCACAGAAAGGTTATGATAAAGTTCCAACATTTTTTGCTCGTGAGAAAATATACTGTTCAGCAATCGCTCCAGAGCTTCCTACCATTTGGGGAAGTGTGCTGCCTGTGAGGCTTTGCCACTTGTGCCTTTTCCTATCTCTTAATCAAGCTTGGATTCACATTTCCTATGAAATCCCTGCAGTGATCAGCAGTTTCTGCCTAATGACAATTCCCCTTCTCCATCCCTGCTGTGACACTTTGAGCCCACTGCAGTGCCCTTCCCTATCTGGAGGACATCTTTTGTGATGCATATTCACTTAGGGTTATGTTTCCTTTGTTCGACATGTGACATGGCATTGTGCCGCTAGTCTCCGGGGAGCAGGTTTGCTTTATTGTTCCTGCAAATATGTACTGCTGGCTGCAGCTCTGGGAAGGCACTGAGTTTGTGCTTGAATGATGCCGACCTGGACAACTGCTCAGACCCCCAGCAGATGGTGGTGCAGGGTCTCCAGTGATCTGGAACTAATAGCCTGTGCTGTTTCTTTTTTTGTTTCCGACAGTCAGCTGGGCTGTACGTTTCCCTTCTTTCTGTGGCAACAGCTGTATACATGCTACAAACTGGCAGAACACTAACTGCCACTTAAGGGTGACTCCTCAGTCATTAATAACACAACTCTTAGGCAGTGGAAAATCTCATCTGACCAAGCCCATGTGAGCATGACATGTTTCTTTCTATCATGAGTAGGAGGAGGAAGAGACTCACCTCCCACCTCAGGTACGAATCAAGAATATGTTAAAAGAAGCAATGCATGAGACCAACACATGCTTCTCCTTCCTGTGTAAGGAAGCACCTTTCTCCATAGCCCTATGTGATCACAAGAAACTGCTTCAGCACTTTCTTTGGGAAGTTGTCCCAAAGATAAAATCAAATGAGGGACTCTCAAAAAGTCATTGTAAAAATAAAATCCATCAGTGTAGGTTAGCTAACTGTGACATACCATCTTTCTTATCTTCAGCTGATTATCCCACTTTTGAAATCTAGGCATATCATTCTCAGGGATCCTGTGTTCAGACTCAGACCACTATGCATCAGAAGAGCACTGTGGGGCATCAAGGACCTAGAGATCGAGGGAGACCGTCCTCCCATCTGCTTTATCTCAAGAAGCAGCTTATTGGCAATACTCCAACTGAGAGAAGCTTTTACAGTTGATGCAGGGGTCAAGTCTCCCATGGGACAATGCTTTTTTTACATTGCCTGCTCTGGGGAATGACTTCCCACTGACATTCCTGATGCCAGTGACTTAGTAGTCACATCAGTTCCCAGCAGGACACGTGTCAGTAGGCAGCATCACTGGGTACCTGCCAGGGTTCCAGCATGCTGGCAGGACCTACTGCTGTTTTTTGCTGCATCTTTTCCACTTCTGAGCTCTAACAAACCACCATTTTACTTTCCCACAAGATGCCTTCTATGTAATATCATTCCACAGAACTGTAGGAGATTGAAATATTGATTAGACCCAGCCACCTGGCAATGCTTAGAGCACTGCTGAGGTCTACTACTTTTAGGGAAGTCTGCCAGGGCCCACTGATGAAGGAGAGGGTCTACCAGAGTGCATTCTGCCCAGGACCTCCTCAAACCTGGAGCAAGCATGCTCTGCTGATATATAACTAAAGTAGTCCCAGTGGGCACTTGTGATTTGCCAGGGGTCACGAGAGCACACATTTCAGCAACATAACATATTTCTTCCATTGGAGGCTGATCTTCTCTTAGAATGCAGGCCAGGAATATCTGCACTGCTGGTTCAACAGCTCATCCTCAGGAGACTTTGAACCAGTGTTGAGAGCATTACTCTAAGTTATGCTCTGCTTAGGCTTTGCTTTTTTCTCCAGCTACCCCGGGTATTCTGTCCAGGGCCCTGACACTATGTTACCCCAGTATGATGTTTGGGTCTTGGGAAAAACTGTTTGAGATCCATCTTTTCTGCCACTCTGAAAAACAGTAAAAATGATATTATATGGATTATAAAGAAGGATAATTGTTCAGAACAAAACAGGAAAACTGGGTCTCCAGAAGCAAATACTAAAGTGAACTTACCTTATCAGGGGGTCTGTAGATAAAAGGTCTGTAGATCAATGAAATGTATGCACTTAGGTTTCATTTAAAAGGCTTATGGGATTACAAGTGGTCCTTTTGTGTGGGAAACTTATGTGGAAAGCTTGTTGTTATCTCAAACTTTTACTGTAAAAGATCATGTACAGAACTATACTGAAAGGAAGGCTACAGATGTATGGTGAGAGATTATTGGACTGGCACTTGGTTCAGAGCCACAGGTAGAGCTTTTTCCTGTTTTGGTTACAGTGAGGGGCCTCACTGCACACTAGGGTCTTTCAATCACACCTTCCACTCATGTGGAATATCTGCTGTTAGAACTCAGCCCTGAATCTGGGATGTGGACCAGCTGCATGGACAGAGCCAGGCAGTGTTGCATCCACAGGGTGCCTTTTTCGGTGTCCACCAAGACCCCATTCCCCTCTCAATGGTTATCATTGCTATATTTTCATATGGACACCTGGGGTTGTTTCAAAGTGAAGTATGAGTCTGTAGCTGTTATTTCCCATGAATACCTCTAGGCAGGTCACTTATCTTTGGGGCTAGTTATGCCTACCCATGGCTGTCATTTTATAATTGCACCCAGAACCATTTCTCAAATTTTCAAAGGTGTCTGTAAGCCCCCAAAGGTGTCTAGCCCTGTCTTAAAGGAATTCACATGCCAACTACTTAGGACTAAGGCTTCCCCCACAAGCCAGCCTGAAACACCCACAGATTCTTTTAGACACTACAGAGAACCACAGGACTGCAAGGCTTCAAGTCCTGCTAAGGGCCTACTCTTATATCTAAGCCCTGCTAAGCCCTTCTAAGAGTCTGCTCTCAGATACAAAGCTTCAGCTGTTCTCTCTACCTGTTGCCTGTTGCAGATGCCCAAGATTTAGTACAGCCTTCCCCAACTTGATGCCCTCCAGATATTTCTGACCACAAAGTTCAGGATTCCTGACTATTGGGCATTCCAGGTGGGGCTAATGGGAACAGAAGTCCAAAACACCTGAAGGTCACTATGCTGTGGAAGGCTCATTTGTGGTTGTCAGGATCTGTCTGGAGGTAGCATCTTGCTTTCTGAAGCCTTTTCACAGCCTGCTCCTCCATTGTAACCCCTCTGCCTCTTGGCCCTGCATCCAGTCAAGGCTCTATGCATGCAGCTTTTGCAGTGCCCAGTTGGCCTCAAGAGGACAGTTCTCTGGCTTGCACCACTAATCTGTCAGAGCTGAGCTGCAGGCAGCTGTTTAGGGAGAGCCAAAGGTCACACTAAAGGTCAGAGCTGAGGCTGTTGAGCCAGGAGGTTGAGCCAAGAATCAGAGCTTGGAGGTCAAGCCAGGGAACAAACTAAGAAACATGATCACTGAGCGGCAAAGTGTTTGCCTGAAGAAGAAGACTTTATAGCCCTTTCTGCTGAAGAGAGCTGCTGGCCAGACAGTGTTGATGGAACTGCTTTGGTAGCTGTGAGCTATATCCTGAGAGACAATTCACTATGTAGGCTGACAGCTCACCACAGAGAGCAGCTATATTCAAAACTGTATAATTGCTGATCCTAGCCCCAGCAGCTAGGCTAACATAATCTTATTAACAAAGATTTAATCTCTCTTCTCTCCCCCACCTGTATTTGTTTAGCAAAGAGAATTCAGTGCTTTTTGGAGAATGAAGGTTTGTTTGCAGGTTTATAAGGCTTCCAAAAGGCATGTACCAAGAAAAACCAGCACCATGGCTGGACCAAAAATGGAAGAGTTGTCCATGAAAGCTTTCAACAGAGGTGAAAGGAAGATTTAAATTATATAGTATGATTCAAGAAGTAGATTCAGGAAGTGTTAATTATATAGTATGCAGCCCCACTGATCTGGACTGGAACCACCATATGCGTGGGAGGGAGGCTTGCTCCTTCCCCAGCCATGAAATAATCCCCTGAGCAAAGCAGAAAAGAAAAGAGAATACCCCCAGTATTGCCAATCATCCCCCTCTGTCTTAAAAAACAACCCACATCTGGAGGGAGCAGCTGAAGAGGAAAAGATTAAACTACCCCTCCATGCATATGGTTGTCCCAATCTGTATCAGAGCCCCCACAAGCCTACCTAGCAGTTAAAAAAAGTTGGGTAGTGCTGTTACATAATTTGCTTAACATGTAGCTTGACCATAAACTGGCTTAATATGCCAAAGCAATATCAGCACATGGCCACTTCTTTTTGGCTAAGTAGACATGTGATCCCATTACATTCATCAGGCCAGTTTGTATGATGAAAGAAGATGTGGTATGAATAACACAAGTGTATTGTAGGACATAGACCTCTGTGGTAGAACATTTAAAACAGAATTCTACCTATAGATTTTGGGTGACACATTGCTATCATTTGCCAACAGCAGTGAGGGAAAAAGGGAAACACCATGCTCTCCTGCCACCTTCCTTCCGTACATCAATGCCTGTGAGGTGGAAAGGGTGATAGGGACAGCAGTGGGCACCAGCTCTGTTCTGGGGTCCCTAAACGAAGGTCTAGGCATCTTCCTAAAGCACAACCAAAATTTGTTTTAGAACAAATACCCAATAATGAGATTTAAGGAAAAGAACTGGCAAAAAGCAAATAAAAGCTTAGGGCTTGTAGAGTCCCAGCCTATCCTTTTAAAGTCCTCTCAGTCTTCACTTCTCCTAATCCAGAAATTTAGCTACACCAGACCTCAGACTTTGCACTTTGATCTCTCCATGCATATTTCTCACTTTCTAGAGTGAGAGAATTAGCTTGGAGTTGTGAAGTGGAAGAAGACTTAGGACACAATGGGAAAATGTCAAGTATTACCCAAGAGCCAAACGAGTTTAAATTTAAAGTGCAGCTGTAAAACTTGCTATGCAGAAGTAAATTCCATTAAGTTCAGTAGGACTTACTTCCTAGTCAATGTTTTCAGGACTGTAGGTGTATGTATGAGTGAGTGACTCAGCTGGAATTAAAATGGGAAAATGCACAGAAGAGCTATGGTATGATTGTAAACCAGTGTATGGAGAGCCAGTGTGGTGTAGACGTTAAGAGTGCTGGTTAAGAGGAACTGGGACTCAGGCAATCTGGGTTCTTGTCCTCGCTCAGCCATGAAGCTAACTGGGAGACTTTGGCCAGTCACAGACTCTCAGCCCAACCTACCTCACATGCTTGTTGTTCTGGGGATAAGATTGGGAGCAGGAAGAAGAGAATGAGCTAAGTTGCCTTGAGTTCTTTAAAAAAAAAGGTGGGATCTAAATCTAATAAATTAATAAATGAACTGGCCTACTCAGCAGTACCATTACTTTCAATGGACATCAAAATAAGAGAATTATAGAGCTGGAAGGGATCTTCAAGGACATCTTGTCCAACACAGGGAGTCATGAATTCAATATCCCTTTAGAGGATATTTTTGCCTTTTTAGCTTGGACTGGGGGACTCCCTTGTTTCCTTCTCCCCCACTTCTCTTCCTAAGAATTTCTTATATTCCTTCTTGTATAGTAATCTATGTCCTTTTTGAAGCCCATAGGAGCTTATTTTCTCCCTCATGGTGCAATCCTAAACTCATTTACTCATAGAATTGCAGCCTTAACCTTCTGGCTTTCACTAGTCAGCTGCAATCCTAAAGATACCTTTTCTTTTAAGCCAAATGAAGTCTTGTAGCTCCTTAAAATCTAACTGATTTATTTTTGTCAGCTTTGTAGACCAAAGTTCACTTTGGGAGATAGGAGACCCTTTTAAGTCCTTTCTTTTCAGCTAGGATAAGTGGAGAAACAGGGCTTGGAACCATCAATTTTAACTGGATTTTACAGAGGAAATGTTGACGGAAGAAGACAGGAGACATTTGCTCTGAAGACAAAGGTTGCTCAGCATGCAGCGTTGTTAGCCAGAGCTCTCCAGAGTGATCAAGTCCACACAGCCTTAGAATGAACAAGAAACTCCACTTAGATTCGGGATTCAAGAACAAAGACTGGTCTCAAAACACACAAGTCCTTTCTCAGGAGTGCTTCATAAAAGAACATTCTAGGAGAGAGGCCAAAGAATGTAGCAAACTGTCCACTAAGCAATCTAGCTCCCTGCTGAACTCTGAAACACATTAACTATTTGCGTGCACGATCATCTGCTGTTGTATACTAATACAAGGAGAATGAATTCAGCAACCCCATGAGTTGATTTCTAGACAGGTAACCCTAGAAGAGTTGAAAACAAGAAACAAGAAAGGTTCTTGCAGCCCTTTAAAGGTGAACAAATGTTACAGCGCCTTCAAGAGAGTCTGTGACTCAATATAGAAACAGGAAGTCATTAATCATTCTACCTTCTCTATGGGAACCTGCAGGCGACAAACAGCTCTGTATGTGGTCCTCACAAGACTCCTAAGTCCTTGAAAGGGTTTGTATTTTGCTTCGGCCTCTTTTGAGCTCTATTTGCTCCCATTTGGGAGGGAGAATAGCAGCTTCCAGACCCATCCCCCATAGTGGCAGGTGGTAGTCTGGCCCAGGCCAACGAACTCTTGGCTAAAGTCCCTCCAAAAGCCTCTTTAAAACTTTAAATATCAGGCTATGTCCATCACAGTCACCATTCCCTATGAAGAGGAGATCTGAAAGTGGCGCAAGGCAGAAACATGCATAAGCAAGAAAGTGACAGCTTAAAACATCAAGACCAGGATCACCAGGGCACACTATATATCACTTGATGGGCAGTGCTGCAGACAGACATGCTTCTGCCCTTCCAACAGACATTAGTGCATGAATGTGGAGTCAGTGTTCAAGAAAGTGGTGAGGCAGCAGATGCAGCATAAATTTCTGGGTATGACTTGGCAGAAGAAAGCATACAAGAGCTTTGTTACCAACAGCACCATGAAAGTCATCAGAATATTCAATTTCCAATCAAGAAATTTATCAGCACTAGGAAAATATACATATTATGCATCAGTACAACAGCTTTTCCTTGTGAATGACATAGGAATATGTAGAGGCCTTTAAAGATCTCCTTGGTTACCCAGGGGCCTGAAGGGATTATCCAGCTGATTTCCCCCCCACTTTTACTGTATACATTTAGTTATTTAAAATTAATTTATTTATGGTATTTGTAGTGTCTTTTTTGTTGTTTTATTCAGTGTTGTAAACTGTCCAGAGAGCTTAGGTTATGGGGTGGTATAAAAATAAAACACATTATTATTATAATTATTGACTGCCCAAATGCAGTCATTTTTCAGAACCAGTTCTTTTAAAATTCCAAGTGGCATTCCATAATCTTTTTCCAAGAAAATGGTCATGTTGTTAAAAAAAAATCACCTGATTGTAAAATGTGCAACAGAGTCTAGCTATATTAGAGTACAGTAAAGCAATCTCAGTATCTTGATAGCAACTGCGAGAATGAATAAATTGATTCGGTAGGGAAGATCCTTTCACCTTGAACCTCAGCAGTTTATTGAAAGATCACTCAGGCACCTTCTGCAGAGAAACCCATACTTACACAGTGCTGTTGGCTAGAGGCCACACCAACTACAAGCTTCCAGAACATATACAGAGTGTTTTATAGGTTTTGAGTCTCATGTCATAGCAGCTGATCAGGTGATCATGAAATAAGGGGAACACAGTGAAAAGAACATGAGAGCTCTGCAGAGGAGACTTAATACAATAGTTTTGATTACAAGATATTGAAAGATCACTCAGGCACCTTCTGCAGAGAAACCCATACTTACACAGTGCTGTTGGCTAGAGGCCACACCAACTACAAGCTTCCAGAACATATACAGAGTGTTTTATAGGTTTTGAGTCTCATGTCATAGCAGCTGATCAGGTGATCATGAAATAAGGGGAACACAGTGAAAAGAACATGAGAGCTCTGCAGAGGAGACTTAATACAATAGTTTTGATTACAAGATATTAATATAACAATCACTGAGACACAGAGATTATCGTAAGTCTTGGCATGCAAATGAGGATGATTGCAATACTGCTAGGAAAACTTGTCTGGCCACCTTATCAGTTTTGTTTGCTGTTAGTCCAAGAATAGACAGTGGTTAACTTTCCTTGGGAACCCCATTCTGTAAAGGCTTTTCCAACCAAAGGGAGTAGCCATCTCTTAAAGTGATAGCTTTGATAATAACACTAAACAGAACCCTGCCTTGAAATGCTGGTACTTTCTGAGAAAGAGGTGCAAAGATGTTGCAGGTTTGATTTTATAATGCAAAGGCACATATAAGCAACCTTTTTCTACCAGGATTTATCTGAATTTCCCCAACATATGCTATGGTTCCTTTTCAATAAAAGTTCTACAAATACATCATTGTTCTCTAATAAAAGCCAGTGTGGTGTGGTGGTTAAGAGCATGGGACTGGGACTCAGACGATCTGGGTTCTAGTCCCCGCTCAGCCATGGAGGCAACTGGGTGACTTTGGGCCAGTCACAGATCTCAGCCCAACCTACCTCACAGGGTTGTTGTTGTGGGGATATGATGGAGGAGAATGATGTAAGCTGCCTTGAGCCCTTTGTAGGAAAAAGGGAGGATATAAATTGAAAATAAATAAAATCAGATGAAGCATCAACGGAAGCTGGAAGAAGTTAAAAGATAGAGTACCATCACATGTGAATTCAACATCACATAAAGAAAACTATGTGCATGGAAATCAAATTGTATGGCATGGTCAGCTACTAAGTCATTAGAGTCATTATTTTTGGTTAAACTTCCTCCAGAGGTCAATTTGTAGACGAAATTCTTGAGCACATCCTGGATGTCATTATTTTTCATTCTGAGAAGGAACTGGTGTCCTTTGGTTCTAATCATCACGTAGGTGATTGCAGAAATGGAAATTTTCTATGCATAATTGAACAGCTTGGCAACATGACCCACTTCTATCAGAAGATGTTAAAAAGGTTTTAGAGTTACAAAAGTATCCAAAGTACATTATCACTCTGTGTGCATACAGAATGAATTCATTGAAGTTTGCAGCATATACTTATAAAAATCTACTCTTGATGAGTTCCAAAACGCCAAATATTTTTCAATAACTGTTGATGCTGCAGCATACTGTTCTACTGAACCATTATCTGAGATGTAAAGATTGTTGAAAACTGCTCAACATTTTCAGCTGAAGAAAAGTTTTTATGTTTAGATAATTTCACTAAAGACCTGGAAGGGAAATTGCCACTAAACTACTAATGATTCTATAGGAGATTGTGTTAGATTTTTAATACTGTGTTGGTCATTCCTCCAATAATGGCTTTTAATGTGCCTGGCAGGTATAATAATGTGCAATCAATTATGCTTGGGTATAAAACAAAATGCAATTGCTCTAGTTAAGAAAACCACACATTATTAAACCGTAAAGCTGTTGCTGATGTCACATCATGCAAAGAGACATACACTTACTTTGGAACACTATAGCAAGAACACAACTTATTCATTGGCAGTCCAGAAAGGTGGGTAGTATTGAAGCAATGTCTTCCAGTTTCACTACATGGGATGTTCAAATCTAGGTAACCTGCATGGACTGATAGTGTACTACCAATTGCACATCATTTGGATTAAATAAAACAGGCCTTAAGAGAACTCGAATCTCTCAGTTTCATCGCACAGGTTCAAACTGAACTTAATTTTATCCAGAAATACATGTCCAAACTAGAATTCGTTGCAATGTCATCTTTGTGGGTTAAGCTACTCTCAGTGATCCACCAGCCTAACCTGTTGATTGAAGAATGTAATGCTACACTTGATGTTGAGAGAATACTGAAAGTCTCATTGCTGACATTTAGCTGGTCTGTGAACAATGGGATGTGATTTGAGTAAGACCCAATTAGTTGCGCAAAGTTAGACTATTAGCATTTCATCTGAGTTTATACACAATCACAAGAGTTGGAATGAGTCTGATGTTGCACAACATTATAGAATCAATGGCTTCTGTGTTATTGTTGACTCCATTATATTAGGTCTTAGAAAGCAGTTTGAATCACTTAATGCAATTTGTAACCTGTTTGGGTTTCTTTGGCAAATTTAATTGCCTAAGCAGTGAAGATCTACGTACATCAGCAAAACAGTTCCAAAGAAAGTACACCAAAGAAATATCAACAGATTAGTGTAGCAAGGTCATTTCCTCAAGCAAATATGTTCTGTGAACTTTAAACTGGGTTATAAGCCAAAAGAATTGCTCCAGAAATACTCTTACTGGTATATTTCCTAGGGTCACCATTGCACTGAGGATTTTTCTTAGTTTATCTTCATCAGTAGCTTCAGTTGGACAGTCTTTGAATGCACTGAATCAGGTGAAGAATTAGTACCATATTCAACTATGGAACAAGATCTCTTGAATGGCCTTTTGCTTAACATAAACTGTGATATTGCAAGAAAACTGTTTTTCCACAATAACTGGTAAATTTACATAAAATAAGATAGAAACTGCTAAATAAAAAGGAACATTTATTACAAGTTACAGCATTGCATTTTTGTGTTAAAAAGAATTAATTTGTTAAATGTAAACATTTAAAATATGACAATTGTCATAACTCTGTTTGGTGTTTCCTCATTTTTTAAAAACACCAAGAGGTCTAGTCCTCTCCCAATCGCTGAGAGAATCTGCTAGAAGCTATGGCCCAACTCTGTGGCAAGCAGAACAGGACCAAATGACATATCATCGACATGAAGAATACCCTGCAAGCTCCATAACCGTCTGGCTGCTGCAGGGATTGATATTTGGCTGGTTCCAAAATCCCCTTGTGAGACCATTGGCAAAGAAAGTGGAAGAAGGACTGAATTATCGTAGGCCTTAAAAGGCTAAGCGTGTTTTAATGGGTAAAGGTGAGGGATTGCTATTTGATCTATGAAGCAACCCTCTAGGAGAAAGAGAACCCTGACCTCTCCTTTGAGGCAATGGGACCAAATTAATGACTTCCAAATATAAGGTTATGAATGACAGAGGAGCCTTAGTAACTATACTTTTGTCCCTACTATGTGGTTATCGGGGAAAAATGTGAAAGGGTGCAGCATAAGTTATTTGTTTGGAGAAACCAGGAAAAGAAACAGGAGTGTAGTGCAGTGTAAATGAAAGCTAGGCAAAAGGTTTCAGTACATATTTCTTGTCATCACTGCCTCATGTTTGTTTTAATCCTAAACCAAGCTGGATCTATATGAAACGTTTCCTGCTCCATGCAACCATCTACAGGTTGAAGCACCTCTTCAAAGTCTCTTCAGCTGCAAGGTGTCCCACTCATCTCAGACATTATTTGAGCGTAGATCTTTGTGCCACATCCACCATCACCAAACCAAATGGCAGGGATGCTGGTCCTTTGTAATTTGCTGGCCAGCTTTCTATTCTTTGCATCTGAATGGCCTTACTCCTGCCCCTAAGTAACAGGAAGGAACCTACCTCTTCAAACCAGTCTTACTGACATCCACAGAAATATAAGCCCTACTGGAAACAAGCCCTGTTGAACTACATAGGCTTACCTTATAAAACACATTGAACTTTAATCAAAGATCTTCAGCCAGGTGAAATGCTTTAGTTTTGAATTTTTAATTAGGAATGCAAAGTGCTGCCTTTTAAATTCCTGGTGTGAAGTAGTAACTCATTTCAAAAAGAGGAACAAAGTGTCTAGTCTCTGTATGATTATATCTCCAAGTCCATTTGGATAATCATCTATGAAACAATTCTAAAACTTGAAAACTTCCATATGAGGGGCTTAAAGGGAGCCTCACAAAGTTTCAAACTGATAGGTAAATAAAACAATAAAATATTGCCCCATTCATTTGTCAGATGAAGAAGATGCTAGTGATGTCACCAATCCTGCTTGGAAAAACATCCTGGAACTCCCACACATTCTTCCTTCACTATTCCACTGTTCCCAGCAGAGATTCCTGGAAACTCTGCATTGTCATTTACAGACAGATTGTGGCAAAAACTCAGAAAACTTTCATAGATGAAATGAAGCAGCATGAACCTGGATAATTCATTAGTAAGAGGAAGGATGGAAATATGTTTTAAAAATTAAAGACATGTATTGTTTCACAAAGTTTATAAAGAGAATTTTCAAAAGTACTTTGCGTACATGAATGTATCTGAACTTAAACAAACCACAACAACGGTTGTGTTTTTAGTATTTTATTGTAAGCCATCCAGAGAATCCTCTTGCATGAGTGGGTGGCATATAAATTTAAAAGCATACAAACAAACAAAGTATGCATGCCAAAGAAGAGTGGGAAAACTTGGAGAAAACTAATATTTTAATGTTAAAACATATTGTAATCATACCATTATAAACTACCATTACAAACAAACTAAACTAGAGCATTGGATCAGACCTTTTTTAGAGCAAGCATTGCATGACTTAGTGCATTTTTTCCTTTAAAACAGGGGTGGACGACTTGAAGCCCTCCAGATGTTTAAGTCTACAATTCCTATCATCACTCGCTAGGGCTGATAAGAGTTATAGGATAAAACATGAGAAGGGCTTCTAGTTACCCATCCCTGTTTTAGAAGCTGTTTTTCACTTTCATTGGCTGCTTTCACACGATAGATATCAGATACAACCTCTTTGTCATGGTCAGATCACTTCCTTTTGAGATTTAGACTTTTGACCCCCTTTGCCTTCTGCAAGGGTGGGGGACCGATTAAAATGGTCTGCCCCTGGAGTCTGATGGATCCTGATGGGTTCCAGAAGGCTCTGGGAGAGTTTCCGGTTGATATGGCTGGCATTCCTGTCAAAGAACAGGTTGATCTATGCAATGCAGAAATGACCAGTGCAGTAGGCATGATCATGTCTAAACACCCTCTTCCTCTGAGTAGAGCCCATGAAGTCCCTTGGTATATGCCTAAGCTGCAGGCAGTGAAGCAGGTTGAGAGAAGGCTAGAATGCAGGTGAAGAAAAACTCGTGCTAAGTCTGACTGAACATATGCTAGAACTCATTGAGCCTATGCTGTGCTGGAGAAGGTGGCAAAGAGGAAATTCTTCTCTGCCAGCATTGCATCCTTACAGTGCTGACCAGCTGAGCTTTTCTGAGTGGTTAGGGATCTTTAGCAACTGGGTCCAAGACAGGCCCTGTTGAACCTTTGGTGGCCTGCTGTGATGAATTTGCACAGCACTTCAAGGATAAAGCTGCTCAGATTTGCCACAAATTCAAGTCCACAGTTAATAGTGCTCCTGTAGCAGAGGTGTCCAAAGTCCAGTCCAGTCCAGTCCAGTCCAATTTTGTTCAATAAGTTTCAATTATTGAGGCCTGAAGATGTGGACAAGATGCTTGGACAGGTTCAACCTTCCATCTGCATACTTGACCCTTGCCCTTGCCAAAGCTAAGGATGGGTTGTATACCTGGGTCCAGGAAGTCCTGAACACTTCTGTAAGGGATGGGCTGGTCCCTGGTTCTTTGAAAGAGGTGGTGTTCAGACCACTTTTGAAGAAGGAAAATCTGCACCCAGAGGAAGTCATCAACTACAGACTGGTGGCCAATGTCCCTTTCCTGGGCAAGGTGCTTGAGCAAGTGGTGGCTGGACAACTCCAATCACTCTTGGAGGAAACTGACCATCTGGATCCATTTCAGTCTGTTTTCAGGTCTGCTTATAGAAGCTTGGTCACTTTGTGGCACAACTTTTGCCAGAAATAAGACAGGGGAAGTGTATCCGTTGGTTCTCTTGGACCTCTCAGTGGTTTTTGATACCATGGTATCCTCCTGGATAGGCTGGTCGAGTTGGGAGTTGGTGGCACTGCTTTGCAATGGCTCGGCTCCTACATAACCAGCTGATTCCAGAAGGTGGTACTAGGGGATTGTGACTCTGTGCCTTGGCAATTATGCCCTCAGAGTTCCATATTATTCCTCATGTAGTTTATCATCTAAATGAAACTGCTGGGAGAGGTCATTCAGAGGTTTGTGCTGAGGTGTCACCAGTATGGTGATGACACCCAGCTCTACCTCTTTTTTACTTCTAATCAAGGTGTGGCAGTGACAGTGCCTGGACAGAGTGATGGACTGGATGAGGGCCAATAAACTGAGGTTTAATCCAAATAAGATGAGGTACTGTTTGTAGGCAGGTCATCTGTCTGGCTGAGTGCTATTTGCCCTGTTCTGGACTTGGTTGCACTCCTCCTAAGGGACCAGGTACGTAGTTTGGGAGTGCTCCTTGACCCAGAGCTATCCTTGGAATCTCAGATGGCTGCTGCAGCAAGAAACACTTTCCACCAGCTGAGGCTGGTCCATCAACTATGTCCTTACTTGGACAGGCTAGGCTGCTAATCAGGACTGGTAGATAAGATCATACAATGCCAGTCCTTTACCATCTTCCTTACCAATGAAGTCCAGGCTCAATGAAATGTGTTAATGCTGATGTATAAACCTCTAATGGATTAGAGCCTGGATATCTGAAGGAATGTCTCTTTCCGTACACATTAAGATCATCTGCTGAGGTCCCTCTCCAGGAGCCCTCTTTGAAAATCTTAGAAGAGTGGCAACTTGGAGGAGGCCTTTTCACTGGTAGTGCACTAGCTATGGAATCTGCTCTCCAGAGAGATGTGTCTGGTGTCAATTATTCATTCAGTCTGGCAACAGGCCAAGACCTTTTTATTTGTCCAGCATATTAATGGTTAGAATGTTTTTACTATATATTTTAGGTTATATTAGGGTTCAAGTGCTGTTGGGGATTTAGTTCTGTTTTATTCTCTGTAAGCCATCTACAGATCTTGACTGGATATAAGACGAAATACAAATGTTTTAAGCAAACCAACAAACCACTAATTTCACTGTCACAGGTATACAATTCCACTGGTGAAGCAGCAAGCACTATGGGGGGGGGGTGTCACATTTTGCCCACGTTTGCTTTGTTTGTTGTTATGTTTCATCAAAATGTCCTGTCCACAACCGCACTCCACAGCTTTTCTAAGTTCAAGGCTGTGGTTTCCTTTATGAATTCAATGCATCTCATATTTGGTCTTCCTTTTCTTCTTCTGTCTTTTACTTTTCCCAGCGTGGTTTTCTTCAGTCAGTCTTGCCTTATCATGATGTATCTAAAGTATGATAGCCTCTATTTAGTCATTAGGGAAAGTTCTGGCAACTTTCTCTCAGTCCAGGATATTCACGAAGCTCTCCTCCAACACCATGTTTCAAACAGATCAATTTTCTTTCTTTCCTGTCCAGCTTTCTCACCTGTACATTGTGATTGGGGGCACAGTAGTATGGATGATCTTGGTCTTGGTCACCACTGAAGCATCCTTACATTTAATGATCATTTCATAATCACTAATTCGTCCCAATGAGTTCAGTTGGACTAAAGCATGACTAACTCAGAATGCAACCTAATTTGTAATACTTTATCATTTGCATATATTATTATATGCTTTAACCTGTAACAAAGTGCCCTGAGATTAATTGATGAACTGTAAATAGGTGTCTAAAGTTGTGCTGAATACATGAAAAACACTCCTTTTTACCTATAAATAGACCCTTTTTTGTGTGTTTATTATATCCAATATTTAGGCAAATTAACTACTCTTAAGTCCCACGTTCAACAGAAATACCTTTTAATCTCTGTGTTTGGCTTGCAACATTCCCATATGTGTTAAGCAGAAAAAAGTTCTACAACTGCCAGCATGACCCAGCCAGCATCTGGAGATTTGACTTTTCTCATCAATTTCAGCAGGGGAGAGTTCAGAACGATTTAAGGTGCCCACGTATAGGCTGTCTCCTATATATCGAGAACTCCCATTGTGCTCAGGTGGTTTATTTCTGAGTAGACATGTACAGAATTGCCATGTGAAGCAATTTACCTTTGACTGTGTCTCTTATTTATTAATCTCTTCTCCAGCTTTTGATCCAAACGATATTTAACGTAGCTAAATTATGAATTAAAACAAAACCAATTCGACAAAACTTCTATATGTGTACTAAATAAAACAGGGTGCAATGGTTTTTATTTGACAGAACTACTCTTCCTAAAGGAATCCATGACCGTATGCTTCTTTTCTCGTGTTGTTTCACTCCCGGATCATTCCGCCTCTTCTCCCCCTTTTTTGCTGCTCGAAATAGTTCCGTTCGCCGCGATCTGTGAATGGTTCTTTAGGCTCTTACCACTGAGCACACAGACATCCCCCCATGCGCGGATGGTTTCTTCCACTCTCTCCCAAACTGACGGCTCTGCGATGGTGCAGCTCACAGAAAGGGAATTCCCTTCCCTCCTATTATTACTCCCTCGCCATTCTAACCCATTGCTTTCCATAATAACTGGAGAAATCTCGCGATGTTTTATGTTTGGTTCCCACGCCTGTAGCGTCTGATTCCAGACGAGGAGGGAGATCTGGTGTGTGAGGGGGTGGAGCCGCGCACTCCTTTACTTCCCTCTCTCGCTCCACCTCCACGCTTTTCTTTTTTGTTTATTTAGCTCGAGCGTTGTGGGCAAGAGGTTACACTTGCGCATGCGCAATGTCGACCGGCGGGGAGTAGTTGAGTGTGCGCGCGCGTGTGTGGTGGACACATTGGCTAGTTCTCGCGAGAGTAGGAGTTTTGGCGAGAGTTTGTGGAAGATGGCGCCTGTTGTGACAGGGTTAGTGTATGGGGGTTCGTGGCATAGTTCCTTTGGGGTCGCTTCTTTTCTCTCTGAACCGGGCTGCCTCGCTTTCTCCTCTCTCCTGTTGCTTCTCGGCTCTGGATTTGGGTGGGATTTTCGCTTTTCTTCGCACCGCCGAGGCTCCTTCTCTTGGGGGACCGGGATGGGGGGGGCGAGGCCGCGTCGCCTGGTCATTGAGGGCTGGGGAGTTCGGTTGCCGGGGTGGGGGCGGGAGAGTCTCCGCTTAAACACGCGTCCTTCTGAGCTTTGGGTCCGGTCGGGTCGCTACTGTAGGCAGCTTTCGACATTCAGAAATTATAGCTGAAAGAGTGGGGAGTTCTTTTTCTAACAACATGTGGAAGAAAGAACACAAGGTGTTACCTGCAGGGTCAGGCCACAGTTCTGTCTAGCCTAGCATTGCGTGTGACGTGCCCTACAAAATCACTTCATGGAAAGAGGGTCAGGATGTTTCCTGCCCAACTTCAGGGGCAAGAGGAACTTGGGGGGATCTGCTCTCATTGTGTTTGTTTGGTAGCGGATGGGTGCATGTTGCATCTTCCGTTTTCTAGGAGGAAAGGGGATTGAAAGAAACACTTCGTCTGATACGTCTGAGAATGTGCACGTCTGTGTTTATTATAGGGAACAACCCTTTTAGATGAGAGCTGTCATTTAAGCTCTATGACTACATAGTTCCACTGAGCGTTGCATAATATATCTAATTTCCTAGCTTTCTTGTAGACCATTGATGGATCATTCAGGTAACTGAGATGTTCTCTGCAATTGTTTGATTCAAATATGCATGTTCTGTATTTCTTGAATTAGGATATGCTGCAGTGGGAGATTTCCACCACCCACTCCTTTGTCAAGCACTGGGTCACAGTGTATTAACAGTGAAAACTTTACTGTGTTGCTTCATGTTAGCCTTCAATTGGTAAATTTGGTTCATGGTACCTTTCAAGAAGTTACATTGTAGTTCTTTCTGCAAATCACAGTTGATTTGGGACGTTGTGTGGCAACACATTTTGCTGATTTGAGGAGTTAGATAATATCAGATCACATTGTTGTGTTGAAAATAAATTATTGAATGGTCAGAAATATATTATATAGAGGTAATTGGTTTTCAATATTGCAGAGAATAATTCATTTTCCTGACTATCTTGGGTGCAGGCTTATACTCTTTGGAAACATGTGAAGTGGAAGTGTGTCTTCTTTATAGGCTTCTACTTTAGGGTTCGGATGCTGGTTGGTTGATAGGAACAGTCAAGTGTACTGCTGTATTTGAATAAAATTATATGCTTCTAGTTTAATTTTATTGTCACTCAGTTTCTGTAACTTTTTTCCATTGCTTATTGAAAGATATTTTCATTCCTTTTAATTACATTGGCAAGGTATTTTTTTGATCTTCTCCCACACCCCTCAAAAAAGTAGCTTTTGTTTCCAATTAACTGCAAAACACTGATTAGGAATCTAAAATTAGGCCTCACAATAAAAGTAAACTTTGAGATTCTTGATTCAGCTTTTCTCTCTCAAAAATAGATTCATTGTAGTCTGATAGTCTGTTCAGACCGCCTTTTTGTTAAATATAAATCACTGCTAGAATTCTGCACTGAATTGCAGTTTCTCATAGCTTCAGATTGTTACAAATTATGAGAATTGTGTGCAAATGAAGGCAGGAGCACCATTAATTCTGTAACTGTTTTCTTATGCATTAACTGTGGTGGTCAAATCAGGAAAATCATTTTTATACGTCATCTTTAAAAGTCTTGTGGAATCTTATCATTTCATTTGTTTGCCTAGTACTTTGAAAAATGAATAACAACATTAGATGATTTTGTAGATCCTCAGAAATTACGAGTACAACTTTTGCCAACAAAATATGAAGCCTTTTTGTAAGAATTTAAAACTGCTGCACCAATCATATTACTGAAGGTTTTTTTAAAATGAAGTCTTAAATATGATTTGGTCAGTATTCTGTGAAAGGGCTGGTTTCTTCTTGGCCAAATTTTTTTCACCATAGTTCTAAGGCATTGCTGTGCATTAGCAAAACATGGTTTTCAGTTCCTAATTTACTTGCTTTCAAGAATGTAAGACAGTTTTAAAGCTACAATCTCAATTATTGTAGTTAAGGCATACCAACTATTATGTGGGTGCAGTATTGCAAAATTTCATGTTACTCAGAAATGTGGTGGCAAATACAGTATTGGAGACATATACACAGCTATACATTTTTATTTTATGCATTTTGCTAATAACCAAGAAATTGTTTTTTTCTAGCCTAATAGAAATTATTCCTAATATTTGTAAATTCTGTGTATCTATTTGTTCTCGCAAGAAGCTCAGATTCATTACATTCCTGTGAGTTGAATTACATTTGCCCAATACCACATACATATGAGCAGTTATTTAAATCTAGACTTCCCATGTTCCTGTTCAACACTAAAGTGAATGTGTTGCACTGCTAGAAGATAGATTTGTACTTTGCACTGGGGATGATAGGAGTCGGTTTCAAACACCTGGTGGGCAACAAGTTGGAGAAGGCTGCCCTAGGCAGTTATCCAGTTGGGCATGTTAATGTTATTTGTAATCAACCTGGCTAAAAAATGTACCCCATTACATTTTTTTCTGAATACACTGAAGGTATTTGACCTGAATATTTGAAGGGGAAAATTAATGCGCGTTTACCGTTAGGTTTTATATAATATAGACATTTTTGTTAGAATACAATAGCATGTACTTCCCCTACATTGCTAAAATTTAAAGGGAAAAAGAAAGGTGCTGAAAACTATTCATAGACTAACTCCCAAGAATTTTGTGTGATACCCTTATAGTTGTGTAATGTTGCATAAAAGATGTGTAAGAAAAGGAAGGTCCTGTGTGCTCCTTTCAGGTAAATGGCAACAACCTGTAGGCACAGAAATGAATCTTAGTTTTCAATGTTGTGTATGTTTCCAGTATATATAGTGATTATTCTACAATGCTGTAGGAGGTATTGCATAAAAATTTCACTATGCTGTTTGAGTAAAAGTTTGTCTTAACCATTTTATATCAGTTTTCTTCTGCCAGTGTTCCCCAAAATATGGAAAATATTCCTAGTTGGTAGAGAAGCTGGAAAAATTCCACCTGACTTTCTTTCAGACCTTCACAACTTGCGGAGTAGGTGGCATGGTGTGGTTTCAGTCAAAAACAGTGTGCTTCTTTCAGAATACTACATTGTAGTTTTCTACTGACGGTCAGTATCTTTTATGTGCATTGTGCAGGTAACACAGGATGTTCAAAGCATTTTCTGTAAACTATTTATTTAAATTTGTAAAGGAGCATCATTATTTTAATGTAGGAGTTTTTGAAGGTGGGACAGACTAGCCTGTTAGTAACCTGATGGAAGGGAGAAAAATGTAAAGAGCAGGTAGAAGCCCCATTTAAGCTTTCTATAAGACCCTGTGTGTTGTCTATCACCTTTTAATCTGGAGTTGCAGTTCATAAGCATAATTAGTAGTACCTTGACTGTTCTGCTGCTGTTTCTTGTTGTAGTAATTGATGATACAGTAGCAAGTATTGTCATTACTAACCTTTTTCATTTGATATTCTTTGGTGATAACCTAGCATAATATTTGATGGTTAAAGACTTGCAAGCTGTGCACTTTGAAAGAAATAGCTACTTGAAGGAAGGTTACAATGTGTCTACAACCTGGAAAATATTTTATAAGGTTTACAGTGAAAATATATACTATACACCAGGTCCCCAAATTAAGAATGAGTTGAGTTCTTGAGATAGTCTTTAAGCTGAACTTGTATGCAAGCTGGATCATGTATATAAAAAAGCATATAAAAGACTTTAAGAAACACTTCCATATAAAACTGAAACATCTTAAACAAAATACAACATTTTAATAATGATAATACAATAATAATAAGTACTGAACTCCACACTAAGTGCATGTGATCTGAAACACATTGATTTGGATACACTAGTTTTTCATGAGCATGATAATCTACAGTACTGTAGTGCTGCTGCGGAAGCAGTTCTGACTTCACTGCTTGCTGCTTTTTCCCCTCCTCTTTCCTTTCCCTCCTTCCTATCCTTCCTTCCTTTTTCCTCTCCTTGCTGCCTGCCGCCTCTTCTGCTTGCCTCTCAAGGATGAGGCGGGACTTCTGGGTTTGCTTGTTTGTAAGTAGGGGTTGTTCTTAACTCAGACATTTGTAACGGGAACTGGGTGTACTTCCATATTAATTTGCCCTGGCTCTTCCAAATAGGCTATTTCAGTGTTTTTGAACATGCTTGTACATTGGTGATTATCAAGGATTAGAGTTTTCATCATTGTGAAGCAATCCTTTAGAAACCTACTCTTCTGCATGCCTTTGTGAATATCGTAGTCACTGTTCTCTTGAAATAGGGATTGCTCTGCTTGTTTAGGTGTGCCAGGAGTCCCTAGTGCAGTTCACATGAGTGCCTTTGCACCCAATGGCACCTGCAAAGGAATCCTCTAAATGGAGCCTGTGGGCACATGAATTTTTTATTATTCCCTTTTTTTTTTTAGGATAAATATATGCACATGGATTTGTTTGAAATGCATATACCTTTCTAGTAGTGATAGAAAGTTATAGCTTCAGCAAAGTTGGACCAAAATTCCAAATAAGTATCCATTTGAAGGTGGTATCTGTATGCCTCATGTTCATGTATTGACTATCCCAGATGATTGCATTATAGGAAGTGCATGTTTATCCTTCAGATTTTGCAGTATCAGTTTTTAACTGTCAAATGGGAGGGAAAGTCACTTTTCCTGCAGCAGGTAAATTATTAGTTAATTTATCTGCTTCATAGTGACCTTCTGTGAAGCAAGTAATTTAAAGAGTATGTATATCAGTGAATATTAAATACTGTTTGAGTACAATATTTATCTGTGTAATAATCTCCTCCCAAAAAAGGAGCAGATAGCACACATTGCCTCAACATATGTTTAACTGAATAGGATGCAGCAGGCAAATGTGACAGGTAGATATGCCAAAGTGGTGATCTACAGTTTAGGCATTGGTAGTGATGTCCTTTGCAGTTTTTCAAATTCCCAAATGTGCACATGGGTCCAAAATGGTTGAGAACCTCTGAGGTATGCATTTTACAAGGTACTGAGCAGTTCTAGTCATGCTTTTTGCTCATCTGTGAATAAATGTATGTTAGCTAACTGCAGTCCTGAATAATTCTTTTCCATTTGATAATAAAAAAGTTCAGCTAATCAAATTCCAGCTAAATGACACTAGTTTTTTTCTCATGCCTCTTTTCCATGTAAAGTGGCTTTCTGCAACAACAAAAAATGTACACGATATATGGCATTGTTTTTAAATAATTTTTGCACATCATATCACAATTTAAATAATCAAACACATAGAAACATTTCACATTAATAAATATACTCTAGAATTAAACAATCTAATAATTATACTCAGGTCAAACTAATCTAAACAGCAAAAATGACCACAGGAGTAGCAACTTTTGAAATTGGAGTCAGTCAGTCAGGGCCCTGCCCTCCCAGGCCAGGTGGAATGAGTTGGTGAGGCAGGAACCAGAACTTGCAGAACTCACAGCTAGATGGTCTCTAACTGTATAGCTATTCTTAAGTGTTATCACTGTTCATGGAAACATGACAGGTCCTTGCCACAACCCAAAACTTGGACTTGCTTTGCCTGGATTTCAGCTCCAGTTGCTACCTTCCCATGTTACGTCCTCTTTTACACAAGATGAAGAAACAAAGGTTCCTGCCATGTTTTCCATTTTTCTTGTTTAAATATTTCATACTCTCTGTAGTCTGTAAAGAAACCATGCATATAAAGAAATAAGGAACATATTTATGCTGTTTTAGACTTATGGTCAGTTTAATTCCATTAAAAAAAAAAACTTCACTTCCAGCTGGCTTTCCATCTAAGCAACCCTTGCAAATTTGAAGATCCGTTTCACACATTTTTTCTTACATATATGTAAGAAAAGTGTTATCTGTAAAGAACTACAAAGTCTCTAGGTGATTTCCTAACTAGAGAAGCTGGGATTTGAACCAGAAGACTTCAAAGCTGTACTCCTCTATTGACCAATAGCCTAAATTGGATAATTATTATTGAATTAAAGTGTGGACGAGCAAGATCTTTAGTCCTTGGTTTGCAGCTGAGATGTTGGCCCATTTAATGTCCAGTGAAGAATTATCTTGTCATCTGATGTGTATAGTATCTCAACAATATTATTACTGCCTCAATTCCTCGCTTTAGCCTTCTGTACTTGTAATCTTACATACCATAAGACTAGATGATTTTATACTTGTTTAGGAGAGGTAGCTGCATTTATTTTTCAGTTGATAACTGTGTTCATGGTTCAGAAAAGGTTTAGAGTAGCAAATACCAATTAAATTAATCTATAATGCTATTCTGAAAGCACTAGGAAAATATGCTTTAACATTTCTGTACCGGAGACTTGAAGAATAAACTTAAATTGGCATAGATTAAAATAATTATCTGTATGTCAAGCCATCACTCTTTCACCAACATTTTGCCTTTCCAAAGAGCTGCTTTTACTGGCATTCTCTTTTCCTCCGGAGTCTAAGCTCCCCCATCTGGCTATACATTGTACTTTGCTTGGTTTTGTTCATCTGTTGGTGGGTCGGTAGCAGATCCCGCTTCATAGGATAACATTTCCATAAAGAATCTATTCCTAGACCACCACAAAATAACTAATTCTTCATAGGAATGTAGTGAAACATTCCTATGAAAAATCTTCATTTTGAGGAATGTAGTGAAACATTTGGGTTCAAATGAATGGAATAGCTACCTAAGAGTAAAGTGGCCTTCTTCAGGTGGCACCTTAAAAGGTGGGGAATAGATGTAGGCAGGAATTGTTCTTTGAATTGGTATCAGAAAGACTTGTAGGGCACAATTCTATGCATGGTTAGGCAGAAATAACTGCTATAATTCCCAGCTTTCCCCAATCATCATGGCTCTAAATGGCATGTTGGGAACTTTTCTGATTAAACATGCATAAAAGTGTGCCTTTAAAGTGTAGGCTTTAGAAGAGGAAGCAGCCCATTTCCACTTAATTTCAAGTAGCAAAATGTCTAGAGCCCAGACTGAGCTCCTGGCTGTATTGACTTGTTTTTCAGTAGGGCTTCCCTTACTGTCTATGCCAATTAGAGCTGAGTTGAAGTTTTCAAATTTGTGAAGATGGGTGATATCCTGAGGGAGTGTGTGTATTTGCATTTACCCTATTTCTGCGCTCTGTCAAAATTCATGTTAGAACAGCTTGGTTGTTAGCTTCAACTGAGCGATATTCCTGGTAAAATATGCCCTGGGAACAATCCTATGTAATGACATAGTGTTGTTCCCAGTGGTATTTTGAGGGGGGAAACATGGGGTTCCTCATTTGCCACAAGTGTCTATGAACACCTCGGGTAAATTGGCTTTGGGTAAAAAGCTAACAGTGCCAAGCAGGAGCTGCAGTAGCAAGGAGTAGGAACCAATCTGATAGTACATCCGACTGATATACTTTCAGGATGTAGAATAACACTAAGGACTCTGGATGTTAAAACTGAGTGAAAATGCCTCCTGCTGTTTAATGTTTCAGCCAGGGTCACACATTTCTTGACCATTTCAACTATTGTAGGATTTTTGGGCTAAGTTTTTTGACTCTTGTTATCAACAGTGACATGAATCCTTTTTTCTTAAACTTAACACAAAAACCTGTTTTTTAGCGTTTGTGCAAGTGGTGGTGCTCTGGTTAGTAACTGGTGGCCATTGTTCTCACACACTGGAATGTTTTTGATGTGGCAGGTACAACTTTTTGGTGGAACCTGCCACTTCACAACTCAGTGTCCTGGAGTGATGACTTATTCAGAAGATTTGGGATGGGGAGGGTTGCAGTCTCCAGTGGCTCTGCCTGTCACACACTTTATTATTTTATGAAGCAACGATTATGGACCATGGCATCTAGTTATTGGTCTAGTAATACTTGCAGCATGAAATATATTGATACCTAAAGATGAATTAAATATTTCATTTTCTCTATGGAATTCTGTTATCTATACCAAAAGTTAATATAGAGATATATATATTATAATGCTTACCTTTTCTAGCATTTTAAAATACGTATTTACCTGGACAGCATAGGTTAGAAATTCTTAATTCTATCCCTGGCTTTATTACTAGATTTGTTGCTTTTATGTTTTATCAATGTTGGCTGTTATATTACTGTATTGATTTTTTTTCCAAATTATACAGAACTTTGTAGTGGTAAGCTGCCCTAGAAAGGCCTTCTGGACTTAAAGACAGTCAAGAAATATCTTAAAATACTAAACAATACTAGAGTATTTCACATTCTCCCTCTTTCAAGTCACTCTGATTATTGTACCTGCAGTTCTAGTTACTGTGTTTTTGTTAAGAGTGTAGGGGGATTACTAGCTCATGGACCTTTGTACAGTTGAAAAATAGTAATAGCTTCTGGTTAGAGCAGAAGGTGCACTCTACCTTGGCTAAATTAGAAAGGATGAGTTTGCCTGATATAATAAAACATGATGGCTTACTTGTTCACTCACTAATCTGTGTTATTCCTGATAGATGATTGACCACTCACTGCAGCTTATTATGGCTTCCCCCACTTAGTACTCCCAGCTGCACCCTGCACAGATCCCAGGTTTTTTTTTTTTTTAATCCCTTCTGTTATTATCCCTACGGAGTGAAACTTTTCTGCTTCCTGCCCCACTTGCTACTGATTTGCTGTCCTGATTTTCTTTTTGTAAGCTGCTTAAAAATTATTTTAGTCCTTGGGAAATATGCTAATAGATCTGATTTTTTCCTATTCACAAGTGTTCACATTTGCCTGTTGGCTATTTACTTTTTTTTACTTTAATAGCAGTACATATCCCTTCTGTATGTATTGAAATTCCACCTGTCAATGTCATCCTCTCGGTGGCTATGCTCACACATAACACTAATGAATACCATGAAATTACCTTTCCTTCTTGAGGTCCTGTGTTTACATATTCGTGAGGTAAATACTCATGAGTAATCTCTGCTTCCATCTACCCTCCCAATGGAGGCATGCAGTCCATCAGCCCGTGTGGTTAGGAAGCAATCCCAGCATGCACTGCTCTGTCCTGCATCACCTGTCTCTCTCCCATTGGCCTGCATGTCCCCCTGGGTGTGTTTTCAGCCAGTCACTGCTTCTTTTTTTCCCCTATTGCTTTGTGGATCCTGCCTACACATTAGACTGAGACTGAGACAGTGCCTCTGCTGAAGCAGCAGAGCAGCACCCTCCACTGCGGCTGCGCTTTCTGCCCATGCATAAGCACCCACCCAAGTATCTCCCCCCATTTGCAGCACATGTGCCTGACACACCCTGACAGCCCAGCATACTGGGGGCTGCAGCAAGGGCTCTGTTGCCAGGGATGGAGGGAGCACACCATGCTGGGCACACTCACTGGGATGCTTTCCCTGGTAGTGAAGCCATGTGCACTGCTTCAGCACAGGGCAGTGACCAGGCAGGAGCACCATGCATGTCTGCAACCATGTTTGCTGCTGCTGGAGGGGCTCCCTGTTATTCCTCCTGGTGCATATTCCCTGATGCTTGTCTGCCCTCCTACCTCCATGCCTGTGTCTCTGCCCCCTTGCTGCTTCATCACAAGGTTTGACCATGCAAGAGAGAGATGCTCATCTTGTGAGGTATGTGCAAAGTTGGCATGCTAGTCAGCAGTGAAGAGGTGAGGGAGTGGGCAGGCAAGGTGGCAAGCATGGTGGCAGTGGTGGAGTGGCTGAGCTTTGGAGAATATACCCTGGAAGTGATGACAGGGAGCACAGGGCAACCAGTCTGCACCCTGTCCTCTGCTCTTGCTGCCAAACGTGCCGGCAGAAACAAATTAGTGGAAAAACACTGTAAGTGGCTTCACTCATAACAGCAAGCAATGCTGAAACAAGAAAACCTTAGAACAAACAATTGGTTCTCTATGGTGATTCACGGTAACCAAGTTTCACCATGTTTCCGGGATTCATACATAATGACAAGCCATTCCTGCTATGGCTTGCCATTATGTGTGAATACAGTCATTGTGTTAAGTCTCGAGCTAATGTTGTTCAACTTCTTTCCCCACTTCAGTGCTTCTCTTACCAAACTTTGAAAGTAGACAGGTGCACTATGGGAGTTTGGGTATACTTACTGCACAAATCCTGTTTTTTAAACCTTATTTTCTGTCATTCACAGTTCAGAAGTAAAATACAGAAACCCATTTCTGATGTTTGGTACACCCATAGTCCTGCAGCGAGTACACTTGCCCAGCTCAGTAACTCCATTTCATTCAGCTGCCATTTCTGGAGTTCACGTTTAAGGGAAGCATTGTAGTGTTCCTTCTACAGATGTCAGATGTGAGTTTCATCTCACAGTATTATGAGTGAGATTTCAATGCATTCATGCAGGATTTGACCTGTGCCATTGATAAGAGAAGAACTAAGTAGTGGACAGGAAAATACCCAGAGTTATGAAGAGAAAAATAATCATAAAAAGCAAACCCACTTGTGTACCTCGAAAGCACAGAAAAATAGCTTTTTGGAAAGGTTGTGTGCAAGTTAAAAACATTCCCTGGTGTATTGGTAGAGGGAGGCATCAATAATGACCTGGTGAGGAACACCATGATTTTTGCTGCTCTTTGCAGGTGGCTCTGTAGTCACGTCAGACAAGCCAATTACAAGTAATTGTGCTGGGTTCACATGTCATGGTAAGCCACTTGGAATAACCCAGCAACAAACCATTGATTTTAAGGGTGGCTTGTGCATGGTTCAGTCATAGTGTCAAGCCACTCTGGAACAAACAAGAGAGATAACCCACTGTGACTTATCACATTGTATGAACCAGGTCAGTACAAATTAAGTGACAAGCCTTCTACTGTCTTTCTTTTAAGCAATATTTCAGTTAGCCACTAATCATTAACCTTCCTGTTAAAATGTACACTAGCAAGCTGCTTCAGCCTGGTGTCCACTGGATGTTTTCAGTTTCAGTTCCCATCAGTCCTAGCCAGTCTGGTCAGTGGCAAGGAAAGTTCCTAGAGAACACCAGTTTGTAGAAGGCTGGGGTACAGCATTTTAATTGTGTAAAAGTAATTTAACTTTTCCCCATAGATGTAAAGGAAAGAATGTGCATTGGCAGCTGTATGTCTCTTAAAAGCAGTGCTGAATAAAGTTGTCTTCCTTACTCTGCTCTTTAATTCAACCACTTTTAAAATTCCATGTTATTTAATGAGTAATTTTTCTCAGATACATTCACAGTTGTGTGATACAGTGTACGTTGTTTATTATTGGAGGTATTGTAGACTATTCTAAGGAGAATGGAAAATAGAAGAATTATGAAGATGCCAGTGTGGCTGTTTAAAGATTTTTCTGATATGTGTCACAGATGGAAGAAAGGAGATATGTAACTTAAGTTGTATAGTAGAGTAACCTGAACTGTAAAGACGGCTTCAGGAAAGCTGTGGTTTGCAAGGGATGCTAAAGACCACAAAAAAAAAAAAAAAAAGGTTTTTTATTATTGTTTTGGGTCAAGAAGAACAAAGAAAAAGGACAGATGCATCAAGGAATCCACACATTAGTTGAGATGGCAAAGTATTAATAGGTGACAGATGAAGTAGAACAACTCAAATTCTTTTTTTGCCTCGCTTTTCTCTCATAAGGATAATGGTAGTCAACCTAGGAAAAGTAGATTGGTTTAATAAAATGAAATAAGGAAGTACTTGAAAACCAGAATAGGTAAGCAGTTGATTGGCATATTTTAAATAATTCAGCTCTCTATGGGCAGATGAATTATATCCCACAGCTTGCAGATGTTGTTTTAGAGCTGCTGTTATTTTGAAGAATGGGTGAGATGCCAAAAGACAAATGTTATCCCTGTTTCAAACAGGAAGAAGGTAGAAGGTAGAAGGAAACTATTAGTCTAACACTAATGCTGGGTAAAGTTGCCAAATTATCAGAAGCTGCATGTGTCTCATACTAGATACTAGGAAATTGATGTACCAACTAAAATCAGCTAAAAAGCAAAGTTCAAAATATCTTAATTGCCAGAAGATAACATTATTTTATTGTATATACAAACCAGGGACATATGCAGCAAAATTTGTGAAAGCCTTTCTTTAGATTATGGGAAAGAGACAAAATATAATTTTTCATTTGATTCTGAAGACCCGTGAAGAAAAACTCTAAACATTCAATAGATTCTGTCACTATTTTTGTCTGTAAAAGTTAAGGGGAGGAAATGTACTATGCTCAATTTAAATTCAGTATGTTTTTTCTTTTACTTTTGCCTTTGTGTTTAGAAAATTAATATTTTTTAAGCAAAAACTCCAATGCTATCTTGACTGGCTAGAACACAGGACCAAATCTAGCAAGATGAGATTCTGTAGAGATCAATGTAAAATTCTGCTCCCCCCCCCCCCCCCCAAAAAAATCAAAGACATGAATGCAGGAGACCTGATTAAGCAGCAGTATTTGTAAAGAGGATCTAGGTTTCTCAGTCAATCCCATCTTGAATTTGAGCTGGCGGTCTGATTGCAGCTGCTAAAGATGCAAGTACATGCTTAATTTGAATTAACAGAAACTTACTGTCTAGATCACAAGATGTAATAAAACTGCCCAGAGAGCTGTGTGTGTGTTTGGCTAAAGGCCGGTATAGAAAATAGTTTCACTCTGTCCTGCTCCATTCAGGCCGCATCTGGAGTACTGTGTACAGTTCTATAAAGCAGAGTCAGTTCCTGTGAATCAGCTTTGGGCTTTCCCATTTTTCATTGAGAAATCCATGGCATGTTGCTATATGTCAAGCAAATGGAACACATGTGCTTTTTAAAAATCAGGTCTATTTAAAATAAACTTAAATCTTATCCATAGATTTGAGTGACAATATTGAAGTAGTAGTTGCACTATACATTAGGTGTACAACTTAGGAAATGTGGCACTAGAAATAATTGGACACCTGTGGAAAACATAAAAGCAGTCCACCTTAGAGCAAAATCGTTAATAAAACAGAAGCTAACATTGCACTGATATTCTGGAGCAAAACAGCCATTTACGTAAATGGAGCCTTGGACTTTTCAACTTGTTTGCTGGGGCATAGCGGTTGTTGTCCTCTTTACCTTTACAGACTTCTGTAATGTGACATTTTGCCCGTCCATGAACTTCTACTGAAATGACTGAGATGACACGGTCATAGAAAGGTTAGCACAGTTTAATGAAAATGGTACTAGGTAGTAGGTCCTAAATATGGGTATGTGACCTCAAAACAAACTTTAAAAAAAAAAAAAAGATTGGACCCTTAGCTGTCTGACAGTTTGGGTAGGTTTTCATTGCAACTGTCTATGTATAGCACTGAACTCAATTCCTTCAATAGAAATGAGAGAAAAGATGAAGAAACATTTTAAAAACGACTTAAAGTTACTTTTAGATAAAAAGACTTTACCATCAGACATTAATATGAAAGAGAGCAAAAGAGTGATTTTAAAACTGTATATATGTTCTATGGTCATCTGCTTCAGTTGTAGTAAATGAATGTATATAAAAATGAAAATGGAAAAGCTAATTTTAAGTTTTCAGTTGTGTAAAGTGAATGCTGGAGGCTAAACTATTTAATATTATCCCCTACTGTTTTCCTGAGGAGATTAGACAGTGTGCTTGTGACCACAGATCTTCCCAAGTCATGTCAATTGCTCAAGTCTACCATGGTAGTCTTACAATATAGAGTGTTCCTGTGTTAAAAGCAACTAGTTGGCACCCTGAATATATGAGTTGACATATGATGAAGATTTTGGCTTGATTTATATTATTTCTGATCTTCAGATAATGTCTGTGCTTTCTATTTAATATTAGTTTCATTTAAGCAATTCATTTGAAATGGTTTCTAGGAATTGACTTCAGTTGAGCAGTTAGAACATAAGAACATTAAGAACGTAAGAGAAGCCATGCACTTAATGCCAAACTGGCTGTACACAGGAACCCCTCAAGCAGGATGGGTACAAGACATTTGGTTGCCCAAGCTCCTCAGCAACTGTTGCATGCATGCAGTCTCTGACAATGGAGTTAGCCCATACTAGCAAAGCTAGTAGCCACTGAATTGGTCCAGTTCCCTTTTAAAGCCATCCACATTGTTGCCCATCTCTATACTTTTTCCAATTCACTAATGCCCTTTTTCAGGTAAGGCAACCAGAACTGTACACAATATTCTAAGTGCAGTCACACAAAAGATTTATATAAGGGGACTACAATCTTGGCAGTTACAGTTTCTATTTCATTCCTAATTATGCCTAATATGGAGTTTGCCTTTTTCACAGCATCTATGCACTGCTTATATTTTTACCAACCATTTTCATCCCACCCAGCCACATCCCTTTCTTGCTCAGTCACTGCTAGCTCAATTCCTGTCAGCATATATGTGAGGTTGGGATTTTTTTGCCTCAACTTGCATTATTTTACACTTGTTTACATTGAACTGCATTTTTCATTTTGATGTCCATTCTCGCAGCTTGGAGAGATCCTTTGGAGCTTTTCATAATCCCATTTTATTTTAACCATCCTAAATAGTTCGGTGTCACCAGTAAACCTGACCACTTCACTGTTTATTCCTAATTCCAAACATTTACGTTGAATTGCATTGGTTCTAATTTACTGGCTTCACTGGTTACATCCCTCCACTGAGAGAAATGGCCATTTATTCCCACTCTCTGTTTCCTGTTCTTTAAGCAGTCAGTGACCCATAAGTGGATCCCTTCTCCTTTTTATTCCATGATTGCTAAGTTTTTTTCAGGAGCCTTTGGTGCTGGACATCAAAGGCCTTTTGGAAGCCTAAGTAAACAGTGTTTACCAGATCACACTTTGTCCACATGCTTATTGATGCTCTCACTTATTTCTAATAGGCTGTGTTAGCTGCATTGTGTCAGTTACTTCAAAGTCTTAAGAACTACAGTAGGTATTATGTTTTCATAGGTAAAGGATTCCTCCCATAATGTGTTAGGAGTAAACAGGTGACACATGAGTGAACAAAACCATCCAGCTATAGATGGCAGCCTACCAAGTGTTTGACACACATTTTTGCTGTTTCTTGGGTTCATATGACTTGTGATATTTGTTCACTTTGATTGGCCTGATCTATTTGGATAAAATGTATGTATGCATGAGACAAAAAAAAGTATTGGGAAATGTTCCTAACCCTTATTTTCAGTCTGGGACTAGACAGAGCAACATGAATGCCCATATAATTGTCCTGTGGTTTGAAAGGCTTCCAAAACCCAGCGCAATGGTGAGGACAATCCCTGCCCCCTCAATTTCACTCATTATTTCATCAGGCTGAATAGAGGGGAGTTGGAAACCAGGGTCATTCTGTTTGCTCTGTTGTCAGACTGTAGTCTGTTGGGAAGCTCTGTCCCTCCGCTGTCACCTGGCAGCAACACATTTTATCAGATGGAACAGAGAAAGAGGTGGGAAGTAGAACTATTCAGTCTGCTGAGAGCATTTCATTCCACCTTTCCCAGAACTGTTTCTGATTAAGCTCTTCATTAAGTTTTAATATGTAACTTTAAGGTTAATACAGTCCCTGATTAACCTTAAAGTTACATATTGGTGTGGAAGCCCCTCTATGAGTTTTTTTTTTTTTTTTTTTGGCTGAAAAGCAAAGTAAAATATGATGAATAAACTTGAGAAGAAGGAGCTTGAAGTGAAACAGTTAAACAAGCCCGAAAAGTAGGTGGCCTGTTGGTTTGATCCATGCTTCCCAAGCATTTGGAGTGTCTTAAATACAGTTTATCATGCTTACCAGTGAATAGTAACTTACCGTATTTTTCGCTCTATAAGTTGCACTTGACCATAAGACGCACCTAGTTTTTAGAGGAGGGATCCATGGAAAGTTTCCTGATAATCACAGGCACATTCCCCATCACTTCCCCATGGGCTTCATTAAAAGACTGGTTGCCATTTGAAAACACCACCGACCTGTGATTACAACTCTCACCTGTGCTGGAGGAGGGGGGCGGAGCAGGGCACGCCAAGCTCGTGCCGGCCAGGTGTGGTGCAGCCGGGCCGGCAGTGTGCCGGCAGTGGTCTTCTGGGTGGCGCAGCGGCAGCAGGTCTTCCCGGGCGGTGGGGGTGAGCAGTCCGTCTCTCCGTGCGGCTGGTGGGTTAAAGCCCGCGGCTGCTCCTCCTCTGCACCGCTCCCCCTGAGTGGCACAGCTCTCACCTGCGCCGGAGCAGGGCGGGGGGGTGGAGCAGCACGCGCTGAGCGCGTGCCAGCCAGGTGGTGCCACGTGGTGCAGGCGGGCCGGCAGCGTCCCGGCAACACACACGCATTCGTTCTATAAGACGCACAGACATTTCCCCTTTTGAGGGGGAAAAAGTGCGTCTTATAGAGTGAAAAATATGGTACTCACTGCATCCAAAGAAATTGTGGAACCCTGAAATATCTTTAGTGATTGTTGAAAGCATCAAGCCCTTGATAACATCACAGTCATCAAGTGCATAAATGATTCCTTGAAAGGAAAAAGATGGGATGTAAATATAATGCAAGAAAAAATGAAATTTAACCTCTATCACTCAGAAAGAGGTTACTGTCTGTCAGGAGTCTGAGGACTTACTAGTGTTGGTCCTAAAACCTTGTATGATCAAAATTCACAGCATAATTTGTTACATTTTCCCTCCACCAACACACACATAGAGTCAGCAGTGTCTCCTAATACTTTCTTATAGGTTATACCACAGATGGGAAATTTCTAAGTCTTCATATGCTCTTGTATTTCAGCCCCCATCAGTCCAAGCCAACAGGGCTAATGGTCAGGCATGATGGTAGTAGTGAAGAACTTGTGACCTTCCAGATGATGCTAGAGTAAAACTGATCTGTGCTATTATTGCTGGGATTTGCACACTACTCTGCTTCTTATGTGTGTCACCAGCAAAATTGCTCCTTCCTTTCATCCAGTATAGCAAATGATCAGTGGAGGTCATAGCACTGTCCCTGTAACACTGTCCCTTTCTTAGCAGCTTCATGCATTCAGTTTTGAAGAACACGAAGGACTTTTCCACTTTTATATGATGGCTATTTGTGTGAAAAGGTGACACAGATGTTACCACATGAGACAACAGACATCAGATTGTATGAAATGGCAGTATAACTGCCAAGTTTATGCAGTACCTAAGTGCTGAGAATTTATCAGCAATTTCTGAAAATAAAGTTACTGGATCAGATTGGTTGGAGACATGTTATCAAGTTGTACTTTTAGTGTTAGTAAATTCTTCCATTTTGGTGGGTACAAATAACATGTTAATGATACTTGGAATCTGATAAAAGTTGGGCCGGTTTATACTTCGTTCATTTATTATGGTCAAGATCAGGAAGGCTGATTTATATAGCATTTGGCATTTATGCTTTTATACACAGTTGAAAATGAGAATCCACTCACTCACCTCCCATCTGCAGCATGCCAAGCATTATAGGTGACCTGGGTCATCGGTATGAACATTCATCTGCCTTATCTTTGAAGTATTTTATCGTGTTCTTTGTTCTTGTATGCTAATATGAATGTTCACACTTATTACTGTGCACTCCTGTAAAGGCAAGGAGAGGATTCATGAGTTTAGGAATTATTTGTGTCACACCATGTGTGACATCTTTTTAGCACCACATTTGAGTTGGGAAAATATATAGTGAGTATGATTCATTCTCTCTCTCTCTCTCTCTCTCTCTCTCTCTCTCTCTCTCTCTTTGTGTGTGTGTGTGGGGGGGGGGGGGGGGGAAGTGCTATTTGAGGAAACTTCCTAATGCAGTATGTGATATTGTTCCAGTTTGGAAGGAGTTTCCATTTAAATAACTTCTTTAAGTGCCTACTTTTCTTTGCTGTTTTCCAAAACACAGAGGCAATGATGTGCTTTCAAAATCCATCTTCATTCTGTTGTTTCTAATTGTTCTTACTCATGACAAAATGAGCCTATTTTAATTAAATAAATTTAATTAAATCAGCTTAAGTGCACATGCTCTCTTGCCATGGTGTGCAGTTTCAGAAGCTTTGACCAATGAGATTCTAAAGTCATTATTCATCCTCAACTCTTTAAGAATTGTGCTATTAACAGCTGTTAAAAGCCAGAAAGCTAGGGCAGCTCAGCAAAATAAGGGTAAAGTGCTGGTTTTCTTGGTCATTTGGTATGCAATATTGTGTCCTTCTGAAGAATTCTCATTTTTTTTTCTTACAGTGCCACAGGGTAATCCATTCTGTTTCTCTTATCCTGGTGAGATGGAATATAATAATCCTCACACTCCTGTCTGCTGCACTTTTTGGAAGCTGGACTTCCTGTTGCCACCTGCACGTCTCTTCCTCTCTAGGAAGTTGTCTTAGTGCCCATGAGGATTGGGCAAGAGGGCTATGTCCCATTATCTGTAGAGAGAAGACTCACCATTGTGCATGTGTTGCAGAATTCATTTTAGTTATAAGCACAACATGGTGCTCGAGTCTTAAATGCTCACCAGATTTTTCTCAAAATCAGCCACTTGTTCAGTGACTTGTGAACCTACTTCATTTCTTGATGAACACAATGTCTGCAAGCAAGATTTGCTTGCACTTATTGTAGTGTTTTTCAGATTGATAAATAATAACTTAATTGGATTACCTGTTCCCAGGTAAAGATTGTCTTACTCGGGAGATCTGTTGAGGAAGATTTTATGAAATAGAAGTTTGTTTTTAGGTCATCCATCTGCCACCGAAAACTGGTGAACTACCCAAACTATTTGTGGACTGACTTACAATGCTGTTTCCTTAATTGTGCTACTGTTTTAGGGCTTGACTAGATTTATATATGTGTTTTACAACATGTATATCTTTATTCTTCTGTGAGTTCTAGACAATCTACAAGGAACACTATTGAAAACATCCATAATCTAGAAATTGCAGCAGAAAAATGCAATACATAGCTATTAAAATAGTTAAAAACCAGACTACTTAAAACAACAGCTAAATTATTAACTGAAGTCCTTTCTTAAAAGGATGTTCTTCTCAAAGGAATGTTCACAAACCATTCATGAAGAGAATTAGCAGAACTGGTTGTATGGCTCTAGTGTTTTACTCATGTGATACCTAGTGGCTACATTATGCATCTTATATTTATCACATGTGTATTTAAGAAACACCAAGTGCTGCTTCACCAAAATTTTGTGCTGTCACATAAAACTGGAGCAAGATGTCTATTAAAAGTGTTAAGATTGGTCACTTTTCCTATTCATATCTTGTTCTTCATACATTGCCTGTAAAATCCTGTCTTTATACTTCCCTTTAGCAAAGTTACGGCTCAACCAAAATATTTGATCCCTTGCATGATTACAGTTTGTGTTTGCATGATGCATGTCCTGCACATCAAAATCATGACATGAATCACTGAATCAGAAGTTGCAAAATATCCAAAAAAAAAAAAAAAGTTTTCTTCCTGCTGTGTAAGAAATGAAGAGTTGGCTGCTGGACAATTGAATGTTATGTAAAAATTGTTGAAAATGGTAAAATATTCCATATGATTAAACATCTGTTGTGACAGCACTCTATCTTATTGAATCGTGGTATCATTTGATAGCAATAGCAAATTGCTATCAAATTGTTTGTGTGTCTTCCTCCCTAGACTTAGGAGAGTTAGGGTTCTAAGGAGGGTGTCAAGCAGAAAATCCACTTTAGCAAAGCTCTCTACATTAGAGTACAATCCACATTGTAGGGCAACCCATGGTCAAATTCCCTCTCAGCTGCAGAGTTTAGTGGATCACTCCTGGGCCAGTCACAATTTCTCAAGCAACCTACCTTACCAGGTTGCCCTCCCTCCCTCCCTGTTTATGTGTGTGTCACTTCCTTAAACTTCTCAAGAAAGAAAGGGCATAAAAACAATGTAAATAAAATAAGTATGCATAAAAGTTGGGTCTCTACCTAGGGATAGCAGAAGGTGGAAAACTGAGTAGAAATGGGAGCCATATGAATGGTGGCAGCAAGGTAGCATTTTTTTCTTGAGCTAGGGAAAGGGGTTCCCATGAACAGTAGGCTGTTGCATTGTGCAAGGGCTTATTCATGAACAGCTAGAATATGGGCTAGAAAGTGACATATAAAAATCAGGAAGGGGAAGACTGAGGAGAAAGGAGCTGTCTTGTCCTGTTTGATCAGAGAGCAGACGATAAAGAAAAGGAACTGGGTATGAGTAGTCTTCTATTAGGTGAGATTGAAGGGATGCAAAGCTTGCCATACACCCCTTCCCATGCAGGGTCATATATACGTGATGGCATGCTCCTCTCTTCCTCCAGGAGTGTACTTCATTTATATATTAGCTAGGGAGAAGAGGCTTCCATAGCACTTATAACCTACATAGTTTCTATGCTAGGTGTAGTGAAGGAATTGAAACACTCCAGCCCTCCTCCATCAGCCTGCCCACTTGCCTGCAACCTATTCTTTTTCACCTATGCCTACCAGACAAGTGCTGAACTTTTTCTATCTGATAAAATACAGAAAACAATAGTTATGTGTCTAATTGAAGTGGCAGCAGAGAAATAGGAAACAAGAATGAAAGAATGAAAAAGGTAATCAGGAAAACATATTGGTTGGATCTATACCATTTTTTTAATTGGAGAGTGAATTAAAAGCTGAAATCATGGGCATTTAGTGAATTGTAGGGAGATGAAAATGGTTTGGAAAGATAGTTATAAGAGAGAGAGGTAGGAATTAAAACTTAATGAAAGCAGATCAGGGCACAATCCCTTCCATGTTTAGACAGAAATGAAAGGCCTGTGACTCCCAGCAGTCCCCTGCTAGCCTTGCTAGAAGTTGCAGGACTTTTTCCTGTCTAAACACACAAAGGGATGTGTTATTCGAAAATAAAATCTGTCCTCTGAAATAGGAAATAAATAAGTATGTAGAACATGTCTTGGTGACATGAGTGATTAATTATTGGGTAAGAGTGAGGAGTAAACCAAAAGAAAGCTGATGGAAAAATAAATTAGTGCACTCAGATTTAAAACCCTTATATGCTAAAACAGAGGTATGAATTGAGGGAATGAAAATACTTTGGGCCAGGATATATTAAATGTTATTGGATTTCCAGAAAAGAATTGAGAGAAACAATTGGTTCTGTGTTTTAGATTCTCATCAGAGAGAGTACTTGATGTTAGCTATGTTGTAAATACAGACTGTGCTTATTGTTTGTATTCTAGATTTTAGCTTAAAAGCTAGAAGGAAGAATGAAGAAGCTAGAAAAAAAAAGGCAGATGTTATCTACAGAGTATGATGTTTTAGTAATAGATGAACAAGTTGATGATTACCCACACCTGTATTAAAATAGTTTCTGTAGAAGATGAGAATTCAGTATTAGACTAAGAAATGTGGGCTTTATGTTAAACTACTGATTTTTCTTAAGAATGAATGGATTTCTAGTTTATAATGTAGATGATCAGTAGTTGTTGGACAATGAGACTAGCAGATTCAAAGCAATAGTGCTGGTTATTGAAAAAGAAGATAGACTTCATCAAATTTTAGCAGGGGTTATAATTGAATGACTAGATTCCTTTTATAAAGTTGTATATATTGAAATCTACAGTGGAATGGATCCAGATTTACACATGTGCACTTGGACCTTTGGAAGGAGGACTTCCTCACCCTCTTTGCCCCATGGTAGATCCTCCAGTGCACAGAAAAAAATGGTATATACAAGAAAGTGGGGTTCTGATTAATGGGATTGGCTGTGCTTCAGGGAGGTCCCTGAAAATAGGCAGCGGCACCTCCTATGACCAGAATTCTATTTATTGGAGGGTGTTCAGGGATTCCTTGGCTTTACTGCACCATAATCCACCTGATTCAACAGGGTTCCCCACCGTTGGGAATGAAAGAGGCAGTTGTTCTGGGTACATGTTTGAAGGCCAAGTAGACTTAAACTCTTCAAAGAGGGAGGGGAGGGGGAGGAACCCTGGGAAATAGGGCTTCCAGATTTCAAAGAGCTATGAGGATGTGTTAAATTTAAATTGGCAAATGCATTTGACACGGTGATGCACATGATGGCAAAAAAGCTTCATATATATGCTTGAAGGGGTTTTGAGTTTACAGTGATTGACCAAGAAAGTGATTTGAGGTTTGTCATGGCTAGCTCAATGAAAATGATGACCCAGTGTGCTATGAAAAAGGCAAATGTTTGCCATCATTAGAAAAGAAAATGAAAATTAAAACATCAGATATAAAACTGTTATATAAATCTACAGTATAATCACACTTAGAATATTGTGTGAAGTTTTGGTCTCTGTACCTCAAATTTTATAGATCTGGAAAAGGTGCAGAAAAAGACAATCAGATGATTGTGGGGCTGGAGCAAGTAAACAAGCTTAAGAAATTAAGAAATCTTAAATCCTTTTGGATATAAAGAATATCTGCATGTGCATTTTAATGAAATAAAATACACTGTTGTTCATAAACCTTGAAGAGAAAAGGGTAGATATAAATTTCATACTTTAAAGACTTTTAGTGGAGCAAACCATGTTATAAATGGCTTTTTTCTTTTGCTTACAGGAAATTTGGTGAGCGACCTCCACCTAAGCGGCTCACCAGGTAAGACATGGCACTTTCATTCTTGACTAGAGCCAAGTTTATGTAAGCAGCAGATATAATTGAAAAACTGTTCTTGGAGTCTAGCAGTTATATGGTTGAATATCTATCTATCCATCCAAACTTTCATATGGAAAATTAGATGTCCTATAGAAGAATTCTATCTTAGATTTCTACTTGGTTTGCTAATTTTGTATAAGTAGAGATTTTCCCGCTCTCCACCTTTTCACTTGTAATCCAAAGTGCATGCCCAGAAAGAGTTTTACATGTGTGAGCTCAGTCTGAACATACTGTATTATTCTTGCCTTCCAAACAATAAATCAACTTTGAATTTATGGCAGAGTTTATAAAAAGAATGACGAGGACATCATAATCACAATATGGCTGGCATAAAGTCTTCACCTCAGTTCTGTAGCAGAACTTCTAGCAACAGAAGTGGCACTATTTCTACTGAAAACATTTTAGGTTGCTTTTGCAATATGCAAAAGGCTGTACAATATTGAAAAGCAATACAAATAACAAGTGATCATAACATAGCTCATATTTATTTATTTATTATTTATTTAAAACTTTTATATGCTGTCCCTTATGCACGGGATCTCAGGACAGCTTACTTATTTATAAAAATACACTAAATGTTTGCACCTGAACAAGAAGCGTTGAAGAGTTAAGAGCTTTTTCTGTCTAAAATAGGTTGTCCCAAAGCCCTATGGAATAAAAGTTGTGCTCTCTGTCACAGTTCTATCCTTTTTCAATGATGTAATATGAAGCAGGGCTTGATCACCTGAGTGCAGCCAGTGTGCAGTATGAATCACACAGTAGGGATGGCTTTTCCAACTTTCAAGTAACTGAAATTCTCTCTCTCTCTGTCTCTCTCTCTCTGTCTCTCTCTCTCTCTCTCTCTCTCTCTCTCTCTCTATATATATATATATATATATATAACATTATACTTCAGACCTCTCCATCTGACAAATCTGATTAAAAGGAGTGAGCTTGAGAAGAATGGAAATTTCCCATTGCTAAATAATGAATGCTCTTTTTTGCAACAGTAGTTGTTGCCTTTTGCTTCTGATGTTATTGTAACACTTAGCTTTCCCATTATTTAGTTGTCTATGTATGCTGAAACCATGAGAAATATCTAACAAATTCACATTTGAGAGACTTTGAATTCTAACATAGGTCACAAGAAAGAATTTAACTCATACATTTAAGTTGGGTCTGTCCAGTTCTAATTTGTATCACATAGCAGAAAAATATCTCCTAACAATAACTTTAGATTCTGAATTCCTTTTTAAAATTTCAAAATAACCCTCTTATAGACAAGAGTCATTCATAAGTCAGATTCCTTGTAAAGTCTGAATAAAAAAGGTTCTCTTCTAGTGGTCTGCCATCAAGTTAACTAAGGTTTGCAAGATGGAATGGCATTCAGCCTGAGAACAGAAACTGTCCCATTTTCAGGGAATGAAAACTCATTCATAGACCAACAAGGATATTGCACATAGTTTTTAGAAGGAGTGTAGAATAAACTTACATTCAGTTCGTTCTTTCTGTCTCTGTCTCTCGTTGTCTCTCTCTCTGTGTATGTGGAAAGGCTGCAATCACCTCTATAATCATCTCTCTGCAATCATCTGTAAAAAGTAATCATCTCTTTATCTTTTTACAAATGGTAGCCAACTATTGTTTGAAATAAAATGGAGAAAAACTAGAAGTTTGCCTTATTTGGAAGACAAGTCCTGTATTAATAAACAAATGCTAACTTCTTAACCATGGAGTTACTCTTATAGTTCTGAACATGAATAATACACATTGACTTGGTTCAGATGACACAACCATCCACCCTTGTCGTGGGCTGTGTTGCACATGCTGGCTTGTTTTTTCAAACAAGCCGCCCTATAGAGACCATGGGCTCTTCTAGGGTTGTTATCACTCACAGTGATCTGAACACCATCTAGAGTTAGCATCCACAGTGATTTGAACCATGGGTGAGCCCCAGCACCCTCACTATGGACAAGCAGCTTCCAGGTGAGCATCAGCCTCCAAAGTGCCTGCATAACACTCTGTCACAAGCTTTTTCCAGCCGGTAGCAGCCTGGAGTAGCCATCCTTGCTGGTGGCTCAAGAGTAGACTTCTTGAGCCACCAGCAAGGATGGCCAGGATCTATTTCTTCTTGACAAGGAGGATGCCCTATGTGCTTGGAAGTACCACTCAGGGTTGGGACTCCCATCTCCTGCATGAGAGGCCCAGTCTTGGGCAGAAAGTGGGAGTCCCTAATCTGCTTGGTGATGGTGCTCAGGAATGGGGCAGCACTGCCAAGGAGATTGCTGGCTCTTGTCTAAGAAGTCTTCTGCCAGAGACAGCACATGGCAGGGAGTGCTCAGTCAGTTTACCAGTACTCCCTCTGCATTTCAGATCAGGAACCCTGTTTGCATTATGGAGACAAAGTTGTTTTTTCTTTTTGTCCCTACAGCACAAACAGGATTCCTGCCCTGAGATGCAATAGGAAAAAATGCCCAGTCTTGACTGGACACCATCTAGGCTGTAGCCCCCCGCACAATGTGCCAACCCCAACTGGAAGTTTTCCCTATTGCATTTCCCCCAGGGTACAAGCTCTATTTATTTAACAGGGACTCTCTGACAGCCATAGTGAGCTGAAAATCATGTAGTCATCATGGCTGTCAGAGAGAAGAGGCTTGTTCAATCCTTTAAGTGTCCCCTGGGATACCACCTAGAGCAGGGGTCCTCAAACTTTTTCAATAGGGGGCCCGTTGAAATGCGGCGGCTACACACGCAGGCTGGTGGGGGGGGGGTGCCTGGGTGCACGCGCGGTGAGGTGTCAGGCGCGTGTGAAGTGGCGTTAGGTGGGCACAGCGGCGACTTGCTCGCTCAGAGATCTCGCAGTGAGTTCAAAACCATCTCCAAGCGAGCAAGCCACCAGTGAGCGTGCGTGCACAGGGGTGGCCACACAAAATATTGACACTTTGGGCCCAGTTTGGACAGTTTCACTTAGGGGTGTACTCACTTTTGTTGCCAGCGGTTTAGACATTAATGGCTGTGTGTTGAGTTATTGAGGGGACAGCAAATTTACACTGTTATACAAGCTGTATACTCACTACTTTACATTGTAGCAAAGTCATTTCTTCAGGGTTGTCACATGAAAAGATATAATAACATATTTACAAAATGTGAGGGGTGTACTCACTTCTGTGATACACTGTAACTCCAATGAAAGTATTCATAAAAAGATAAAAATATGAAAACATTTAAATTGATCTAAAAACATTAAATTCAGATTGCATTTATCTCATTTGATCACAACTAATAATCAATATATTATGGTCATCAAAACTTTTTATGATGAGTCAAAATTGCAGATTTCCGTAGTAAACATGAAAGTTGGGATTCAAAGAATCTTGCTGCAAAAAGTTTGCTGTCAACAGATATTTTGTCTGGCTAGCCAGAATAATGGATTTAGTTCAGTTTCCAGGACTTTATTTTTGGTTGTGAAACTGCATGACTATGCTCATGGATGTCATAAGATTCTTCCTACGGGGTGTCACAGGACAGATTCTTGACCCATATTCACCCAAGAATCTGGCCATCAGCTTCAATTGAAGCATTTCTTGGCTTTGCAACACCTCTGGTGTAAACAACTGGGACAGAGAATGTAGCGGTCACAGTGCCTTTTCTAATGGATCCCTGGAGTCATTTTGCTTATTTGAACAGTTAAAGGAAGAGGGGTGTTTAGGAAATGGGAAAAATGCTTACATGTAACTGCTACCCCACTGAAAAAGGGTATAAGAATGGGCATGTGGTAAAAGGGAACACTTGCTCATTCATATTCTTCTGTTGCCTGGAATGGGATGGGACTGGAAATACTTAGCTATGGAAGGAGGCGGGAGTCAGAGGCAAGGTAAAGTTTCCCCTATCCTCACTGTCAGTCTACCACTGTCTAATCTGAGAAGGTCAAACACTAGTCATTCAGTAAGCAAGACTAGTCCGTCTCTGTATTCTGAAATAACTTGCACCTTTCATATTGTGCTAGAATGTTTTGAAACGTAAACCTGTTTAAACATTAACCTGAACACATAACAACTTCAATTGGTCAGAGAGTTAGAGCCATACACACTGGTCATCTACAGGCACCTGTCCCACGTACTTGAATGTGAGTAGAACTTTTCTTATGGTTTCATCAGGTTGCTGATTGAATAGAGAATTCCACTCACATTCAAGCAGATACAATTAGAGCTTCCTTCAGGCCCTACTGATTCAACACAGGAAGGATTGAACTGAAGGGAGCAAGGCCATTTCACCTGAAGAATCTATCCACGTTAAGCCCTCATCTATGTGGCTTTCTGAAGAAGGTAATAGGCTGTGGTTATTGAGATGTTGCAGTCTTTCTATGTTTCCTTATAGCCTTACGAAAGTTCAAAGGACATTTCTGTTAACTTCATTATATTCTTGAAATTTTAGGGAAGCTATGAGAAATTATTTAAAGGAGCGTGGTGATCAAACTGTTCTAATTCTTCATGCAAAAGTTGCACAGAAATCCTATGGGAATGAAAAGAGGTAAAGAATTTTGTTGGTGTCTTGAACTATATATTCTTTTGTCCTGCTTTACGATTACAGGAAAAAATCTTACATTAAATGTAGTGGAATGTTCAGGCAGTTCTAATATTTTCTACCGTTAATGTGATGTCTGAAGTATTGATTGTCAGATTGTTTTACTAATGCTGTAATGTTGTTCTTTGAAAGTTTGGTTACATGTGCTTTTTTCAAATTTTAATTGAAAAAAGATTGCATAACTCTAACCATGAAGGAACTCTAATTCTTTGAGTGGAGCTCCATCTAGTGTCTGAATTCAGGTTTCATTTGTGTTTAGGCATTCTTTGTCTAGTCATTTAAAGGCAGGGCCAAACAGCAATGCTAAGAATGAATGAAATCTATATTTGTTTTTGTTTTAACAGAAACATTTCTTTTATATTGGTAAAACTAGAGTAGAGATAATTCTCTGGAGAAGTCCTATATTGAATATTGTACATTCTATTGCACTTAATATTTAACCTCTAAAAACAGGTTTTAACCTCTAAAAACAATACTCCTCTCATTCCCTTAATTTAAAGAGGGTCAAGGAATTAATTGTGTGACCCATAGACAACATCTGAGGGTCCGCAGGATTTTTCACAGATTCAAGGTTAGAGACAGTGCTTTGACCTTGGACCTGCAAACTGCTTCAACTCCAATCCCTTATAGTCAGTGCAGAAATAATCATATTGGCTACTCTCTATGAATGGAACAGTGATCTGAAAGAGTGGTAAAGGGGCATTTTGAGGGCCAGAGAGGAGACTGGGGAGGCCAGTGTACATGGTGTCCTGAAACCATTCCAGCCTCCTACCTTCTCCTTTTTAAATGCTCATGCTAGATAGGAGGAAAAGCCCCTCTAGAAAAGATGCAAAGCAGGAGGATGGGAAAGTGAAGATTGCCTGCTCTGCATTGGATGATTGTAAACCTCCAGACTCAGAAGCTTATGGCATCTGGTTAGGATTATAAAGTAAAATTGTTCTTTTTATCTGAAAAATCATGACCCTTAAAATTTATTTATAGAATATAATATGTATTTATATTTATTTATAGAATATACACTTTCTGTATTCTGCATTAGGGGTTATATTATAAAGCCAATCTGTCATGTGGCCACATATAGTGTATGGTTTTTGTCACTAAATCTCAGAAATATTGTAGAGCTAGAAAAAGTTCAGAAAAGGGTGACCAGATGATCCCTTTATGGAAAGATAGCAACATTGGTGGGAACATAGTAAAGTGGCATATCACATGCTTCATATATGGATGGTCTAGTATCTCCAGCTAGGGTTGGAAGAATTCCTACCTGAAATCTTGGAGAACTTCTGTCAGTAGTAGGTTCACTTGACCAAGGATCTAACTAGGATGACAGCTTCCTATGTTTCCCATGCAAAGGAAAGGAAAGGAAATATGATACAGGCACATCAAGTTGGCTATCCTAAGGGAAGTTATGTCTTGGGGTATAACCCTTTAAACAGAAATAATCTAGATGATGATAAGTACCCTTGAAGTCTAGCTGTTCTCCATGTAATTAATTAAGCAACTGCTTCACCTCTCTCTTATTAAACTCAGTCTTTAGCTTTCACTACACCATATCCAAATCTTACTACTAATAGGTAACAGTGCAGACAACTTTATATTGCGTTATGAAGCCAGGGCACTGTATCTTCTACAATACCATAGTCATTTGTTATTGTTACAAGCCATCAAGTCACCTCTAACTCATAGTGACCCCCTGAATGAATTCCCTCCAAAATATCTTATCCTTGACGGGCATGCTTAGCTCTTATAAATGCAAAGCTGTGGTTTTCTTTATAGAGTCAGTCCATCTCATATTTGGTTTTCCTTTTCTTCTTCTGCCTTTGATTTTCCCTAGCATGATCATTTTGAGGATCGAGTAAAGCATGCTGAGAATCTTCCATTTTGGTTTTAGAAATGGCTTTTAAAAATGTGGTAGGTTTTGCAAGGCGTTAGAAACCGTTGACCTTGTATCGGGTGTCAGGGCTTTGCATAGTTCCTTGTCATTGACTAAGTGGAAATAATATAAATTGTGCTAAATTAGTAAATACTGAAGAAATTATCTCTTAGTCATTTATACATTTGATAGTCTAGTTTTTCTTGATGCAGATTTTTAAAAAATGTATTTGCTCAGTGTAGTTTCAACCTAGTACACAGTGTAAGCACAAAGCATTACATATCAATCTGTTCTTCATCAGGTTTTTTTGCCCCCCACCATGCGTATATCTTATGGGTAGTGGGTGGAAGAAAAAAAAAGAACAGATGGAACGGGATGGCTGCTCTGAACAAGAGTCTCAACCATGCGCCTTTATTGGGATAGGAAATAGTGACCAAGAAATGCAGCAGTTAAACCTGGAAGGAAAGGTAAATTGAATACACTTATGTATTTCTTGTACAAATTCAGAGATGCATGGAATATTATCAGTCGTGTTTTTATAAATGGTATGAGAGAATAAAGCATTGATACGTTTCCTTTGTTCACTCTCAGTTAAGTCACTATCTTGCTACCTCTGTTCCTTCTCAGTAAATGATAGATACTGTGTACTGTAATGATAGTGAACTGTTTTAACTGTCTTTGCCTGGAAACACACATGGATGTATTTCAAATATTTTATTTATGTAAACAGCCTGTCAACTTCTAAATATTATTATGCAAACAGATACATGGCCAAACATGCTGTACTATGACTCCCAAAAAAACTACTGTTTCAGGAGCAATACATTTATGAAGTTCTTGATGTAATACAGTCTCCTGAAGTGTTTGAAAACCTTAGTATTTGTTTTAACATTATATGCATAGATTTCATCAAAATACTTCATAGTGTTGGGTGATATATAAAAACTTGAGATAGTGAGGAAATAGCTTATCACCATCCATAGTTGTTAGGGAACCATATGACTTTAGCTCTTAAAAGCTTAACTGAAGTCTTTATGGGTCATAGACATGGCTTTTCTCAAGGAAAGGAGCATTCCTCTAGTTGTCTAACCAATTTAGTGAAAGTAAAGAGAAAGTAAAGAACAGGGTTTTGTGATTATACATAGTTGCTCACTTGTTAGGGCTTATTTGTTCATTACTACACAAAATTCTTATTATGAATCGCAGGTTTTTGTGTGTTTAGTCAAAGAATGTATTCAGCTATATTCCACATTTTGTTAAACACAGTAGCCATTTTTGCATACTAAACTTATCCAAGTTTACTTTGAAGAAGTTGCATGCTGGTGTTTTTTCAGTTTTTTCCCTCCATTTTGCATGAATAGGTAGTAATAACCAGAATTTGATAGCTGTTTGTGATGTCCGAACCTGAGATCCTGGTTTGTACCTGGCAGACAAGCTAAGGGTTTTAAGCAAGTAAACATTGTCTCATTTCTTTGGAGAAACAAGTCGAGATCTTTGATTTGGATGTCTGAAGTTATCCATTCTTGTTTGGTTAAGCTAGTCACAGGAAGGGAGGAGTGAACTGACTGGATGTATGAACAGACTGTCTATCTGTTGCCTTCTTAAGAATAACATGTCCTTGAGGAAAGTTGAAAGAAATCCACCAAGACCAACTAACTCATTATGTTCTCTCCATGGTGCAAAAATGAGATTGTACCATGTACCAGATTCTTACAAAGTCTGCAGTCCTCCCTGGAATGTAAAGGCATAAAACCATTGACAGTTTGACATTTTTACCTAGATATTTGCAGTGTTACTACTGTAGTCTTCCATTGAATTGATCCAGGATTGCTTACATTTTACTTGGGTTTCTTTGAGAGAAATCAAGCTAGCTATTTCTTCTTATCTACAGAACTATTGCACAGCTAAAACTTTGTACATATCCGACTCTGACAAGCGAAAGCACTTCATGTTATCCGTAAAAATGTTCTACGGTAATAGTGATGATATTGGTGTATTCCTCAGTAAACGGATCAAAGTAATCTCCAAACCTTCTAAAAAGAAACAGTCACTGAAAAACGCAGACTGTAAGTATTTGCAGATTATTTTAATTTAACTAAGGATTTTAACAAGGAAAATGTATTTAATCTTACATAGGCAGTATATGCTTTGAAAGAGCAATAGGATAGCTTGAATCTGGAAATTAACTTGATCATAAGCTACCACAGCAAACACAGCAGTGGCACCTTTCAACTTTTGAAACATTACCTACTGCAATTGCTGTAACAGTATTATGAAATTTAAGAGCTGAAGAAGAAATGCAGGGGTCACCTGCATGCATTTGTTACTGGACTGTACCCAGTCTGGACCACAGGGAAGATTGAATGCTATCCATATAAACTACTTGTCACATATATAAATTTACACAGGGATTTTTTTAAACTAGCCCTTTCTCTTCTCTTTATGTTTTGTGTGTTCAGTGTATTTTAGGATTATGTGTATTTTATGTGGGATAACTTTCAAGCATTCATTCTCCCATGTGTTGAAATGGTATGTTTTGGCAACAGATATTTTATAGTGCCTCTTTGTGTCAGCTCTAATTCAACATTTATATACTGCTCCACATACTTACAACATTTATATACTGCCCTTTTGCCAAAACACTCAAAGTAGTGTACTATTTCAGAATAAAGACCTGTAATGTGATAACAGAAGGAAAAGGAAAGAAATTATGCAGATTCAAACACCCAAATAGTCATTCTGTTAGATAATCAAGTTTCATAAGGACTGAATAGTAGTGTTGGTTCAGGAAAAGCTTTGGGGTGGGAAAAGCAGAAGGGTAGTTGATTATAGTGGTATTAATGGGACAGGGCCTTGCCACTTCACAACAAATCATACTTTGATTTTACCTTCTGCTGAAGAAAGATTGCAAAATTTGCTGGTGATCCAGTCTGCAATTCTGCTTCACAGCCAAAGTAGAGTTTGCAGAAATGTCACTGCCCTTCTACTTTCCACTGTTTATAGCAACCTTGCTGTGTTGTGGAGGATTCCACAACCACAGGTTGTACAATGCAAAATATTGAACATAGTACATCTTCATTTTGGTGCCCAGTATTGTGAGAAAATGGCATAGCAAAGTAGTACACAAAAAGTAATTTGATTTATTAAAATTGAAAATGTTAATTACTGGAAAAAGGTGACAAATGAGGTTTGCAGAAGATGATAGAAGGGGAACTTTGCTATATTATTTTCACCTACTGGACTTTTGAGACAATAGTGAAAGTTTGATATTCAATAACCCACAACTTTAAAAATTTCCTCCTTTAAAGAATATAAGGTATGGTCCTTTTAAGTCTTATAACTGTGGCCACACCTAAGAAATTTTTAGCTTTTGTTGATTTTTTAAACTTTAATTCCAAGAGTCAGTTTTTATATTTTAAAGATGTACATTCTTTGGAGTTGTTTTTGAAGTGTTTACAATTTGCTTGGGAGTAACTTTTTTTGTATACACATCAGTTTTTAATGCAGGCTTTTCTGAAGTCTAGTCTAAAGGCTGGCATATTTAAGTCTCATGTGGTTTTTTGCAGTGTGCATTGCATCAGGGACAAAAGTGGCACTGTTCAATCGACTTCGGTCGCAAACAGTTAGCACCAGATACTTGCACGTTGAAGGAGGAAACTTTCACGCCAGCTCACAACAGTGGGGAGCATTTTATATTCATCTCTGTAAGTAAAACTTACACTGTTGAAAATTGATTTGCTTTATTGTAGTTGCATGCATGAATTAATACTGTAATACAGCAATAGTGTAGTTGCATCATTTTGGAAATCACTGATTTTCTGACATATTGAAACCTTTCTTTTCTATGCAGTGGATGATGATGAATCAGAAGGAGAAGAATTCACAGTTAGAGACGGCTACATTCATTACGGCCAGACAGTCAAACTTGTTTGTTCAGTTACCGGCATGGCACTCCCAAGATTGGTATATTTAACTTATTCACTGTAAAAGTTACCTTTTAATCACTTTAAAAATATTTGTGCCTTGTTAAAGAATAAAGGAAATGCAGATCTTGATTATTAATTTGTCTTTAAAACCTACAAGGCTTAATATGCGTATTTGCTGCTGTTAACAGGGCATCTTTATTTATTATGTTGAAGTGTATTAGAACAGTGGAGGCCACTGTTGAAAAGTCCAAATCCATATAGGTTTACGCTTGGTGCTTAAATTAAGATGCTTCTTATAGAGGCTTGCTTGTTAGCAGAGAGCTTAAGAGAATGAGCTGTAAGACAGGCAGCCCTGAGTTCATATGTGACCTCTCCCTAGGTGGTCTCAGACTTTGAGTCATAAGGGAAGAATAATGCAGGCATTTCTTACAAAACAGTAACTATCATGTATGTGAAGTGGTTTGTACACTTTAAAAAGCTATATACATATTAAGTTTGATGACATATTCTGAAAGTTGTGCAAAACTGAACACAGTTTCTCTCTGCCAGTATATTTAGGGTAAGTGAAAATGCTTCACACAGTTTGAATCCCTCACCCTCTATTATTGTTCAGTGAAAATTGGCTGTAGTAAACTCATACATTTCAGCATGAAGAACTTACATTTGATCTCTTAAATGTGTGTCTTTTCTCTGCAGATAATCCGTAAAGTGGACAAACAAACCGCATTACTAGATGCAGATGATCCAGTGTCACAGCTCCATAAGTGTGCATTTTACCTTAAAGATACTGAACGAATGTACTTGTGCCTTTCCCAAGAGCGAATTATCCAGTTTCAAGTGAGTTATTTTACAAACCACTAATGCACGCCAAAGTAATCTCCCTGAAGCTCAACTCATTCAGTAGCTCAAGGGCATAAGGTTGCAGCTCCTGATCAGGTGTGCTTAAACCTCTTTCTCCTGACCACAGTGGCATTGTTTGAGGGAGCATTGCAGAGGCATGAGTTGGAAAAGGTTGGCTAACCTCACTTTCCTGCAAAATGTCATAGAACGAGCTGTTAAGCTATAAGCAACTGATCTAGCCAGCTGTTAGGGATTTGATGGGGAGAATCTGAGAAGACTGAAGGAGGTTCACAGGAAGAAGCAATAAATGCAAGATACAAACTATGGCATTTTCAAATTGGATCTAATATTAGGGCACTGTAATATCACACTGTCCTAATATTAGACCCAATATGAAGTTTGTGATTTGTTAGTTACTCTAGTGATTTGTGAAACCTGGTTGAGGGAACATATGTCCCTCATATGTTAATCTTTCAGGGGAACCAATGTCCTCTGTATGTCTGGGATGGAAGGATAGTTATGTGTGCAAGGAAGGCAGAGCCACCCCCCCCACCCCTCAATTAGACAAAAGATTATTGATGCTGGGAGTATGTGATACTTTACAGTCCTATACAATCCAACACAAAAGAGGATTGTATTTAGTATATGCTGTCTACTAAAACGCTGCGGCATTGTTAGTATCCTATCTAATTTCTCTTATTTTTCTTCTTCAAAAAGGCCACTCCATGCCCAAAAGAACCAAATAAAGAGATGATAAATGATGGAGCTTCATGGACAATCATTAGCACAGACAAGGCAGAGTATACATTTTATGAGGGGATGGGACCTGTCCATGCACCAGTAACACCTGTGCCTGTTGTGGAAAGTCTTCAGGTATTTTTTTTTTCTGAATACTAATGTTGGTGTTTAACCTTGATTAAACAAAACAAGCCAGGTTACAATGTTTATCAACTGGATCATAATAACAACCACTGTGCACATGGCAAACTGCAAAAATGGAGCTTGATTGATGTGGGAGCTTGTTTGGTGATACTTACGATGAAATCATACAACTGCTTTTTCTCACCTCCATGCGTTTTGCCATTTGCATCACTGAAGTCTGGTGGCTTTCAAGTTAATTTGTTAACCTGTGAAACTACCTTTTAATTTTAGAACTTCCAAGATCCAGGTGACATCATCCATTGATCTCAGCAAATTCCTGCTTCATTTCATGTATATGTATTAGAGTGCTTATTCATTTAATTTTCCATCACCCTACTTTCAGAATGTTCAGGGCAGCACATAAAAGGTTGAATCTGAAGGACTGGATGGGTTCTCCAGAGTTGGAAGAAGTACCTCTAAATTGAACCCTTGGCTTCTCCCACAACTCTGAGAAAGGTTAGGCTGAGTGTATATGACTTTTCCCAACTTGCCCAGTGAGGTACATTACTGAGCCTGGGTTTCTTTGACCCAAGTCAAACACACTATCCATTACACATTGGCTGCGTTCCTAATGATGCTAAATCATGATAAGCCACAGCACCCACAGGTGAGCACATGAATATGCAACCCCCATTGGGAGAACTTGGTGGGCGTGGGATATGTGAGGTTCAGCAACATCACATAACTCTAGAACAGACATAACCCTGAAGCCCATGCTGACACTGCACCCTTAAGCAGAGGTTCTGTATTCAAAACTACAGTGGAATGCAACCTGTGCATTCTACAGCCTCATTGTGGGGTAACCCACAGAGAGGTGTCATGTCATATGAATTACCCCCTTGCTGTATATAGATGTGTACATAAGATGATATAGGTGTATACTTGAAAAGCATAATGTGTGAAGTGGCTGATATATTGCTAGGCAAGACAGTTATAAATTCCTTTCTCGATCATATCTTGCAATGTTTTTATTTAGAGATTTGAGTTACTCTGGTGTGTTAATGTAGTTAAAGACAGGTAGAAGTAATGGAAGCACTCATTTGTTCTTTGACAAGGTTGCTTGAAGGCTCATTTATGTGAAAGGAGCTGATGTCCTATACCTGTCACACAGGGATGAATGTTTTCCCTCTTCAGCCAATTTCCCCCAGAGATTTGAATTAGTCATATTTTATAGGCCTGCATTCCTGGGTTTTCAACCTGCATTCAACACATTCACGTACTCCTGTTAAATCTTACATGTCCCTTTTTTCATCTCTAGTTGAACGGTGGTGGGGATGTAGCAATGCTGGAACTAACTGGGCAGAACTTTACTCCAAATTTACGTGTCTGGTTTGGGGATGTGGAAGCTGAAACAATGTACAGGTATAGTATTGTCTTTAAGTTTTTTATTTAGCAGTTTCAGATCATGTTGAAGTGTGGGGCATTTAGGACTCCGTAGATACATTTCAAACTCTGTAGGTACATTACAGCTATCAAACATTTATTTAAGTTTTAGCTAAACATTTAACCCTAAATTGTTGCTAGTTGCGAAGTTGTGTCTGACCCATCGCAAGCCCATGGACAACATTCCTCCAGGCTTTCCTGTCCTCCACAATCCCCTGGAATCCACTTAAGCTCACACCAACTGCTTCAGTGACTCCATCTAGCCACCTCATTCTCTGCCGTCCCCTTCTTCTTTTGCCTTCTATTGTTCCCAGCATTAGGCTCTTCTCCAGGAAGTCCTTCCTTCTCATTAGGTGGCCAAAGTATTTGAGTTTCATCTTCAGTGTCTGGCCTTCTAAAGAGCAGTCAGGGTTGATCTCCTCTAGGACTGACCGGTTTGATCGCCTTGCAGTCCAAGGGACTCGCAGGAGTCTTCTCCAGCACCACAATTTAAAGGCCTCAATTCTTTGACGCTCAGTCTTCCTTATGGTCCAACTTTCACAGCCATACATGGTTGCAACTGGGAAAACCATAGCCTTGGCTATACGCGCTCTTGTTGGCAGGGTGATGTCTCTGCTTTTTAGTATGCTGTCTAGATTTGCCATAGTTTCCTCCCCAGGAGCAGGCGTCTTTTAATTTCTTGGCTGCAGTCCCCATCTGCAGTCATCTTGGAGCCCAGGAAAATAAAATCTGTCACTACCTCCATTTCTTCCCCATCTATTTGCCAGGAAGTGAGAGGACCGGATGCCATGAGCTTAGTTTTCTTAATGTTGAGCTTCAAGCCAACTTTTGCACTCTCCGCCTTCACCCGCATCAAGAGGCTCTTTAGTTCCTCTTCACTTTCTGCCATTAGAGTGGTATCAGCTGCATATTTGAGGTTGTTGATATTTCTACCAGCAATCTTAATTCCAACTTGTGATTCATCTAGCCCTGCCTTTCTCATGATGTGCTCTGCATATAAGTTAAATAGGCAGGGCGACAGTATACAGCCTTGCCAAACTCCTTTCTCAATTTTGAACCAATCAGTAGTTCCGTGTCCAGTTCTCACTGTTGTTTCTTGATCTGCATAAAGGTTTCTCAAGAGACAAATAAGATGGTCTGGTACTCCCATGACTTTAAGAACTTGCCGCAATTTGTTGTGATCCACACAAACAAAGGCTTTAGCAGTCAGTGAAGCGGAAGTAGATGTTTTTCTGGAACTCCCTAGCTTTCTCCATGATCCAGCGTATGTTGGCAATTTGATCTCTAATTCCTCTCCCTCTTCAAAATCCTGCCTGTACTTCTGGTAGTTCTCGGTCCACATACTGCTGGAGCCTAGCTTGTAGGATTTTGAGCATAACTTTGCTAGCATGTGAAATGAGTGCAATGGTGCGGTAGTTTGAACATTCTTTGGCATTGCCCTTCTTTGGGATGGGAATGTAAACTGACCTTTTCCAATCCTGTGGCCACTGTTGAGTTTTCCAAGTTTGCTGGCATATTGAGTGTAGCACTTTTACTGCATCGTCTTTGAGGATTTTGAATAGCTCAGCTGGAATACTGTCACCTCCACTAGCTTTGTTGTTGCTCAGACTTCCTAAGGCCCATTTGACTTGACATTCCAGGATGTCTGGCTCAAGGTCAGTGACCACCCTATTGTGCTTATCAGGGACATTAAGCTCTTTCTTGTATAGTTTCTCTGTATAATCTTGCCACCTCTTCTTAATCTTTTCTGCCTCTGTTAGGTCCCTGCCGTTTTTCTTATCTCTTCTAGCTATTCTCTGGAATTCTGCATTCAACTGGGTGTATCTTTCTCTTTCTCCCTTGCCTTTCATTTCCCTTCTTTCCTCAGCTATTTGTAAAGCTTCCTCAGACAGCCATTTTGCTCTCTTGCATTTCTTTTTCTTTGGGATGGTTTTAGTTGCTACCTCTTGTACAATGCTGCGACCCTCCGTCCATAGTTCTTCAGGCACTTTGTCCATCAGATTTAATTCCTTAAATCTATTTGTCACCTCTACTCTGTATTCATCAGGGATATGATTTAGGTCATACCTGAGTGGCCTAGTGCTTTTCCCTACTTTCTTCAATTGAAGCCTAAATTTTGCTACGAGAAGCTCATGATCTGAGCCACAATCAGCTCCTGATCTAGTTTTTACTGACTGTATAGAGCTTCTCCATCTTTGGCTGCAGAGCACATAGTCAGTCTGTTTTCTTTGTTGACCGTCTGGTGATGTCCATGTGTAGAGTTGTCTCTTGGGTTGTTGGAAAAGAGTGTTTGCTATGACCATCGTATTCTCTTGACAAAATTCTACCAGCCTGTGCCCTGCTTCATTTTGTATTCCAATGCCAAACTTGCCTGTTATTCCGGTCATCTTTTGGCTTCCTACTTTAGCATTCCAACCCCCCATGATGATAAGGACTTCATTTTTTGGTGTTAATTATAGAAGGTGTTGTAGGCCTTCATAGAACCGGTCAACTTCAGCCTCTTCAGCACCAGTGGTTGGGGTATAGACTTGGACTACTGTGATGTTGAATGGTTTGCCTTGGATTCGAACTGAGTTCATTCTGTCATTTTGGAGATTGTATCCCAGTACTGCTTTTCCTACTCTTTTATTGACTATGAAGGCTACTCCATTTCTTCTGAGGGATTCTTGATCACAGTAGTATACCTGATGGTCATCTGAATTGAATTTACCCATTCCTGTCCATTTTAGTTCACTGATTCCTAAGATGTCGATGTTCAGTCTTGTCTTCTCTTGTTTGACCACATCCAGCTTGCCTTAATTCATGGATCTTACATTCCAGGTTCCTATGGAGTATAGATCTTTACAGCATCGGACTCTCTTTTCACCACCAGATACATCTGCAACTGTGTGTCCTTTCAGCTTTGACCCAGTCACTTCATTCTTTCTGGTGCTACTAGTACTAGCCCTCCGCTTTTCCCCAGTAGCATATTGGACACCTTCTGACCTGATGGGCTCATCTTCCGGCATCATATCTTTTTGCCTTTTGGTACTATCCATGGGGTTTTCATGGCAAAGATACTGGAGTGGGTCACCATTTCCTTCTCCAGTGGATCCTGTTTGTCAGAGCTCTCTGCTATGACCTGTCTGTCTTGGGTGGCCCTGCACAGCATAGCTCATAGCTTCATTGAACTATGCAAGCCCCTTCGCCACAACAAGGCAGTGATCCATGAAGGAGTAACCCTAAGTAATCAAGTGTGAATTATTTTGCATATTTCCAAAACCTGCACATAAGGTTTTTTAAAGATAAATTACCATTCAGGAGACTGTCTTTAAAATGTTTTTTTATTAAATTAACAGAGAAGAATAGCCTCAAAAATAAACAAGCATACCTTTAAATTTCATCCTAGCAATTAAAAGTGCTCCCAATGCTTCATTTGATTAGCCTGTGATAGGGCTGCTATTCTGTTGAAAGTTACTTTGCACTTGAACATTGTCCATTTGGTTGTTAATTCTGAATACATGGAATAAATCTGCAAAGCCAACAGGCCTAATAGGTTTATTTCTGCTTGTTGGGACTGTAGAATAGGTTTAGAAGACATAATTGATTAGAGATTTTACCTTCCTGAGAATTTTTGTTCTCATTGTTGGTTAAACACCAGCCGCTTTCACTCATGACTGCAAAGATGTGTTGCCTACGGCTGAGTTCACATGTCACATTAAACCATCCTACAAATAAGTTATGGCATACTTTTTTGTAGAATAGTCCATGGTGCACCTGGCAGACAGATATGCTCATTGTTGCTTGTTCTTCTCTTTCCACTTTGATTTTTCCAGCCATTATCAAAGTGTCCATCACAGCAGAACCTGTCTTGTCACCCAGCCAACTGTTTCCCCTTTTTGTTTGCCACTGTCTTTTAAAATAAACAATTTCAGAGCTTCAAAAATGCATGTTTTAAAATGTCCCCTCAGATTAATGGATTCGGCAGTAAATATTTAAAAAAGCAGTGAAATGAATTAGGCAACAGAATGATAAGACTGTGTATAAGGTAATGTGCTCCCAGTTGCCAAGGTCCAAATGCCTAGCTGTCAACTACAAAGTATTGGCAAAGGGGGGAAAGTGACAAAAGCATATGTGCCTAAAAGGGAGTGGGGGCAATATTATCCACATAGCAATGTAATCCTCTCAAATTTAAATATTGAACCAATATTTCTTATTACTCTGCACCTTTTCAATGCTTCCTTCAGCTTCCAGTCCATCCAGGAAGGTGCCATAAGTCCCCCTGCCACACACATTCAAACATTTTGGAGTTCCCTGGTGGTTCTTAAAAACAGACAGACAGACAGAAACTTATGGAGGCAAATGAATGGGATAAAGTGAATTGTACCCCATTGGAAAGGAGTGTATGGGTATCCATAGTGCTGGCACCACATTTGCTACAATCTTTTCTGTACCTCTAATTTCTAAGGTTTTTTTTAACTTCTGGGAATATTTGCTCAATTTTTAGACCTGGAAATAGATGCACATATAAGGGCTGGGTACTAAATAGAAGGGAAATTTGCATTAATTTTACTATAATTATGGTTTATTTCTATAGCACTTAATACCTGAGGCTTTCTGAATGGTTTACCACAATGCATAAACCACAATAAAAACACAGTATAACGTCCACATGACAGTAAAAATGCCAGCATTTCACTACAGATGTTTAAAAGTCCAGATTTAAACTACCTAAATAATTAGGACAAGTTAGTTCTACTAAACTAATTTAAAACACCTGACATATTTCTCCCACCTGCTTCCCACACAAAGCTGTTTAGATCTGTAATAGTAAGTACTCCTAAAAGGAGTTTTGATAAGTAGGAAATTAATATCTTTCTGGAGATGCTGGGTACTTTGGAAACCATTTAAAAACTGGCAGTCACTGAAAACTGTCAGTTCACCACTTACAATCAAGAGGATAGTACTGCCAAGTGAGTGATAGTGCCCCACCTCCTTTTGCTGTTTTTTCCTCCTTGCTGGTGCTTTTCAAGTGGCAGCCAGGCAGTTGTTTCCTAGCAATGGTGCACAAATTAGCCTATAAAAAGGTCTCACCTTGTCAGTTTCCATGTATGTTATCTTTGGCACTTGGCTCCCTTTTGGCAGCTGAAACTAACATGTTATTTGACCAGGCAAAACTGGTCTAACATATAGAACGGCCTTAAGTGCACACCTGTGAAAGGCTGACAATAATGCTAACAACAGGCCAACGACACCTGATGTTTGCTGTTGGGTAATTTCTGGGACCATTTTTTTAAAGGGTGGCAAAACAGTGACAAGTCATTCCAAAGTACTGTTTGGAGATCATGGGTGTCATGGGTGACAGCAAGCGTGAGATCATGAAGAGAGGTGGGGGTATTGCTTTTCCTTCTGAGCAGCTCTGTAACCAGTCTCCACAGCCCACAATAAAATTGTCATCCTGGCATTGGATAGCATAGCAACCCATTGTGGGTTGAACAACCACTAGGACAAGTCATGGGTTTTCATGGTGGCTTGTTACCAAAAAAATAAGCCACACAATGGGAAACAGTCTGGGTTTGGATGATGCAGCAACCCATTGTAGCAAGTTGTGCCTGAACAACTTGTGTGTTATGCAAACTAGGTCTTTATCTTCTAGGAAGTAGCTGCCAGAAGATCATGTAGGGATGCATAAGATTTCAAGGGGTGGGGGGTGAAACTTTACTGCCTCACTTTTCCTACTAGAGAAACCAGACAAATATAGAAAAATTATTCTGTAGTTTATACTTTGGAACACAATAAGAGAGTTTATGCAGTTTTGTTCGGGTTGTAAAATACAGGCTGATTGAAGAATTCAGTTTTTCTTGGTGCCACATTTTATTTACGAGAATTCAGATTTCCGAATATTTCATGTGGAACATCCAGAAATTGCATAGTTCTTCTTCACCAATAAAACTGTTGGCAAGCCAATGCTTTTTCTTGTTTTTTCAAAAGATGTGCAGAAAGCATGCTGTGTGTCGTTCCTGATATTTCTGCATTCCGGGAAGGCTGGAGGTGGGTCCGTCAACCAGTCCAAGTTCCAGTCACTTTGGTCCGGAACGATGGAATAATCTACTCCACCAGCCTTACATTTACATACACACCAGAGCCAGGGCCCCGACCTCATTGCAGCGCAGCTGGAGCAATCCTCAGAGCCAATTCAAGTCTCCTGGCATCCAGTGAAGCAAACACGAACAGCGAGGGAAGTTACACAAATGTCAGCACAAACCCAACCAATGTCACATCATCAACAGCAACAGTAGTTTCCTAACCACTGCTCTTTGTGTGGACCTTCTTAGAAACTGTCTTTCAAGAACTTCAAACAACGAAACTTTTGTGGTTTCATGGGAAAATTCTCTTCACTTCTCTTTGAACCCTTATCACCTACAAGTGCTGATCTCAATAGAAGCCACAATAAAAAAATTGAAAGGGGTGGGGGAGAATAACCCCTTTATTCAAAATCTATTTTTAGTTGTCTCTTTAAAAATGGGCACGAAGCTAAAAAAAATAAAAGTGGCTGGGATACAAGTTGAACTAAAACATGGACATAACATAGTTTTTATGGACCAAGGAACGCTTTAGTATAAAAGGTACATTTTCACCATGCCTTTTTGTATCACAACATATAGTACGCTTTTGTTACCAAATAGTTTATATATTTTTTTTTCCTCTGAGCATTTGCTCTGAAGTATATTCAGGTTCCAAGCCTGACCATGCTTGTATAATCTAATTACCATACTCTTCCAGTTTTTTAAATATATATATATTTTTGGTCTGTGGCTGGAACTGTTGCATTTTTTTAAACTGAAGTCTTGTGACTTTTTATGAACTGAATTTTTTGTTTTTATTTTCAGCAAGTAGAACCTTGTAAAGGCCAGCATATTTTTTTTAAGATTATATGAAGTTTGTGCAAAAGCTTTAAAAATGCCTCTGCCTTGCCTGCAATACATGCAATGTATGTTAACTTTAGAGCTCCTTTTTGGTCATGGTGGATAGCTCTTCCTATGTGTTTCTTTTTTATGTATTTATAGTGTTGCTTCATGAGGTTTTTAACATTACAAATGTGGCCTCTTTTGCAGTTACCCTAACTGCTCATGCTATTTGGCATATGTTGGTGTTTAAAGGGTTCTTCCCTTCCTTTCACAGTCAATACATGCATCAGAAAATATTTTCAGGACTTATTCAGGTGGCGTTTTATTTTTATTGTTTGCTACTCCTGTACATAATTTGCTATTAAGTGTAAGTTAAATGTGTGTGTGATTTTTTTTTCAAGTGGACTGTTCCCAATACCTTCATTTGGCAGCATGTTTTCTGTCTTGTTGGCATATGATGACATTTTTCTTGAAGCATTGGCCACAAACAGGATTGATAGGTGCATCTCTTCATTTTGAATTGGGAGCCATCACAAATTACCATGGTTGTCTGTAAGCATTAGGCCAACCTTATGAACTAGAAGTTTGTATGATATCTTTTGCATTGAGGATGAAGTGGATTGTACAGTTAAATGATAGTACTTAGTAATGGCTGATTGCAAAAGCACTGATGTGGACTCCTCCTCCCTCTTTTACTTCCTTGCCAACAACCTAGTGCAATGTTTAAATCCTTTCCCACTCACACATTAGCTGAGGGCCAATTTACACCACTACTTTCTTCTATTCAAAGTACTTCTTAAAGCTCTTTGTGGCTAGTTCCATAGAAGCCTTTGTGAACGGTCCAGTACATGACCATGATATTTTAAAGCCTGTACATGATGCATTGTTTACTCCATCTCTTGGAGATGCATGTGGTTGCCACTCCAGCTGCTGCCTTTTGTGGCATATGGGATACCATAGCTGAAGGTCCCTTTTACCTTCAGCAGCAGCCTTCAGGGGACTTAAATTAAAACAGAAAGAAAAGAAGGAAGAGCGCAGCTTCATGCATGGAAGATAGTGTGGTGTCTTTTCAGCCCTGGCCAGTAGATTTCCCTTTCATTATATGCCCGGGAATACCAGTGACTGAAGGTTTTGGTGATTAACTGGAGCAGAAGCCAGTTCATCATCAACATGCATTGAACCATGGCTTTCTGTATGGATTTTACCAGGGGTTGATGACCAAACCCCACCAGTGGGAGAGAAAAAGTGGCTGATTTTGGCCTTGTGTTGCACTAGATGAATATCAGTGGTACTTTTATTTAGAATTTGATATGTCGTATTCCCTCTTTTTTGGCAATTGAGTGGAAACTATATCTGATTGTTTTGCTAGCACAGAACTACGATCAATTTAGAATAAAGTTCCAGCATGTAATCTTCCTCCTTCCTTATAGGGGAAACACTGAGTTTTATCTAAACCTTCATTTGTTCCAACTGCCCCCCCAACCCCCCCCCAACAGTGCAGTGGCTAATACAAAACCCATGGGTTTTTATAGGGAAACATTTGATTACACAAGAAGCCTTACTGGGTTCCACTGGCTTACACATAATCTTCAGTCTTAATCCTCAGCTATATTGTTGAGTGCTGGGTTTAGTAGATCTTTTCCTCATTTGAAGGCTGCATCTTGAAAGAAAGACTGTGGCAGTTAAAATATTTGGTTAAATTAATGCCTCTCTTCAGATATATTTTTATTTCTATCATGGGCCTTCCTCTGTGCTATTTTTCCATACCATTTGACCTTTCCCCAACATCTTTGTTGCAAACCACTGGTTCTTAATTCTAGTTGATTACTGCCTCACCTCATCTCTTTTTTCAGTGACCAAGGGCAGGATTCATTGTGGCCTTATCTCTGGTTTAAGCTGTTTACTGACATTTACTTGCAAACCTGTATACTTGTCTGTGTAACTTTCTTCCTATTGTAATGTGATGGAGATTTCTTCACAGTGTATGTTAAAAGTATGTTGAGTATTATGAAGTATCAGCTTGTGGATCCAGGCATTTTGCTGACTACCCTTGAGATCAACAAGTGATAATATTCTGGGTTTTCACTAACATCAAAGAATTAATGATTGCATACACAGTTGATTTAGAACTTTTACAAGCTTTCAAATTCCATGGTTTAGTAAACTTTTCAGATTCCTTCCAATGTATTTCAGTACCCCTATGTTGACATTTTAGCATATAGCTGCATCTGATTCTATTCAGTATCTGGCATACATTGCCCTATGATGTTTAGGCAATGTTTGTTTTAGGGATTCTAGCTGAGAACTTGCTTTCTTTTTTGCCTTTTTCACCACTACAGGTTCATGAGTATGACGGAGGAGGGGGATAAACTCCATATTCAGCAGTAGTTTGTAAAGTTAGAATGCTTAGCTTTTGTAGCCTTTTTTCTCTTAATGGGGAGGGGGAAACAGTTGTTTCTCAGTTGCCTCTCATGGTTCTGAGAAGGACTCAGTTGGAATCATTTCTCCTTTCTGAATTGTTTCCCCTATGAGCTGCATTGTTTCATTAACTGATTTATCAATTCAACTCCCATAACCTAAGTCCAATTAAGCTAATCTGCTTGTTAATGTTCAGTTTTCCCTGCAGTTGTTTGTACAGTAGTTCTGAAGCAAATGAACCTGCCTGTTCTCAAACTGCTTACTACTCAAATGCACCTATTGGCTTATATTGGACTGCTTCAAAATAGACAGAGAATTGCAGCTTCACAGTCATAGCCAGCGTATACTGGCTTGTTTACCCTTGGAACTTTTTTTAGGCCGTGTTAGACATTAGTCTGAATGAAGTTTTTCCCAAAGCACCAGGATGATGGTGGGAGGGGCTACATGTCTGAATATGAAAAACTTTCAAGCCCATAGAAAACTAGTATCTCTGGAAAAGATAATCATTGTAGGCCTCTTCTGGCCATGCTAGATGTCTGTGTGCAAGAAGGATTTTTTCCCTTATCAGGGGGCACTCGGACATGCCAATCCTCCCATCTGTGTACAGTCTATGAAAAACGTCTGCTGATTGTATAACCTGGTCCTTACTTTTCATGAGGGAGGGAGATACTTGACATGTTGAGTTGTTTCAAACTGCTTTGTAAATTGCTCTCTTGATGGTTTGAGAGAGCAACTAGAATGTTCTGATTGGGAACAGTACTTAAACTCAATACTGCCATTTAATGTTATACCATTGTATCTTAGGTCACTGTTAAACTTTCCAATACATATATTCTACAGGTCAGAGTCTCAAGGGATCATACAGATTGTCTGAAAATCTGTCTCAATAAGTACATTGTTGTTAATGCACCTTTGACACCTGTGCAACCTGTTTCAGACCAAATAGCTTCATAGTGGCTTCTATTCTGAAACAAAATGCTTACTTCAATTATTAATCATGCCATTTACTATTTTTTCTTTCAAAAATCTGTGTATATGAGTATAGAATGTCTGTATTTTCCTGTGCCAGATGTGTTACCTTGTTTTCAGACACTGTAAATGTGGGATTGAGTGGCAGGTTTGTGTTAGGAAAAAAAAATTAGGCTTTCTTGCTAACCCTTTTAGGACTGAAGTGTTTCTCTCTTCATTGAAATTGCAATACTAAGTAGCTGCTCCAACATAGTGAATGTGTTTTCTTCACCTCAATTTCCATTCTTGTACAACTAGATTATATTCCTCTACTCTGTCTCTGGAGGTAAAACCTCACCACAAGCAGCCCAATTCTGTGTATGTTTACTTGGAAGCAGGTCTCACAGCAGTCAGTGTGGTTTTCTCACAAAGACCTTGGCTACCTCATGTACTCTTCAGGAGGGGAAAAAGCAGTTCCTGTCCCAGCCCCCATGTTCACACACACCCTAGTAAGTTGTTCTGGTCTTTACAGATTGTAGTTATCTTTACAAAGAAACCATTGCTCTGGCAGCATTTTTATAACTGGCTGTTGCCAGAGTAAATGATAAACAGTATCATTAAATAATAAGTAAATGATAAACAGCTAAGGACCACATGGATTGATGTGGGTGTAGGGCATAAGGAAAGCTTCCCTCATGTAGACAGCAGGCATGGTTCAGGAGTGGCCTAAATTTGAACAATTTGGGCTGCAGACACACTGCATTAAGTCCCATTGAATGCAGAAGCATTAATCCTGAATAAACTTGCATATGATTGGGGCTGATTAGGTTGGGAGGTGCGATTTATTGGTTGCAGGCCTCTAGTTATAGTGTGTTTCTCGAATCTGTGTTGTGTGTCTCTCTGTGTGTACATGCTTATTCAGTCCCTAAAGGGTTTGTTTTACAAATTGCGCACCTGTAAAGTTTCGTAGCAATAAAATAGAAGACTGGGCAAGTCTTCACCATAATTTTGTAGGAAAAGAAATCTGCTCAGTTTCATATTTCATCAAAAAGTCTGCAATATGAGCAGTTTGCAGGAATAAATAAAAGTGACATGTAAACTACATTAAGTGTGTTGTCACATGTACAGTGTGTAATTAGCACATTCAATATTTGATTTAAAACCCTTTCTCTGAATTTGTGAAGATTAAATGAAATGTTCTGTTACTCTTCATGTGACTAATTCATAAAAACACGTCTGATACTGAGATAATCACAAACTTGTTGAAATTTTGATGCATCTGCATATAAGGAGTCAGTTGAATTTTTCTGGGAGGGCACAATGAGGTCATCTGGACAAACAGAAGAGCAGCAAAAAACAAAAACAAAACAACCGTGCAAGAATTCAACAGTAGTTATGAGAACCTGCACTGTGGACTCCATGCAGACTGGATATGGAATTTCTTTCAATACTTGTAAACATTGCAGAACTTAGACAAAACTGTTTTATTCCAATATTGTAAATATGAACTAGTTCACTTTTTGATATTATTTATTAAATAAGGAAAAATGCACTGTTTAATTTTGTTTACATTTAAAATCAGAATTAGATAGTTGAATCAGCATAAATATGGGTTCAATTCTGGTTTGAATTTAGCATTTCATAACTCCATGTACTAACTTTAAAAAATGGCTTGGTAACCAGTTCAGGCATTTGATTTTACAGAAGTAAATGTGATGACTGCTTACTCTTGTAATGTAACTCTTACAGAATGAATATTATGATTATTTAACTTGAGGAGGAAAAACCTGAGATGACAAAACAGGGATTGAAATGGTGACATCTGTGGATGCACTAGGGCCTTTTAAAACCTCATGCTGTTCCCTTTACTTTGGATGGCTGTCCGTATCAGTCATTGATATAGAATAAGAGTCTACAGTTGAAGAGTAGAAATTGTAGGATCCCAAACTTTTTTTCTAAATTGCTAGGACATATGTACATAAATATGAATGCTGGCTTTCTGGAGTGCATGCATCAATTTGGCATTTTACAGAACTCATGTGTCCGGGCACTAAAATAATTAACTTTGGCCTCGCAAAAAGTTTATCTGCATATTTGCACAAGGTGAGTGCATAATGCAGGTTCAGGTTTTCCTCGCCCCATTTTCCTTTAAAGAACAATATTTTCATCTCTATTGAAATGATCATTGATTCATTTCAAGATTTTCTTAATGTATTTGTAAGCCTTAGGATCAAACCTTTTGAATGAGTCAGACATTTTTCTGTTTTGAAAATCAGTTTGCCAAATTGGAAGATAAAGCTAGAAATCCAAACTTAACCCAAGCTTTAGCCACAGCCAGTGTGGTACATGTTAGACCGGGGACTGGGGAGATCCAGGTTCTAATCCTTGTCTCAGTCGTGAAGCTCACCAGGTGACTAGGCCCATCCTAGTCTCAGCCTCATCTACCTCACGGGATCATTGTGAGGATAAAATGGAGTGAATGAGGACTATGTCCGCTGCCTTGGGTTTCTTTCAAGAAGAGAAAACAGATATAAAAGTAACGATGTGTGGGGACAGGTTCCTTAGAGAACTAGTTTCTACAGAGTGCTTGTAACGTACTTCACACAAAATTATCATTTTGCAAAGGTGACTAGATTTGGGATGTTTGGCTTGAGTTCAGTTCTGGTTCTTTCAACTTGGTTTTGGTTTTTTGGTTGTCTCCTTCATGAACTTAGTTTATTCTAAAGTAAATTAGAATAAAGTAAAAGTATTCTACTTTAGATTCACATACAATATAGCTGTATCTATCTGAAAAAATAAGAAACAATTTATTGGAGAATGTGGGCTGATGTGCTGATCTTGGAGCATCTGATTTCCTAAGGCAGATGAATTGATGTTATCTTGAGTTTTAGGCCTTTGATCTAGCTCAATTTTGTCTCCTCTGGATGATCACAGATCTCTCATGTCTTTGGTGGGGAAGGGCCTTTCCTGTTCCTGTATGAAATCTGATAGCCCTACCTTAAGTGGGGGAATTTAGGTTGGGACCGTACCCATGCCAAGTGCGTGCCGTACCTCGCAGCTGCTCCCCCAGTAGACTTCATCTAGATTCTGGAAGTGGCAGTACATGAAGTCACCTACCAGACATAGTTCATCTCATTTTGTCTGTGCAAGTTCTATTTTGTTTCTTTAATCTGTGTACTTCCATACTTGGTGTTTAAACTGAAATGTTCACACTTAGGGTCCTTCCAGGAAAGAGGGCTTGTAGTACTAACAAATAGCCCATGCACAGCTATTCCAGATTTTCTGTTCTTTCTTAACATATTTTTCTAGGTAAAGGAAAAAAGATGAACTCTCATAAATCTTTTTCTTAGAAAAGTGGCACAATCACCACAGGTACTGTCCTCAGTGCCAGTCTGGTTTTTTTAATGTGAGTTTGTGCAATGTCTTTTCAAATGCATGAAACTATCATCATGCCTTTTCACATTTTTGCTGGTATTTCTACAGGGTTTTGAAATCGATTTTTGCAGTTTGTGTTACACCTCTTTTCATTTTTTAAAAAGCTTGAAATATAGCACTTATTTATTATATTTCTGTTCTGTTCAATAGCTGAAGGTCCCTGGATGGTTCACAACAAATAAAAACAAATGTTTTATGTTTATAACAACATGATAAAATTTAGTACAGAAGTTTACAGTTTTAAAACTAGTTTAACAATATAGGCTAAAATAAAAAACAGAAGTAAAACCTAAAAGGCATTCAAAGCTTTGAATACTGTAACAACTTTAAAACAACAGAAACTGAAAGACTAAAGATCTTCACCTGGTGCCAAAAAGGGCAAACCTCTCTGGGAAGCTCATTCCACAACTAAGGGGGTATTGCAAAAAAGCCCACCTTCTTAATTGCTACTCAGTTCCTTTAGCTGGGTCTCCTGGAGAAAAAAGGAGGAGAATCTCAGGGTCTGGGCAAGTACATATGGGAGGAGACAATCCTTCAGGTAAATGCTCCAAGCCTTCCAATATTGATACTACTTAAAGAAAAAATGGGTTTGTGTGTGTGCAAACCAAATTACCCATTTTGTTTTTCCCTGTCCCCAACTATGTTGCACCCATTGTTGTGAATAGAGTGGATGTACATACAAAATAATTTCATTGCAAGTCATACCAGAAGGAAAATGTGTGGTATTGTTAAAAGCCTACTGTCTGCAAACAACTGCTGTTAGGCAGAGCTTGAAAAGATCCTCCCCACTCTGCAACTTTCTCAACCTAAGTTAGAAGGTGTCCCACCTTTGGATTGCTATCATCACTGGCCAGAGGGAGAAGTGGTCTCTAGTAAGCACATTCCCCTTCCATGGGAAAGGATAGGAATCCATCCCTCAGAGTACCATCCTATGCATCTTTAAATGAAAATAATTCTCTACGCCTCCCAACCACCTGTGGCTGGCTGAGGGGAGCTGGAGGATTTATTTCTGTCTCAACATGCATGGAATTACACACTGGCTACATTCACACAACACAACAAACAACCCTGCATGATTGCCATGGCCTATAGTTTTTGCTTTGTTTTACTACAATCTACCTGAAAGACCATCGAGTGGTTGCTACTTTATGGTGTTTCCATCCTCCCAGCAATTGTTGGCATCTACCCCACCAGTCACTGTGCCGGAAATTCAGTTCCAAGGTGCATCACTCCCTGCCTATGTTGCCTGCATCTTCCTTACTGGTCCACACATGGAGGCTAGATGGCTGGAGTAACTCCTGCAGTTGCCACTCATTCCAGAGGACTCCATGGTAGTTGTATACCATGACCATGGAAACCATCATCCTGGGTTCACACAATGTGACAAGCCATGGTAGTACAGAAACCATAGAACAAACTGCTGTTTCTTAGCATGGATTCTGAAGACCAAACTCACCATAGTGAAATACCATGACTGGGTTCAGATAACATGACAGACCAACAATGGAAAAAAAAGGGGGGTTGTCAGTCACTATCTTAGTAATTCCCTACTACTTGTTTGCTCCTTCCAGAAGGCCTGGGGAATTGCAGCAGGTGTGAGCTGCACAATCTGTACAAGAAAACGTGCAAATTACCCTTTTCAGGCAGCATTTATGGGATTGTCCTTGAGCACCAGATCAACATGGCAATTCTTAAGCAGCACTGCCATCCATCCAGAATAGAACAACTTTCTGCCAGGGAACCAATACTGGACTATAGAGCATATTCATTCTGGATTCTGTAGTGAGCTTTCCTATGAGCCACCAGATTCTTTCAGGCTCTGCCTTAGTTTTCCTCCCTGCCCCCGCCCCCAAAAGTTTGGAAGCCTTGTTTCCATTTAGTGATGTACCCAAGTAGCCAGACCTTTGCTTCTGAATTGGACTGCATCCTATCTCTCCAAATTCATGAGGCTCATGTTAACATATAATGAGTTAGCATTGATCCTAGACTGCTTAATGTTGGCTATTTAATGCCAATTCAAACAGGAAAATCATCAATGGGATGTTTCTCTGCTGTGTGTGCCAGATTTGGCAGCAGATTTCTTGGATGACAGCGATGAGGAGTTGAATGAATGAAAGAGTTCACTTTCCTTACTCATGAAAGGGAACAATTATGCAGTTCTATAGGACACCTTGTTCTCAGATAGGAAATCTTTAACTGCACTGTAGCACTTCAGGCTGCAAATGCAGGGGTGACAAGATCATCACTGTAATTTGTGCATACAACTTGTATATACAGTAAATAATTATTTTAAAATCCCTGCATGTAGAAATTTCCATGGTAGGTAGGGAGCAAATTGTTTCCCGAACAACTTTTTAATGCACAGAGAATTACTTTGGTATCAAAGAATATTTGCTTAGGCAACAAAGCATGTTCTCTGAGGTGAAATACGCCAGAGAAAGAGGTTTTTCACTTCAGTGAGAAATAGGCCAGCAGCCATGTATGTAGAAAGGTTCTATTGACCTTATTCGGACCATGTCCATTCACAGCAGAGATGCTTTGCTGCTTGCTTCAGTGGTAGTAGATGCTCATATTGCCAAATGAGAACTTATCAAAATATATCTGCAACCTTTTGGTGAGCTAGTTGGCCATCTGTAATGATGTCTCGTAGTCCCCGGGCGCTTCCAGATGGCTCCTTGCATTACCAAACAAAATTGGGCAGATGCTCCATTTCCCCTTCCCTAATTGGTTCCTGTGTTGTGAGAAATTGGTGGAGGGACTGAGCATCTACACTATACCAAGTATTTTCATACTAGTGTCCACTATTTTGTGCTCAACTTCCAGGTTCCTCTTTCAGAGAGCAGAATGGGTCTCTAAATCACATTGTGTGTCAACCAATTCTTCCGGAAGAATTGGATGGGCTCAGAGAAGAGGGAAATGGGCCTAGCCCAGTCCTTCCAGTTCTCACTACATGGACAGTTCTACAGTGATGGAGCTTCCAATAAAAGTGGTTAAAGAAACAAACTGAATTTCTTTACATACTCAAGCGGATGGTAGAAAATGGCGGAGGCTGTGGTCTGCAGTGAAATGACCTTCAGAAATAGAGCGAAGCTTAAAGAAACCTTTCCTGACATTCCATCAGAACCTTCCAGAAGATGGTGCAGCCATGCAGAGCTCTGTTAACTCTGCCCACCCTTTCCCCAAGCTAGTTTCTCCCTCAAACAAATGCTACAGTTTTGAGCTGGTTTTGTGGCACTACCCATAAGACTGTGCTGATGAATCAGATGCAGGTTTGTCATTAATACAAACTACATTTCAGGGGGAGTGTAACTGCTCTGGTCAAATTCCTGTTGACTAACCATGAACACCTCTGTCTTATCTGGGTTAATCTTTAGTTTGGTCACCCATTGCTGAAAGCAGACATTGTTTCAGCCAGAACTAGGAGAGCTTGCTTGGAAATGGAAAGAAAGAAGAGAAAGCATCTTTTGAGTCTCTTCCTTTGTACATAACCAGAGGCAGGATGTCACTGACAAAGCCACTAGCTAAACAATCTCCATTCAACGCATGATGCGAACTCGATTAGTTCATGTTGATGTCAAGTACCATTGAAATTCTTAAATCATGCCATGCCTAATACTGAGGTGAAATGGCTTATTTGGGAAATTTTGGACCAGTCTCAAATTCTCTGCCTAACCTACCTCACTGGGTTTTTATGAGGACAAAATGGAAAGAAAGACGATTCAGTGAGTTATTTCAGGTTCCTTCCAAGAAGGGAAAAGGGTGGGATACAAATGTAATAAAATGATAGGAAATTAAACTGTACATAAAAATAAATAGCATGTAGTATTGGAACTGTAGGAAGTATCAGACTTAGGTTTAGAACAGAGCCATTGGAATCAAGTAAACTGAACATGGCTAGATAGGAAGTGCGGGAGCAAAGGACCCTTTCCTGTCTAAACTTGCCTGAAGATTGTGCTTAAGTCAGGACACATGGTTTTGCTTGGTACAGGGCCAGTTCTGGAAAGTATGAGTGAATGGTTATTTGTATTTCCTAAAATGACTTAAACTCACCAAAACCTTGACTTAAGATGGAAATAATTAGTAATGGAAAGAATAGAACATACAGGTTGAGAAGAAAGAGATGGGGAACAAAGTCAGGAAGAAGCATGCAAAAGAGATGGGTCTGAAGGTACCATGGGATTTCATGGGCAGTTTCCTACCCAGGGTGTGTTTTTTCTTTAATGGGAATCAATTTCAACATGTTGCTTGAAAACAGGTGTTTTCCCCGAGTAGATGAAGAAAGGCCTCATTGGTTTAACAAAGCTCCTTGTGAGCTCTGGTTAGCCGCTATCAAAGATCTAAAAAGTGCACAGGTGGGGAGAATCTCACAGCTAGGGAGGGAGCTTTGACAGCAAACTAAGGCAGAAGCATGGCCTTTCATCTGGTGCCAAGGACAACTGAAAGCAAACAGGAGGGGAGGATTATTGGCTCAGAACTGGAGGCCAAAATGGAGGCTGATGGAGACCTTTAGCAGAGAAGGGGGATGGAGATGAAGTATCAGTGTTAGTGCGTGTGACAGGAGCTTAGCTAAGGCTCACATAACTATGCTGTGTAACTGTAGGTGGATTTAGGCTAGTCACAAAGCAAATCTCTGACTCAGTGCATGGTATTTTTAGAAATCCCTGTTTGTTAAGAGAATTGTTGAGTTGGCGCTACAACCCAGGCAGGTGTGCACATCTCAAGTTATTATCTGCAAGGTGTGGAATTACCTCCAAATAGAACAGGTGAATGGCAATGTCTGTGGGCTTGCATATGCCTCCTTCATTTGGGGGCAATTTGTAGGAGAGATCCACCTATTCCATCAGGGCTTTTAAAAAATAAAGTGTTTTAGTGGCTTACATTGACTGGCTTCACATGTCATGACAAAGAATCCTTTGAGTTTTTTCCACAGCTCATGGATTTTTGCCTGGAATTGCTGGTTTTCTCACTCCATCCTCCCACTTTGAATAAAATCCCCTTCTGCACTGCACTGCTACTTCCTCCTGACTGGTCCACTGAGGTTTTGAGGTAGGATCTTCCCCCTCCCAAATGTACCTCCATCTTTTATCTTTTGAAAATGCTTAGACATACTCATCCTCAAAAGGTTTTAATCATCATCATCATCCAGCAAATGCTTTTGCCATGATTCCTTCCTTTTCTTCTCTGTGCATTTACCTATTTTCTCTCTCTTACATGGAGTAAATTGGTGGAACAGCACATCACTCAGACAATAGTCAATGTTGATGTGTGTATTGTTAGGAAAATGTGGGTAGTAGTGATTGAATGCCTGGAGCAGTCCATTGCTACTCTTTTCTATGAGACTTGATGGTGTTTCTTAATCACCAAAGGTAAAATGGAGTTTC